>NC_140166.1:47220122-47275876 GCF_963971535.1 Notolepis coatsorum | reverse complement strand
GGGCTGGGGCCCAGGGTGAAGAGGGGGGCTGGGGTGAAGAGGGGGGCTGGGGCCAGGGTGAAGAGGGGGGCTGGGGTGAAGAGGGGGGCTGGGGGCCAGGGTGAAGAGGGGGCTGGGCCAGGGTGAAGAGGGGGCTGGGGTGAAGAGGGGGGGCTGGCGGGCCAGGGTGAAGAGGGGGGGCTGGGGCCAGGGTGAAGAGGGGGGGCTGGGGCCAGGGTGAAGAGGGGGGCTGGGGTGAAGAGGGGGGCTGGGGCCAGGGTGAAGAGGGGGGCTGGGGTGAAGGGGGGCTGGGGCCAGGGTGAAGAGGGGGGCTGGGGGCCAGGGTGAAGAGGGGGACTGGGGCCAGGGTGAAGAGGGGGGCTGGGTGAAGAGGGGGCTGGGGGCCAGGGTGAAGAGGGGGGCCTGGGGTTCAGGGTGAAGAGGGGGGCTGGGGCCAGGGTGAAGAGGGGGGCTTGGGGGCCAGGGTGAAGAGGGGGGCTGGGGCAGGGTGAAGAGGGGGGCTGGGGGCCAGGTGAAGAGGGGGGCAGGGGTGAAGAGGGGGGCTGGGGCCAGAGTGAAGAGGGGGCTGGGGCCAGGGTGAAGAGGGGGGCTGGGGCCAGAGTGAAGAGGGGGGGCTGGGGCCAGGGTGAAGAGGGGGGCTGGGGCCAGGGTGAAGAGGGGGGCTGGGGTGAAGAGGGGGGCTGGGGCCAGGGTTGAAGAAGGGGGGCTGGGTGAAGAGGGGGGCTGGGGGCCAGGGTGAAGAGGGGGGCTGGGGTTCAGGGTGAAGAGGGGGGCTGGGCCAGGGTGAAGAGGGGGCTGGGGCCAGGGTGAGAGGGGGCTGGGGCCAGGGTGAAGAGGGGGCTGGGGGCCAGGGTGAAGAGGGGGGCTGGGGCCAGGGTGAAGAGGGGGGCTGGGGGCCAGGGTGAAGAGGGGGGCCAGGGGTGAAGAGGGGGGGCTGGGGCCAGAGTGAAGAGAGGGGGCTGGGCCAGGGTGAAGAGGGGGGCTGGGGCCAGGGTGAAGAGGGGGGCTGGGGCCAGAGTGAAGAGGGGGGCCTGGGGGCCAGGGTGAAGAGGGGGGCTGGGGGCCAAGGTGAAGAGGGGGGCTGGTCTAGCGGGCTGGCAGGGCGTGGTGGTGGTGGGGGGGGGGGGGGACAGGACAAGGGAGTGTGGGGGCAGAACAATGGCAAGGCCATGCGGTGGAACTAGGGAGAGACAGCATGTCTGCTAGCCCTGCGGCCGCCTAGTGCTGGGAGGGACCTGCAGGGCCACACAGGAAAGAGCTTCTCTGGAGCTGCTCACACACACACACACACACACACACACACACACACACACACACTGTATATGTATCGGTACACACACACACACACACACACACGCACAATCACAAAGACAAGCATACACAATGATACATACAAAGGCGAACAATGGAAGGCCCCCCCCCACCCATCCCATCCCATCCAAGCCCTGAGTTTGACTCGAGCCCCTGGGACTCATCTCACACGACGAGCCCAAAAGAACAGACAGTCCTGTGATATAGTTACACGGGAGAGTTCAAGTGTGGATGGAGGAGCCAGGGGTTACGAAAGGTTGGCGCTCCACCAAACGGATTCACTCTGTGGCGCCACGCATGGCTCACTATCAGCTGACACAGCACTTCTCCGTGGGGGGGGGGGGGGGCAAGCATAAAGGGAAAATCCACCCTAATACTGAATTGATGATGCTATGCCAATGATCTTGGGCAGTTATTAAAGGAACACAGCAACATCTTGGGAAATTAGCTTTACCGTCTTCTCCAGAGAGAGAGACAAGAGATAGATACCAGTTTCCTCTCTGTGCGTTCAGTAGAAAGCTATCTGGCTGTATGTTTGTTTGTTTGTTTGTTTATTTATTTTGTACCCAGGGACAGTGCACATTAATGAACATCTTCAGTTTTCACATCAATGTAAATGTGCCAGAATTGAGCTAATTAGCTACTTTCCTGTAGTCCCTGCCTACCATGCATGTCTTTATGGTATGGTACCCTATAGCTTAGCACAATGAATGGAAGCGGACATGTACGGGTAGCAGTGGCGGCTCTACCACTAGGGGCGCTAGGGCGCCGACCCACCTGCTGGCCAGCTGCTGTTAAATCAGAGAAGAAGACAATAAAACTTTTTCGTTTTTGTGTTTTATAGCCCTATAAATAATATAAACATGTTTAAAATTAATAATATTTACTCATTTTAAGTATGTTTGTATTTCCAATGCACAATATAACGTTATTATCTAAATTAAAAAAACATCGTTTTCCAGAGCAGGAAGTGACATCACGTTTTTTCACGGAGACGATCTCTGATTGGCCGAATCCAATTTCTAATGTTCCAATTCTAGCTTCTAGCTTGGTTCCTAGGTTGGTCTAGGACTGTTGTTTGTCTTAGAGCGTGCCGTGCCGTGACTGCAAGTTCTTTAGACTGTTAAGCTTAGGCACTCTTTCAAAGTTGGTTAAGGTTAGAGTTTGTCTTAGAGCATGGCGATAGAACGCCAGGTAGTTTGCAGTCTGTTCGAGCGGAAATGGACAAAGGAATGTACTTGTTGAGTGTTGTGCTAACGTCGACGAGCTCAGCTGAGCTAACACTTGGCTAACAAGCTATATGGCGGATTATACACGTTTATCAAGCTCTCCTGCCCTGGACGTTTCAACTAAACAGTGAGTCTCTCTCTCTCTCTCTCTCTCTCTCTCTCTCTCTCTCTCTCTCTCTCTCTCTCTCTCTCTCTCTGCTTAACGTTAACGTTTGTAAATAGTTTTTTTTAGGAGCAGTACTGTTAGGCTACTGCTGTGCTGGCCATTCATGAAGCGAGACATTGCTGATTGTTTATTTATTTTATAACACAAGACTATGACTACCAACTGCCTAGCCAGCCGTGTATCAATCTTGGATGCAATAATAACGTTACTTACCACACTGACTATGTCGATGGCTCATTGATTTAACTACTGCAGCTCTCTCGGATTGAAAATACGTGGATTATGGCTTGTTCAATATCGTCTATGTTTGAATGAATGAATGAATGAGAACTTTATTAACAGATTGCAGAATGGGTACAATACAGTACGGCTCAATACACACAATTGTTAAGGGGATGCAGACCAGAGAAAGACGTTTGTCTTGTTTACATCAGGGTCCCAGATTTTCGATTCATATCGATAGTTTAATAGCTAGCCTTGGCTCGTTTAACAATATGCAAAATATGTGTACAGCCCTGTACTCATACTGAAGTTATTCTTGGTATATAATAGGTCTGATTGTGTAACGAATCGATTCCACGTCGCGCTGTGTGTGAGAGAGAGAAGGAGAGAGGGAGAGATCTGCCTGTGTTTGGAGACGGGCGAGTTTTGTTTCTAACTTTTCTATTTATATTGTGTTTCAAGTTGTGAATTAGAGTCTAGACTATACTTTATTTGACTGGTTGTGTGTTGTTGTAGTAACAGCTGAGCAACTCGTTCATAAGAGCCGATTCATTGCCGTGAGCGTGAGTCGAATCGCTCACGTCTTGCCATGAGTCTTGCGTGGTACAGTACTGTACTGTACAAAATATTTGGTATAGCGCCCCTAGTGGCGAAGTACCCACCGGCCGCCACTGACGGGTAGCCTACGCATTGTCCAACTAACTACCCGTACATGTCCGCTTCCATTCATTGTGCTAAGCTAGGCTAACATACAGCCAGATAGCTTTCTACTCAAACACACACAGAGAGGAAACTGGTATCTATCTTCTTGTCTCTCTCTGGAGAAGACTGTAAGCTAATTTCCCAAAATGTTGGCGTGTGCTTTTAAGTCAATATCTATAAACACAAGAGTAGACAACTGTATCCCTAAACTGAAAAGCAGAGCATCAAGATTTGAATGATCAATGTGTCACTTTTTGGAGTTGGTCCATTGACAATGAATGAGTGACTTTGTAGGCTTGTAGAATTCAGATGTAGGGCCTACAGCTCTTAATAAGAAAAGGTACCCATATCCCAATCACCACAGGTATTGTCCTATGGGCCTAGTATAGTTGTTACATTATTCACTGAATATGGAATAACTCCAGGATCTGTCTCTTGATGACATCATCACTAGAGTCCTGTCTCTCTGGTATTCAGCTTAACCACTTACTGTAAGGATCGGGCCATGTCATATTCGGGCCGTCACGCACTTGTGCGCATGCCCCGGCACTTTGCCCTCGTCTGTCGGATCCAGGCTGCGTTTTCGCCGATCAACCAATACATTGTTGGAAAGTTGAATTTGCCGCCTATTGCGTGATTCCATTCTCGAGTTACAAGACAAAACATCCAGGCGGCTGAGTGGCGCAGTGGGCAAGGCGCTCGCCACTAACGCAGGAGATGCTGGTATCGAGCCCAGCTCTCGGCGTTGCTACCGGCTTGGCCGGTCGTCATACTAACACAATTGGCAGTGTTAGAGGGTGGGAAAGCCGGTGGGTGGGGATTGGACGTTGTGGACAGCGACTCCTACAGGTCGGTTGGGTGACGCCGGTGCGACGGAAACAGGAAGTATCGGGGGCAGCGTGAGCCTCCCACGCGTTACTCCTCGCCACTGAGAGTTCGCGCTGTGCAGGTGAAAAGATGCGACAGGCTGCCTCCTCGTGTACCGGAGGGGACACGTGATGCAAGGCTTCTATCCTCACTACAGCCGACCAGTGGGAGGCATAGTCTAGCAACGTTCAAGACAGGGGAGGGGAGAATTGGAAATACGAAAATTGGGATGGGAGAAAAATAGAAAATGAGGAGAAAAAGTGGATAAAAATAAACAAGACAAAACATCCGGCAAGCTGCATTTGACAAGCCGTTCGGACGAGTGACGTCCGGTTGTGAACGGTCCCTGAACTGACCAGTCACCGCTGATGTATATATATATATATGATAAATACAAATATATAAATATACAGTATATACAGCCTATTGTACATGCTATCATACAGAGTATGAGGTAGGTAGATAATGATTATTATGATTACTATGATTATAGTGTAGGGCAGTTGTAGACAGCAAAAGCAGTAGGTATAGGTATAAATTGAGTATAGGTAATGGAGTTCAAAGTTCGTACAGTATGGGCTGGGCTGTGTCACAGAGTTCAGAGAGATAATAATATACTTTATTTGTATGGCACCTTTCATACAGAAACGGCAGCAAAGTGCTTCACAACAGAAAAAAGACAGGCATAAAATGAGCACATAAAATGCAGACATATAAAATCACAGTTTTTCACATTTGGATCTAACATCCCAACAGGCCACATATTTTAGACAGAGTAAAATAGTGCAATAGTGCAGTTTAATAAAATAGTAGAATAGAATAGATCAAATAAAGTTTTTTACAGTGCAATAAAATAGTTCTGGATTACTGTTCAACAGTTCAAAGTGGTGTTTACCTTCTCTGTTTGGTATCCACAGTTTAAAACTTGACAGTCTTCCCTCCTGTTTGAGATGACAGCTGAGAGAGAGAAGCTGATCCTAAGTCTGCTTGACCTGGATCGGAGGTTCAGAGAGATGACATCTGAGGGAAAGAAGCTGATCCTGAGTCTGCTTGACCTGGATCGGAGGCTCCTGTAGCATCAGGAAAACAGTCCACGATTGGGATGAGAGGTAAGTAAGTAAGTAAGTAAGTAAGTAAGTAAGTAAGTAAGTAAGTAAGTAAGTAAGTAAGTAAGTAAGTAAGTAAGTAAGTAAGTAAGTAAGTAAGTAAGTAAGTAAGTAAGTAAATAAGTATTTATAAAGCACCTTTCATACATGTCATGTAGCTCAAAGTGCTGTACACAAACATACGCATATATATAAAGCATCACATTAATAAGACAACAGTAATAAAAGTACGGCAATAGGCAAAGCACAGTAAAATAACATTTCAGTAAAAGATAAAAGAGGTAGCAACGTTAGCTCTCATAACGCTAGCCAGTTAGCAGCGCCGGGTACAGTAGGTAGCAACGTTAGCTCTCATAACGTTAGCCAGTTAGCAGCGCCGGGTACAGTAGGTAGCAACGTTAGCTCTCATAACGTTAGCCAGTTAGCAGCGCCGGGTACAGTAGGTAGCAACGTTAGCTCTCATAACGTTAGCCAGTTAGCAGCTCCGGGTACAGTAGGTAGCAACGTTAGCTCTCATAACGTTAGCCAGTTAGCAGCGCCGGGTACAGTAGGTAGCAACGTTAGCTCTCATAACGTTAGCCAGTTAGCAGCGCCGGGTACAGTAGGTAGCAACGTTAGCTCTCATAACGTTAGCCAGTTAGCAGCGCCGGGTACAGTAGGTAGCAACGTTAGCTCTCATAACGTTAGCCAGTTAGCAGCTCCGGGTACAGTAGGTAGCAACGTTAGCTCTCATAATGTTAGCCAGTTAGCAGCTCCGGGTACAGTAGGTAGCAACGTTAGCTCTCATAACGTTAGCCAGTTAGCAGCGCCGGGTACAGTAGGTAGCAACGTTAGCTCTCATAACGTTAGCCAGTTAGCAGCTCCGGGTACAGTAGGTAGCAACGTTAGCTCTCATAATGTTAGCCAGTTAGCAGCTCCGGGTACAGTAGGTAGCAACGTTAGCTCTCATAACGTTAGCCAGTTAGCAGCTCCGGGTACTAAAAATAAAGCATCACATTAATAAGACAACAGTAATAAAAGTACGGCAATAGGCAAAGCACAGTAAAATAACATTTCAGTAAAAGATCAATACATCAAATTAAAAAATTTAAAAAAACATAATAATAAAAACATTTCAATAAGATACTCGCTTTCCCAAGGCATGGTACACTATTTGTAAGCTATACTGTATAGGTACGTTTTTAATTTTTCTTTAAAAATGTGTATGGAGCTGGCGTTCCTGATGTGTGTTGGTAGTGTGTTCCATAGTTTTGGGGCATAGTTGGCAAATGCCATACTTCCGATCCTCTTTTGGTTTCTGGGTGTGTCTAATAAACCTGTAGTGGATGACCGTAGCGTTCTTGAGGGCAGATAATTAACTAGGGAATTTGCTATGTATTTTGGGCCTTGCTAATTAAGAGCTTTATATGTCAGGAAAAGGACCTTAAAATCAATTCTATGAGTTATTGGAAGCCAGTGCAGAGTGGCTAGGACTGGAGTGATATGTTCTCTTCTCTTTGTACGAGTTAATAATCGAGCTGCAGAGTTTTGGATAAGCTGAAGCTTCCCAATGATTGCTTTGGGAAGACCAGTGTGTCAATGTGTCCTTGACAATGCTCACCTTCTTCAGACACTGTTTGTGATGGATAGACTAAATTGCAGCGAGTGATTGGAAATAGTAGCTATGTGAAACTATGTAATGGAAACCTGGCCCAGCTACAGCTAGATGGGGAAATCGAATGGCCACAAATGTGTTGGTTTAAAACTATGCTGTCCTCTCACTGTGAGAGGACCGCTCATGCTTTTGACCTCAATATCATAATAACAGATATATGAACCCATTATGTGCTATGTGTCGTTGCTGTTGTTGTTGTTGTTGTTGTTGTTTATGTTCTTGTCGTTGTGTTGTTATTGTTACTGTTGCTCTTTTTTGGGCTGGTGTTTATTCAGTTTTTGTTGTTTTTTTTTTTTTTTTTTTATTTATACGATTGTCAAAATATAATAACTCTGTATTTTGTCTTTGCGGACCCCCTTGAAAACGAGATGGTTCATCTCAAGTGGTTATTCCTTATAAAGAAATTGCAAATAAATGCTTTGCGGTGGAATTTTCATGTTTACAATGTTAAAAATGATTAATTAGAGTGTTGTGAACATTATTAATTCAAGACAGCAGAGGTTGAGTACTTTTGCTCAATCTATCACATTCACACCCGAGTGATTTTAATTAACTTTACAACCGCAAAATACAGTACTGTACACGGGCTGTCCAAAATATTTTCTAAACAGACTTACATGGTTCTTCGTCTCAAGGGTTCAATTATCAAATAAGATAAGATAAGATAAGATATTCCTTTATTGATCCCCTTGGGGGAAATTCAGGCATCATAGCAGGAGGGGCAAGGGGAGGTGTAAACAATATAACAATAACAATAGCCCTCTAAGTTATATTTGCCCTACAATAAATATAGTTACAATATATATCATCTAATAATCTAATATCTAATCTAATATATAATCTAAAAATGCTAAATGCTAAAAATATGCTCTGGGCCCTATTCCCCGTACCTGGTTCAACTAAATCGATCAAAAGTCCCATTATCCAGATTCAATTAACCCGATGTTTGAATCCAGACTTTCCCTGTTCCTCGAACGCTGATTCAGTCTCGTTAATTCGAACCAGACTTGATACTCAGAATAATTGCGCGTGGCCGCCTCACCTGAAAAGACAGCAGGTGTCGATCGCAGAAATCCTGATTTTCTAACGGCATTGATTGATTGATTGATTGATTGATTTAAAACTTTATTAACAAGATTGCAGAATGGGTACAATACAGTACGGCTCAATAGCCTCGCAGACAAGTTAAATGCATAATCTATAGGCTAATTTTAAATCCCTCATTACCCCAATCAATCAGATTACATTTCTTTAAATGTGCCTGCTGGCAGTAGGCTTAATGGAATGAATAATCAAATGAGATCTTGCTAGCGAAAATAATTAGTTCAACTCTTTCAGAATAAGGATAAAAACAAGCCCAAATAGTATATCTAATTGATGCGAATTATATTATGAGGATATCTGTACTGTATGTGCTGTATGTGAGGTATTATGTACTATATAAATACATGGTTCCCAAAGAGAGGCTTGGAGGGAGATTGATTGATTGATTGAAAAGTTTATTAACAGATTGCAGAATGGGTACAGTACAGTACATCTCAATACATACAATTGTTAAGGGGATGCAGACCAGAGAAAGACTTTCGTCTTGTTTACACCAGGGTCCCCCATTTTCAATTCATCATAACATATATGACATACATGACATACAGATAGACAGTACTGCTACATCTATACATTTATGACATATCAGATTTGCAAATACAGTACTGTTTGTGATACAAAAGTGTCCAGAAACGGAGTGTATATACATTTGGCGTAGAAACTGTACATTGGAGGAGGTTGGTGGGGTGGGGTTGGGTGGGTTGGGTGAGGGCTGTACATTGGAGGTGGGGGGGGGGGGGGGGGGGGTTGGGTAGGGGACACACACACATTTTACACTGTACATTGGAATATTGACAAAGCCTTACTTGGTCATTTACTGTACAACTAGGTTAGGACATTTGTAGGGGCCAGTTTCGAATTGCAGTCTCACGTAGGTGTTTTTTGAGAGTGTTTTTGAAGGTGGGTAGTGATTCACATTCCTTTACAGCTTTAGGCAGGGCGTTCCACATTGATGTGGCATAATTGCTAAACGTGTTTAGTCCCTTGTTTGAGCCGAATCTGGGTTTTACATGATTTGTGGAGCTCCCTCTGGTGTTGTGATCGTGGTATTCACTGACCTTTGGGAAGTATTTTGACATGTACATGGGTACCTTGGTCGCGTAGTGTATCTTGTAGACCAGGCCCATTGCAAGTTGCTGTACTCTGTCGTCTACTCTAAGCCATCCTAGGTTGTCAAAGTGGGCAGGGGTGAGGTGGGTTCTAGGAGTCAGGTCAAGTAGTAGTCTGACTAGCTTGTTTTGAGATGTTTGTAATTTGTTTTTTAGTGCCTTTGAGGTGCTTTGGTACCATGAGGTGCAAGCATAATCGTAGTACCCTTGAATGAGTGCTCCTGCTAGAGTCTTCAGGGTATTCTTGTTTACCAGAGAGGAGATCCGGTACAAGAATCGCGTTCGTTGGTTGACTTTTTTTATTACATTGGATGCCATTTTGTCACAGGAAAGATTAGCCTCTAGGATGGAACCCAGGTAGGTAATTTCATCTTTCCTTGTGATAATATTGTCACCCACTGTAACCGAGAAGCCGTCGGTCTTGCTGAGTTTGTTATTTGAACCGAAGAGAATGGACTCTGTTTTGCCCATGTGTAATGATAGTTTGTTGTCGGCGAGCCATATGCAGATTTTGCCTAGTTCCGAGCTGAGGGCTTTTTCAACCTGTAACTTGTTCTTGTCAGAGACCAGCAGGGCTGAGTCGTCCGCAAACAGGAACAAGTTGCAGTCACAAGCTGACGACATGTCATTTGCATAAATTAGGAATAGTAGCGGTCCTAGTATGCTTCCTTGTGGAACACCACAGCTCACTGTGAGGGGGGGGGATAGGGTACCGTTTACTTCCACCATCTGTTCCCTCCCCTCCAGGTAGGATTGTATCCAGCTCACTGATAAACTATCAAAACCAATTGCTTTTAGCTTGTCAATCAGAATGGTGTGATTGACAGTGTCGAAGGCCTTTTGTAGGTCCAGCATGACCATGCCGCAGTATTTGCCCGCGTCCACCTCTTGTTTGATGTGGTCGTTCAAGTAGAGAAGGCATGTGTCAGTGGAGTGGGATGTTCTGAAGCCAGATTGGAATTCGTAGATTAGATTTTTTTCCGCGAGGTACTTTTCGATCTGTTCGTATACTATTTTTTCCATGACTTTCGAGATGGATGTAAGGATAGAAACAGGACGGTAGTTACCCGGGTCTAATTTGCTGCCCTTTTTGTGCAGGGGTGTTACTCTCGCAATTTTGAAGTCCTTGGGGACGTGTCCCTGTTTTATGGAGAGGTTTATTATGTGTGTGATGACTGGGGTGATGGCTGCTGCTGAGTCTCTGAGGAATTTGGAGGGGATGTTGTCATGGCCAGTGGCCTTGTTTGGTTGGAGGGCGCTCAGTTTTTTGAGTACCTCATCTGTAGTTACTATTTCCAGTTTGAAGTCGTCTTTGTGGACGCCTAGGTTCATGTAGTATGCTACTATGTGTTCTACCCCATACTGCCCTGAGTGGGAGGGTAGTTTGTTTACCAGTGTTGTGGCTATGTTTGTGAAGAAAGTGTTTAAGTAATTGGCTACATCCAGCTTGTCTGTGATGAGCGTGTTGTCCGTCTTTATGTTTATGTTTGAGAATCTGGTTTTGAGTTTTTTACTGCAGCCTAGTTGATTGTTGAGTAATTTCCAACGTTCACGTGGTTTATTTTTGTTTTCCTCGGTTTTGTCATTGATGAAATTTTTTTTGCAGTTTTGATCATGGAGTTTACGTCATTTCTTAGTCTGTTTCTTTCTAGTTTGAGTTCAGTCACGTGGTCTTGGAGTTCACTGCTCGTGCTTTTGGTAAGCTTTGACTGACTTTTACGAAACTCAGAGCATTTTTTGTCTCTGGCTTTCATAGCGGTCAGTATTTCAGTGTGCATCCATGGCTCAGCGCGATTTTTTACCCTGGTGGTTCTTAGGGGGGCCATTTTGTTTAGTATTGATGAAAATTTGGTTTTGAAGCCAAGCCAAGTTTCTTCAACCAGTGTACCATTGAGTTCATCTGACCAGTCCAGACTCTCCAGTTCAAGGTTAAAGGCCTCGCTAGAGTAGGTTTTGAGGTCTCTAGATGTGACTGTTTTGTGACAGCCAGCCTTTAGTTTTAGCTTTTTGCGGGTACAGAATATCATGTAATGATCACTTAACCCGCATGCTATAACCCCTTTACTGGAGATCTTGGACTTGTCAGAGGTCAGTATGAGGTCAATGGTAGTCTGAGTTGATTCACATATCCTTGTGGGTTGGGTGATTAGTTGGCTGAGGCCGTGCAGATCACAAAACCTATTGAAGGATTTGAAGACGGGTGCATTTTTTTGTTGCATATCCGTGTTCCAATCCCCAATAAGAATTTTTTCCGCATCCTCAGCTCCAGCTAAGCACACATCCAGAGTATCATAAAAGCCAGTTTGATCTGGCGGTCTGTATATTGTGCCGACTAGAACAGATTTTGCCCTTTCAAATAAAATTTCCACCCATACGGTTTCAATTGTCTCATGATGAAGGTCAGTACGGGTAATGAATTTGGTGTCCTTATGTATGTACATACAAACACCACCTCCATACTGGTTTCTGTCATTACGGACTATAGTATAGTTCTCTATTTCTATTTCAGGGTCTGTTACAGATGGATCAAGTTTAGTTTCAGTAAAGCATATTATGTCTACCTTATGTCTACCTGTGGGAGGCTACAGTTACACTATTAATCAGGTTTTAATCTGTTTCCATACATGCATTGAATTGATTAACCTTTGGTTTATACCAGTGACACCTCATGTTCATCATCAGATAACAGTGCTTGAACAGATAAATGCATTTTCTCAAATTCATTCATCAAAAACGGCAAAGGCTCATTCAATTTATCGAGTCACGTCACGTCATCAAATCCATCAAACAGCGCATCTCCTCATATATTTTAAACCCAGTTACAATATCACAATAACATGTGACACTGTCACAGTGATACAATTAAACAATCCACAGATTCAGATTCCTCATAATTCATATCCACAATCCACGCATAGACGCTTCAATGTATGCTTGAATTGAATGAAACACAATCCGGGCGCTCCGTTAAGCAAATACACAGCGAAGAATATTAAACTAATCAGAGTCAAAAGGCCGATAGGTTTCATTCATTAAAAATATCCCGCGGGATTCACATTTGCAATGATCCGCTTAGTCCGTTATTAAAATAACTGTGTGTGTCGCGATCGCGAGCGCCGTATCCGTATAACTATGACGTGCATTATTTAGGACAAAGTCAATTCATAGGCTGAATATGATTTATTATCAGCATTTTAGGTCTATTATTTTACATTTCAAAAGCCCCCTCTAGAAAAACGAAGCACAAAAACATAATTCAGAATGGTATAATGATATCTAGACTGTGAGAATTATTTCAGGAAGCGAGCTTGGATTTATTTGCGAGGGCGTGGCCATGCAGGTTATCCAGCTAACTGAACTTAAACCTGCCCTGGAGCAGGTTCAAACGTTCTGATCTGTTGCCATAGCGACTTAGAAAATCCGACGTCGGGGAACGGAAATGTCTGGCTTAAGTCAAGCTATGCTGAAAATGATCCGGCTAACTCAGTTAGCCAGGTACGAGGAACAGGGCCCAGGTGCGGTATGCCTTAAAATGAGGGTGACGTGGTACCTTCAAAGTGGCAACGCAGTACAAGTGAATCGTGGAACACATGAGAACAGAACAACACACTTATCACTGAAGTGGGATTTTTGAGAGGGATGCTCAACATTATGACAGCAGTGACCTGTCCGTCATCATCACATAACACTTCCTCTTTCTAGGAAAGTATGTGCCTTGTTTTCACCATGTATGGTGACATTTTCCATCTATGGATAATCTACTTGTCAACAATCAACACATGGTGGCCATGGTTACAGGAAGGGGTTGGTGCAGACTAGCGCCACACGGCCAATGCTGCCATGATGTTTTGCTTGGGATGTGGACGAATTGTCTCTGCGACCCCCCCACCCCCCCCCCCCCCCCCCCCCCCCCACCCGTGGGTGCTGTCAGGAGGTCAGAGGTCAACTCCAACGCAGGCCACTGACGCCACAAAGACACACTGGCGGTCATGTCAGCGGGCCCGGGCGAAGTCCTACACAAACAAGAACAAGCGGTAATACGCACAATACGATGATTCATCCAAAAACAACAAGAGGGCCTTCAAAAACGGAGTCTAGCTGTACACAGAAAATAAAAGACAAATTCCATGTCCCTCTCTTGGAATGCGGATGAACGCGGAATGCTTTTCAACATCTTTTGTATTCCCTTTTTCACGCTGATGCCATAGGCCAGATGGGCTTCCAGTGGGAATAGACGTGGAGTCAGACGGATCAGCGCGTCAAGGAAAAGCCACGCTCAGTGGCTCCAACATTCCTCTCCTCTCCCTTCCTGTATATGGAGCCCTTTGACCTCGGGTCTGCGTGTCTCTAACCAGCCAACCAGCTGCTTTTGACGTGGCAGAGAGAGAATCGCGGAAGCATGGGAGGAAGTATTATGGGCACATAGCAGCAGTGTGCCTTTTGGACATGAACCCTCCAAACACAGGAGGTTTTTGAGTCGTAGGGCAGGTGTGTGAGTCAGGATTGTGAGAAGAGAACGTTCGCCGATGAACGTGACACAGCAAGGTTCTGTTTTTGTTTTGGTTTGATGATAAAACAGAAGCCAATAAAATACACGGTATAATTGTTCTGATGTGGTAGGCTATAAAAACTAAACACTCTGAAGGAGGTTTTGCTCAGCAGTACACGTAATACTCGGTTTAGTGTGTTCTTTCCTGGAAGCACTCTGTACTATTGACTTCTCGTTATCAGTTTCCAAAGAAAAGGGGGTAAGAGCTTCTGGCATCAAGTAGCACTGGGCTAAACAATGTCTGTTTTTAGTAACAAATGGGATACTTTAGAAGACTAAAATATTTGACACTGGAATGTTCACTGACGCCTTGTTTGATTTATGATACAAAACCCTAAATTTAGGATCACATTTATACATACAACATGCGTTTTCTTAATGTGAGAGGAGCCAGTAAGTAAGAGCAGAGACAATCCAGGTTTTTATAATTTTGTATTAAATCTTTTTATTTGATTTGTCTTTATATATCAGAAGAGAAACTGTGAGTCATGTGGAGTCTCTGTTGATCTCCCCGGTCTAACGTTGACTAATCCTCAGGCTGTGTACAGGCTGTGTACAGCTCACACACTCAGTTCCTCATCACACAGTGTCAGCGCTCGGTTTAAACCGGTCTGCACTGGATCCACAGACAGGCTGCTACTCCCTATGATGAGGGATCTCCCTCCTACCGCCTCTCTGTTGCCCCCCCCCTCTCTGTCTCTTTGTCTCTCAATTTAAAGGGGCCTTTCACAGATTTTTAACCTGAATCCTATTGTGAGGAGGACACGCGGTATTTGGACATAAAGCTTACGAATGTGTCCTGTGTCTCGAGAGCTGCATTGCCTCCCCCTTTCTGAAACTGACCACTAGTGAACTGCAGATGCTATTTCCTCAACTATATTCAACTGTATTAGGCCTAACTTAGAAGAAATAGTGTCTCCAGTTCAATAGAGGTCTTCTCTAGGGAGGAAGGGGGGGGGGGGGGCGGGGGTGGCACAGAAGACCTCAAGATGCAAACACATTTTTATGTCCGATTATCACACATCCTCCTCACGACAGAGCAATATGATTCCAATTTTAGTAATGGCCCTTTAACACTGTCTGTCTCTTCTCTCCCCCCACCTCTCCCTCTGTATCTTCCCGTCACCGTGGCGATGGCCTCAACACGGTTACGCTAGGAGGTTGTCTGCCATGGTGTCTGTTGACATCAAAGCGTGCAGCGTTTCTTTAAGAAAGGCAGGAAGAGGGTGGGAGAGAGAGAGAGAGAGAGAGAGAGAGAGAGAGAGAGAGAGAGAGACAGGGAGAGACAGACAGACAGGAAGAGGGTGGGAGAGAGACTGCCCTGACTCAAACATATCACACTGCTGCCAAGAGACATCCAAGGGACAGCAAGACAGCCAAGACAATTGACTTAAATATTTACCTTTCTTTTCATCTGACAATTGGACAGCCTTAAAAGGGAAAAATAGGTGCAATTAAAATATACTGGTCCAAACTAAAAGTGTTGTTTAAATAACCAAACAGCGAGAATTAGACTATAGATGATTTATGATTTATATATATATATATACAGTCATTTCTGACTCTGGTCAAAATCGATTTCAACGACAGCCAGCCACTTGTTTTCTTCTATTGTTGTTTTTATTATGCTTATAAAATGTGGAAGTTAAAAATGTCTGAGAGTGTGGATGATGGGGGCGAGGATATAAATGTGTGAGTAGAGTAGAGAGAGAGAGTCAAGTCAAGTCAATAGTTTTATTTGTCACGGCATACAAGCATACAGTGAAATGCGGGGGGTCATGCCGCAGCGATCGTGCAATAATACAAGTAATAAGAATAGGATGAGAATAGACATTGTGCAATAATACAAGTAATAAAAATAAGGACATAACATCATTTTAACAAAAAGCATGGTAAGACATGCTTAGGTCCTGCGATAGTGCAATACACTGCACTACACAGAGAGAGAGAGAGAGAGAGAGAGGAGAGAGAGAGAGAGAGAGAGAGAGAGAGAGAGAGAGAGAGAGAGAGAGAGAGAGAGTAGAGAGAGAGAGAGAGAGAGAGAGAGAGAGAGAGAGAGAGAGGGGGGGATAGAGAGAGAGAGAGAGAGAGAGAGAGAGAGAGAGAGAGAGAGAGAGAGAGAGGGGGGGGGGAGGGGGGGATAGAGGGAGAGAGAGAGAGATGGAGTGAGAGTGAGAGAAAGAGAACGAGAGAGAGTCAGAGAGAGAGAGAGAGGGGGGGGGGATAGAGGGATAGAGGGAGAGATGGAGTGAGAGTGAGAGGGAGAGAAAGAGATCGAGAGAGAGTCAGAGAGAGATAGAGTGAGAAGAGAGAGACAGAGTATGTGGCTGTGTGTGTGTGAGGTGGTTTATTGTTTACTGGCGTCAGCCAGCATGCAGTGCCATAGGTGACTTTCACTCACCTGTGAATTCCCCGCCCTGGGGGCCGCGGCGCGTGGAGCTTCCTGTGTCTATATGGCACATGATGCAAGGAGCAGGTAAGGTGCACTCAGATGTCAGATGACGCATCCCACCCCAAGCTACCCTGGAACTGGTTTGAGCCAGTCTGGCACAGGGACTATCAAAGCAAGGAGATTAGCCTCAGGCACTCACTCGACTGATCTCCCAATGCTCCAGCTAAGCCTGCCTATACTGTATGTGTTCAAAAGCATGATGGAAGCACTTATATACCGAATGTGTATATCGTTTAAAAAAAAATAAAAAATAAAAAGTGTGAATATAATAAAAGGTTATTTTACGTTGATGGAAGATAATGTGTGTTTGTGTCTTCTTATCGTGGAGAGACAGACAGGAGACAGTGTAACCACTGTAGTGGCAAGCCTGTAATGCTACTTAAACGACCTCAGTCTTATCTGCAGAGCTGGGATGGCGAGATACAGCACACCTTGCACAAACACTGCTGTGCTGTTGCCGGGGCGGCAAGCCTCCCACAAACTGGTTTGCGCCGGTTCGGGGAGCCCAACACAGAAGGGAAGGGAAACCCAACGAAGGTTAAACCACATCCACCCGTGAGTAACTATGCCCCCTTTCGAATGGCCCTTTGTTGCGTCAGAATGAAAAGAGGGAAAATAACACAGACACAAATGTGAACCGTGTGTCTGCAAAAAAATTAACGCTGACCCTAGAAAGTCCTTGATTGCATGACTCAACCATCTGCATTAAACCATTTATTTACCCATCTGCTGTCTCATATTTCTGTGGTGGAATTTGTTGATCTTAGCTTATCCCCTATTTGTGGCTATAATTATGGTAATGTGAACAGTATAGGTATATAAATCTATTTCATAAATTGATTTCATTTGTATACTCTTATGACTTCATGATAGGAAATTGTGGATAGAGCATAGCAGAAGGCTTATTGAATATTGAAGCAAAATGACAACCCTATGGCTTCAGACTTCCCCTTGACAAACAAAAAAAGAAAGTTAATTGAAAGAGCATGTCTATTGTGGCATCCCAAAATTCGACCTGGGCATTGTTCTGTCACCCTTGAGGTTACAACTGCAGGTATAATTATGGGATGCTATAGACTGCTATTTCAATTAACTTTCTTTTTTGGTCAAATATAGGCAAAGTTATGTGGGGGAATTAACCCCACACACAATACTATAATAATGATCAAAGAATAATTCCTGATATTAATTCTCCCAGAGCTATAGGGTGTATTACCCTATTTAGAGAGATGGTATATAAGCTTGTCAGAAAACCACATGGTTGATATGCATATGAAGAATATACGGACAAAACAGGTTCCAATTATATACAATAATTTATTAGAAATGGCAAAGAGGAACATTTCATCAATGTATAGGTTCATTTATGGTGCAAAGACAATGTGACAAAACATATACATTAGTGGCCACTAATGAATAGTGTCAATATCACAAAGTGAAACTGGTAGAGAGACAAGGCATGTTTTTATGTTTTTTTTTTTATATATAGGAGAGGCATTTTCAGGCGGTTTCTTCGGCACCAGTCTCATATCAACAACACATAAAGTGTAACAATGTGCACCTTTAAGGTGCAGCTCAGAGTCACGCATCCATGGATGCACAAAGTCTCAGGGTCTTCTTGATGAGATAGGTATTAGGAGCTATGGGAGAACACCCCATACACACATCCCCATTTCATTCCATCTTCTAGCTCCTTCCATCCATCCATCACACGCTATCCAAAACGACGCCCTGCTGGGCCTGCTGTCACTTCGCATCGCCGTGCGCTCCTTCCTTCGTCGAACTGTGACATCATGTTTGTGGGGCCACGACTGTCTTCTGGACTCCATGATGCCCGGCGGTCGGTCCGTCCGGCGACCGCTCACCACCAGGCTGCAGTGCATGCGATCACATCCAGCTCCCGCGGAGCTGCGGAGGAGAGACGCGTTGTTCAACGCAGCTTGAGCAGGTGTCGCACCATCCCGGCGATCTGGAGGAACTTGTCCTTCTTGCGCTGCTTCAGGGCCATCAGGGCTTTGGCCGTCTCCTCGGGGTCCTGGGTGAAGGAGAAGATGCTGCGCACCCTCTCCTCCGCCTTCATGTCCCCGGTCTTCTGGAACAGCCTCATCAGCGAGTCCTGGTTGACGTTCTCGAAGATGTTGCCCGCGGCCCTCTTGCGGTGCGCCGTGTCGAACTGGTTCTTCCCGCCGTACACCGAGGGGCACACTCGGCGGCACTCAGACGTCACGTAGTTCGACATCCTTTCTTTCTTCTTCTCTCCGCAGAAGGTCTTTCTTTCCAAAAGGGTGGCCCTTCTTCAACTCTCTGAGAGGCGGAGTGGGTTGCCGAGGTGCGCGCGCACTCTGTATGGTTGCAGTGGTGGAGAGCAGAGTGAGCAGCGAGAGCGCAGCCGGCGGTATTTATAGCGAGCGGCCGTGACGTCACCACCCGTGCTACACTCATGGAAGGCGGGGACCCGCCTCTGGCCCTCTGCACAACGAGCGTCAATAGAATAGAATAGAATAGAATAGAATAGAATAGAATAGAATACAATACAATAGAGTAGAATATAATACAATAGAATAGAGTAGAATAGAATAGAATAGAGTAGAATAGAATAGGATAGAATAGAGTAGAATATAATAGAATAGAGTAGAATATAATACAATAGAATAGAGTCGAATATAATACAATAGAATAGAGTAGAATATAATACAATGGAATAGAGTAGAATTGAATAGAGTAGAATAGAATAGAGTAGAATAGAGTAGAATAGAATACATTAGAGTAGAATAGAATAGAATAGAGTAGAATAGAATAGAGTAGAATATAATACAATAGAATAGAATAGAATAGAGTAGAATATAATACAATCGAATAGAATAGAATAGAATAGAGTAGAATAGAATAGAGTAGAATAGAATAGAGTAGAATATAATACAATACAATACAATAGAGTAGAATACAATACAATACAATAGAGTAGAATAGAATAGCGTAGAGTAGAATACAATAGAATAGAGTAGAATACAATACAATACAATAGAGTAGAATAGAATAGAGTAGAATAGAATACAATACAATACAATAGAGTAGAATAGAATAGAATAGAATAGAATATAAATCCTTTCATAATCCAGAGGGAAATTCGGCACTATACAGATTGATCACATTGAACAACAATAAACATTTAGGTAGTCGATAGGACTAAAATAAGAATAAGAACATAATAAAGAATAAAATACCGTCCGGGATATACATTCTGGTATGTATATACATTATTATATTTAGGCAGAAGTTCTCAGACAACTCCTCCATCGTAAGCTACATCACTGACGATGATGAGGAGGAGTACAGAGCCCTGGTGGAGAGCTTTGTGGGGTGGACCGACAGCAACCACCTCCAACTCAACACCAGTAAGACCAAGGAGCTGGTGGTGGACTTCCGGAGGGGCAAGAAGAGGCCCCCCCTGATTCCCATCACCATCCGAGGGGTGGAGGTGGAGGTGGTGGACTCATATAAGTTCCTTGGGGTACACCTGAACAATAAACTGGACTGGTCAGATAACACAGAGGCCCTCTACAGGAAGGGACAGAGCAGGCTGTTCTTCCTGAGGAGACTCAGGTCCTTCAACGTGTGCAATAGACTGCTGCAGTCATTTTACCAGTCTGTAGTGGCCACTGGCCAGCGTCCTCTTCTATGCTGTGGTGTGGCATGCTGGGGAGGCTACATCAACTCAAGGGACACCAACAAGCTCAACAAGCTGGTGAGGAAGGCTAGCTCAGTGGTGGGAGTCGAGCTACCTAGACTAGAGGTGATGGCAGAGAGGGGGATGAGAAGGAAGCTGGCTTCCATCATGGAGAACCCCTTCCATGTTTCAGTAGATAGTAAATTATAACACTACCTTATGCATACTGCACCTTATGTGACACTGTGAATACTGTGAATATATTTTCAGTTAGTTAGATAGTAAATTATATTGACCTATTTGTTTACACTGCTTGTGTTGTTTTTACTACCTGTACCCCCCCCCCTTCCCCCATGCTGCTATGATGCCTGAATTTCCCCAAGGGGATCAATAAAGGAATATCTTATCTTATCTTATGTATAGGCTACTCTCTCCAATTGCATGTAATGGGGTTGCTGCTGTATGATGACATCAAAATGAAATTGATTGATTGATTGAAAACTTTATTAACAGATTGCAGAATGGGTACAATACAGTACGGCTCAATTACACACAATTGTTAAGGGGATGCAGACCAGAGAAAGACTTTCCACAGCATCTCTCTGCTGGGCATTTGAAAAAACAAAACAAAAAAAACACATGTAATACATGATGAATAACGTGCCCAGAGTCAGACACAGCTTGGCAAGGTAAACAGATGTCAGTTGACAACACAATGTGTATATAGGCTGTGTGCCTCATTTGTGTAAAGTGTTTACTGTAGTTTTATTTATGCTCTGAAGTAAGATGTAAATAAAAAAGAATAGGCTAAACAAAATTGTTAATGTTATATGGTTCACAGAAACATGTTTGGAGTGTGTTTTGGGTATCTCCATCCCCTCAAGGCTGTATGATGACCACTTCTCTCAGAAGGTACTAATATAAAATGCTGTTCTGTTGTTGTTATTGTTTTTGTTGTTGACTCAGAAGACTAATACAAAAAAGTAAAAAAGATTAATAAAAATAAACTACTATACTACTACTATAAGCAAGGTATTGTAAATACATGTGTTACAATGGTAGCCTACCCTATTATGCTCAGTAGTGAAACATAGCCCACTGCTTGCTTTGCTTTGGTTACTCATGGTCGTTACTGAAAAACAAAAACTGTTTCTAATATCTTGACTGTCGCCAAAATAAAAAAAATACAGCAGATTAGATTGCACTATAATCCAGTGAACAGGTCTGGCTATAAATGTGAAGTGGCCTCTCCCTTGGGTTCCAATGAAGAGGTTACTCTAGGTGACTTGTGTTTACCACTGTGGTGAGGGAGCAGCCCACAGCCCAGCCTCACTGATGATAAGACAGAGGCGTTCACCCTAGAGACCGAGAGTACACACTCAGCAGCGCCCAAGTCAACAGGTTCCACATCCTGTATGATCACAGTCACACATCTCACTAAGGTCCCTCGTTTCTTTTCTATTTATTCAATTGCTTGAGGAGGAGGGTGTTATGGAAGTCGTGAGAGCTCACTCCCTTATATGGCAAAGGAAAGTGAAGGGCTAAGGGAATTGTTCCCGGTGTTCCCCTACAGCTGTGCCCAGGAATGGGAATGCCCGGCATGTGGTTGTTGATGGACTATACTCAGTGGAACAATGTCCAGAGACCTCCACTCGGACCGTGCGCCCGTGCACGGCACAATCTACACACCGAACAATGTCCAGAGACCTCCACTCGGACCGTGCGCGGCACAATCTACACACCGAACAATACCCAGAGATCCTCGTTCCTTCCAGGTCTGGCTGAACGTCGCGCCGCCACAGGATACCTAGCTGTCTCGAGGCTGGCATGACAGTTATGACTGGAGGCAACGTTAATGCATTTTCCGGAAAGGGAAGGCAGGGGGGGGGGGGGGGGGGGCGGGGGATGGCATATTTATGACCCCGTCGACGTTGTCTCTGAGCCGCGGCGAGAGTCTGCTGCACAATGAGATCCTCGGCGGGGAAGCGGAAGCCGGGGACCTCGGGGCCGCCGACCCCGCTCTCTCCCGCTACACGCCAAGCATTCAGTCTTTATCATAACAAAACAGATGCCAAATTTAACTGGGGGGGGGGGTCAAAGGTCCTGTCATCATTCTTCCCCTCGGGGGTCGAGCACCGGGAGACGGTCGGTTCACTCCCTTGTGGACGGCTCCGAGACAGACACGACATGATCTCACTTCGACTGATAATCAGAAAATCTCCAAGCAAGCCATTTTGAGTAAATAACCCCCCACCCTGAAATATCACAAAAAGGCTATTTGTGTTCAAGGGGAATGCGTGTATGTTTATCGACGACTGAAGAATGGCACCGAGTGAGAGGGGAGTCCTCTCGATTTAGTAACAGGGTCAATGTCCTACCGGATATAGATACTGGACCAATTCCCTCATGGAATGTCGTGTCTACATCCTTGTTTATCAATCAATCAATCAAT
Source organism: Notolepis coatsorum (assembly GCF_963971535.1). NCBI lineage: Eukaryota > Metazoa > Chordata > Actinopteri > Aulopiformes > Paralepididae > Notolepis > Notolepis coatsorum. The sequence continues at coordinate 47,253,286 of NC_140166.1, read as the reverse complement.
CAGATGTATTTATAGAGCACATTTAAACATGACACATGTCAACCACAGTGCTGTACAGAGGGTAGATACACATAGATACATCTAGACAATTATCGACAACAATCACATCTCAGTTTTACGGGAGGACACACAAGAAAACACACAGGAAAACAGGGCATGAGTCAGTGAACATCGGGAAAAGCTACTAGGTAGAAGTGGGTTTTGAGTCTAGACTTGAAGGCATCTGTCGTATATTAACTGATAAAAAAAAGAGATATGTGATATGCCTGGGAGGCTTTCAATACCAAGTTAAAGGCGAATGCCACCCTGTTATGCCTCAGGAATAGTTGAGTCAGTATTTGTGAACACGCTTCCTTCATTCGTCATTAGTGTGGACAGTATATGACATGGTGTATGTTTGTTCATTGATGTGACAGTGTTTGGGAACATACTGTTTGTGTTTTATTTATTTATTTTACATTTTTTTTTGTGTTTGTGATTTGTCTTGATGTGTGTTTGTGAAACTATAAAAACTGAAAATAAAATATTATAAGTATTTGTGAATACAAACCAGAGAGCACGCTCAAATCTGTGATGTCACCCGGATGTAAAATCTCACGTCCAAATGAGGTTTATTTTCTGGTCATCCGAATTTAAACAGCATTTGGACGCAAGAGCTGCACACACACATGTCATGACCCCACAAAGTCAGTGTTTTTCACTGTCTATTGAGCAGCTCCAGATTTTATATTGAGATAGTGTCACTCATTCAAAATTCCTACTGTAGCTTTAGGACAGATTTGTGGCACATTTTTCACAAATATTGAGTTAACTGTTCTGGGGGCTCAGGGATAACATATCGATTGTTAAAATGGTGTGGTTCATCTAGTCATCTAGTAGCAAGAACTGGTGATGTACCACTGTATCACCGGCGGATGTTACCATGTTCTCATTTGCCGCACACCCATCATATCCCAGGCAGGAACTATATACTGTAACATGATTTCTCTAAATGGTAATACTGTTCTGCATGAAATACTGACTGAATGTTGAAACACTCCAAAAGTATCTCCACGCTTTTCTTTTTCTTTTCTAAATGACGGAACAGTGGTCTGGGACATTGATAGATTGATTGAACGCTTTATTAACAGATTGCATAATGGGTACAATACAGTACGGCTCAATACAAACAATTGTTAAGAGGATGCAGACCAGAAAAAGACTTTCGTCTTGTTTACATCAGGGTCCCCCATTTTCAATTCATCAAGACATTTATGACATACATGACATACAGATTGTTATGGTTTGAAACCGACCCCAATAGCACAACACAAGACAGGTATGAGAGTAAGCCAAAACAGGGCAATATTTATTATATAACAAAAAGCGGCACAGTCCCTTTAAGGGAGAACACAAAAAACACTAGAGTCCATGAAATATGAAAACTGCGGCACTGTGCCTTTAACAGGCGAACAGGCTAAGGGACTAGGGGCAATGGAGAGGGGGACAGGGACAGAGGCCCGGAGAGGCGGGCTAGAGACTGGGACAGAGGCCCGGAGAGAGGGGCTGGGGACGGGGACAGGAATCCAACGGCGGAGGCCTGGCACGGGGACCGGGGGCCCGACGGCGGAGGCCGGGCACGGGGATCCTCTTCCATCCCTACACCGAGTAGGGCTCTGCTGCTCAGAAAGGAATCCTCCTCCTCCTCCTCGGATGCTGCAGATGGGCAGCGCAGAACAAAGGGGGTCCCAGGGGACCGGGGCGAGAACACGCCATCCCCCCGTGGAATAGGGAGCGATGGCGAGCCGGGGTCCGAGGGAGATCACGCCATCCCCCCGTGGAATAGGAAGCGATGGCGAGCCGGGGTCCGAGGGAGAACACGCCATCCCCCCGTGGAATAGGGAGCGATGGCGAGCCGGGTTGACATCTGGAGTGGGAACACTGGAGTCCTCCCGTAGAGAATTAGAGAGCGAAGGCGGTGTCCCACTCCAGGCACACGGCAACAGGTGGTGATGGCTGGAACGTCGTCTCACGCCGGAGACGCGGCAGGTGATGGTAGCAACAAGATGGCACGACGTCTGGAGTGAGAACAAAGGGATCCTCCCGTGGAAGTATAGAGAGCGAAGACGATGTCCCACTCCAGGAAACGGCAGTAGATGGTAACGTACAGAACCAGCGTACAGAACACAGAACGACCCGACAAGGACTGGAGGGGAGTCTGCAACCTAAGTACTCTCCCGAGCTGATCGCAAACTCCCAACAGGTGCGTGAAGGTAGGGGAACAAGAATGTCCAAAGGTGGGGGCTGGTGAAGAGTAGGAGACAGGGAAAAGTCCTCGCAAGGGTGGGGGCTGGTGAAGAGTAGGAGACAGGGAAAAGTCCTCGCAATGGTGGGGGCTGTTGAGGAGAGTAGACAGGGAAAAAAGGTCCAGGGACAGGCGAATCCTCACACAGATATACAGTACTGTTTCATCAAGAACATTTATGACATACAAGACATAATACACAATATACAGTACTGTTTAAGAGAAAGAGATCTTAACAGAAAAATATATACATTCGAAGGGGAAGAAACTGTACATTGGATGGGGTTGGGTGGGTGGGTGGGGGCTGGGTTTTGGACATTTACCGGGTCCAGTTTTTAATTGCAGCCACCCCGTAGGTGCTCTTTGAGACCGGTTTTGAAGGAGGGTAGGGATTCACATTATTTTACGGCTGTGGGTAGGGCGTTCCACATTGTTGTGACATAATTGTGAAATGTGTTTAGTCCCTTGTTTGAGCCGAATCTGGGTTGAACATGATTTGTTGAACTCCCTCTGGTGTTGTGGTCGTGGAATTCACTGACCTTTGGGAAGTATTTCGACATGTACATGGGTACCTTAGTGGTGTAGTGTATCTTATAGACCAGGCCCATTGCAAGTTGCTGTACTCTGTCGTCTACTCTAAGCCATCCTAGGTTGTCAAAGTGGGCAGGGGTGAGGTGGGTTTTAAGAGTGAGGTTAAGCAGTAGTCTGACCAGTTTGTTTTGTGATGTTTGTAGTCTTGTTTTTAGGGCCTTTGAGGTGCTTTGGTACCATGAGGTGCATGCATAGCCGTAGTACCCTTGAATGAGTGCTCCTGTTAGAGTCTTCAAGGTATTCTTGTTTACCAGAGAGGAGATCCGGTACAAGAATCTTGTTTGTTGGTTTACTTTTTTGATTACATTGGTTGCCATTTCGTCACAGGAAAGATTTGCCTCTAGGATGGAACCCAGGTAGGTAATTTCATCTTTCCTTATGACAATATTGTCACCCACTGTAACTGAGAAGCCGTCGGTCTTGCTGAGTTTGTTATTTGATCCAAAGAGAATGGACTCTGTTTTGCCCATGTGTAATGATAGTTTGTTATCAGCGCGCCAGGTGCAGATTCTGCCGAGTTCGGAGCTGAGGGCTTTTTCAACCTGCAACTTATTCCTGTCAGAGACCAGCAGGGCGGAGTCGTCCGCGAACAGGAACAAGTTGCAGTCACAAGCTGACGACATGTCATTTGTATGAATTAGGAACAGTAACCATCCTAGTATGCTTCCTTGTGGAACGCCACAGCTCACTGGGTTAATGTAGTTCACTTCATTGCACTGTCTAAATGCATACTATATAAGGGCTTTTAAGTACTTTATTTTAGACCAGCAGAATGATCAATTGTTGCACTTAAAAAGTTGTTGTTCTATATAGCCTAGTAGTAATTTACTTACCATCTTCTCCAGAGTAAGACAAGAAGATAGGTAGCCTACTAATTTCCTGCATTCTGTAGAAAGATATCTGGCTGCAGGTTAGCCTAGCTTAGCACAATGAACGGAAGCGCACAGTAGGGCCTACCAGTTAGCCTTAGTGTAGCAGGGTGGATTATCCCTGCTTTATGGGAGTGATTGTACACGGCCACCTGGTAGCGGGACGCAGCAGAGCTGAGTCAAGCTGGATCCCCGACTGTAGGCCAGGAATGTCAAAGTGGAGGTCGAGCAGCAGGAGCGGATGGGGCCTAGGATTCACTGACCTAGGGATGGTACTCTGGTCCTTCTTGCCCTCCAGGGCGATCAGCAGTAGCTCCCCACACACCCCCACTTCCCCCAACACTTCCTGAGCCCTCCCACACCTGATGGCAGTAAGATGGATGATGTATTCGCTCCCCAAAGCAGTACCATTCCTTAATGACCTGTAACCATGAACTATAGGCAGGGGTGGTGAAAGGGTTAAATAATAATGAACATTACCCGGAGAGAAAAGGGTTAGGCAAAGTGCACATTAAAGACTCACACACAGTGTTCCCATTTACATCTCCTTTTATATAACCTGGTTCAAGGTAACAAGTATCACTCAATTAGAAAAGCTATTTCCTCTCTGGCACCTAGTGCTCTCGCTCTATAATACACAAGGACCGAAATTATTCCCACAATTGGCACCTAGTGCTCTCACTCTATATTACAGACACAGTAAGAACCTCTTCCCTTTATGGGTTATATACTGCTCCGCTTCGCGGTAGGGGAGAACCAGGTAAGGGGTAAAGGAGTTCAATGGGAATTTTATAAAGAACCACACATTATTATTACACTCAAAAGAAATTAACAGTGGGCCCACATTTAGCAAATAAAGTCCTATCTAAAGCCGGCTTGAAATGTTTGGGGCGCCCCTATACACTGCTCTCCAGCGTTCGTTCAAAGCACCGTTTATCTTCACTCTTACAGAGCCTGCGCCACACAGTGGACTGTCTACCGAACACGTTTCAACACTCAGAGCACCGCTGGTACTTATCCAAGATGGCGGGCCCAACCTCAGCACCACTAGTCCGGGTGCTAAGATGGCAGACGGAGATCCCGCGATAACAGCCAGCGGGGCGGAGTAGACACTGGGGCAGGTGCTGCTGGGCAACGGCTTGGAGAGGCTGGAGAAGCGTGCAGTGTAGTGGCGTCCTCTGCTGGGCTGAAGAGGTGGGCCGGGGCGCGTGCTAAACTGTGGTACTCGCCTAAACACAGCTAAACTGTGGGTCGTGTTGAACCCTCCTGCTATGACCCGCATGTATTTCTAGGATAACCGTTTTGTAGCTGAGTCTGTTCCTCGCGTGCTGATTCGCTGGTGCTCCCGTTTTAGACCTCCTTCTTCCTCCGTGTAGAACGTCAAAGAGGCAGTTCCTCTCTGCTGCACTTGACGTTGAACCCATTCTTCTTCGCCTGATGTCCTTCCTGCCCAGCGACCACCACCGCCCCCTGCCGGCACCTGTAGTCCTGTCTCGCTATGAAACGTCAATGTTTTGAAGAAGGAGAATCAAAGAGCAGCAAGATAATAGTCAATGTCGGGGTAGGAATGATCAAAAGCGGTCAACTGGTTACAACGTCCTCGTGAACACAGGGAATGCAAAAGATTAACGTTAGAAACCCTGAATAATAGCCAGACATATTCAGGTGGCTACATTAGCATTGGCCAACTAACACCTCTCCCAGAGTTTAAGCTAGGCACAGCCTAGCCTAGCTTAGCACAATGAACGGAAGCGCACAGTACCGGTTAGCCTTAGCGTTGGCCAACTAACACCTCTCCCAGAGTTTAAGCTAGGCTACTGGTACTGTCCGCTTCCGTGTGCTAAGCTAGGCTTTCTACTGAACGCACAGAGAGAAAACTGGTCTCTATCTTTAGCCTAGCATTAGCATTGGCCAACTAACACCTCTCCCAGAGTTTAAGCTAGGCACAGCCTAGCCTAGCTTAGCACAATGAACGGAAGCGCACAGTACCGGTTAGCCTTAGCGTTGGCCAACTAACACCTCTCCCAGAGTTTAAGCTAGGCACAGCCTAGCCTAGCTTAGCACTATGAACGGAAGCTCACAGTACCGGTTAGACTTAGCATTGGCCAACTAACACCTCTCCTAGAGTTTAAGCTAGGCAACCCGGGAGTTGACACTGCCCCAACATACCAGGGAATCAACCACCCTCTTGGTACAGACGGTGGTTGTTCCTATAACCCCTCAAGAAAAACTCCAAAACACACCTGCGGGTATACACCAGCTATACCGCAGTACAAGTGTTTCAGTTTCCAAAAAAGGGTTATCCCAGGCCTACGGTATCAACGAAACTTTACTTCGGACCGGGCCCGGCGGCTCGGGAAGCACAGGGTTACCAGAGGAGGTCCAAAAGACCACCCCAACAGCCCCCTCTTCGCCATGCGTGAGAGAGGAGCGAAGAAAAGAGAACCAGCCCCTTATGATAGTGCAGAGTACAACATGTACCCAACAAGGGTCTCCATAACGCCTAACCTTGTGACACCCGGGCCGACCCGGCATTTTTCCCCTGAAAAAAGCCCAAGTCCCTCAGGGTACCAGAACAGCAGATCTGCATCCCCGGCGGACAAACGGGTTAACTGACCTGGACCAGCGTGACCAGAACCAGTCCCGTGCCCTAACCACGCCGACATGCCTACTCCAGGAGAAGGGGCAGATATGCGTGTGGATCTAAAACATGAAAAGAGGGCGCCACCCAGACGGGCCGGTTTGAACCGTGCTCGGTGGCCCACCCCAAGGGCGTGAGACCCCTCTACCTATGTTCCGATCTATTCCGTTAACATCCCCCAGATATGAACGAGAATTCATCGAGACAACCTAGTAAACTGGCGCTTGGAAGAGACAAACTCCATCCCAGTTGCCCTATAAAAACGCTGTTTTAATAACAAGCAACCAAGGCGCACTTTGCCCCTGCGTGATCCTTAACAGAAACACACCGAGCCAGCACTATGTATGCGTCGAGACCCAAACACAGCAATGGATAGTCTAGCAAGACACCAAACATTGTTCCTCCAAGTCGCCTGGAAGAACGTCACGGAGCCGTCGTGCTTCATGTTCCTTCCTCTTTTTATTCAAAAAAGAAAGAAACACAGACTGACATGAATCCCACGTGACGCAGCTGAGGGTAAATTTGTTTTACATTTTTACATCCCACCACCCTCGCCATAGGGAGGAGACGGAAATCCCCAGAGAGACTTCCCACGCGAGCTGTATAGATTGAAAAGAATATATTGCAACATTGAGCTATGTAATACTTGGGTTAGGGCTCTCCGAGGAGGAGGCACTGAACCAATACACACTCAATAATCGAATTGAATCGAATACACACACAATAGAGCAGAACTCCTTTTTGAAGTTCTACTCACCTTGACAATCTGAGGAGGAGGCTCTGAACTCTGAGGAGGCTCCCTCACAGGGAAGGAGAGTCCGAACTCACAGAAGGCCCGAGGAGGAGCTTCGTGAGGAGGAGCTCTGACAACTCCCTGAAACAGATCCATAACATGGACCTGAACAACCCACGGAAGTCTTACCAACAGAGACACGCTCAGTGACGTACTCTATGGCGGTGCACACGCCCAATCTTACAGGGCGTGGGACCAGGAAACTCCCCCCCCCCCCCCCCCCCCCTCTTACCCTGTAACATGCCGAACAGCAACGTGACAGGAACCTTGAAGGACAGGAGGTTTTAACCCCTGACCAATCAGAAAAGAGGAGGAAAGGATTACCAGTTCACCCCTTTACGACCCCACACCCATGATACAATGTAATGACAAATAGAGCATGACACAGTCATAGTCTGCTACATGAAGTATCTAACAGCTTCACATAGCTCATGTGCTAACCTGCTATCTGATTTTTACTAAGGAAAAAACACAGAATAGAGAGGGCCCCCTTTAAGAGCCCCGGTACCAGACTTACACATGTGATTCTGTGGCCAACCTAACCCAGTTGTAGATCACAAGACACACACAACCCTTCATCACAACAAAAAATGGCAAAAGTACACTCTTGCTACAGAGGAACGCCGTTTTTCATAACGAGAGAATACAGAATCCTCGATTATGTATTGGCCACATGCCTTGCCAAGCACACATGATAAGTGACCAAACAATCTTTTCTTTAGGAAAATATAGTTTCTCAAGCGGAAAGCACAACCCCAGCAATTAAGCTGAGGGTTACATCGTATCCCCACAAACACAGTGACACAATATATTGTAAACAACATGTCTCAGAGGAGGGTGGGGAAGCCCCAGGGAAACCGGGGGGATCACCCCTCCTTCCTTACCCTTGATACGACCAAGTTGAACAGGTAACCCTGTTAATATGTGAACACACTGTTCATTGTCATTACAGGCTGAGAAAAGAATTCATTCCTCAATCACATGTCACTAAGCATAGCTTTATAGGTTAATAACCCCCTTAGTTGTGAGTTCACGTTACATGAACACACATGTTCTCATCACAACTAACCAGATCATTTTTACTAGAGGTGGGCATAGATACATTTTTTTAATCTAGATTAATCTATCTGCAATCCTGGATTTAATCTAGATTAATCTAGATTAAAATGACTAAAAAAAAAAAAACCTGCCGAAGGCATTCAAAATATGTGTGTTCCTTATGTTTCTCAGGCCAGGTGGCCCATTACACCATGAGCCCATCTCCCGTTTCCAAAATGCATTACAGACTGTTTGAAAAAGCTGTTTTGCTATGATAATTGGTAATGAAATATCAAAATAATGTTCAATAAGATGTACTTGTGTTTAATAAGTTGTTTTATTCAGAAGTTAACACAAATAAATAATATTACCAGTACAGTACAGTATCTAGCACACTCTCAGGAGCAAAACAGAAAGAATCATTTCAAACTTGAACTATGTGACATGGCTTGAATCAACTGCTCCAGTGGAGTTGCTCAGTGGCCAATGGTGTCAACTGTGGTTGTACTGGGCAGCTCCCAGGTGTGAATGGAACTGTGTGAATGTGAAGCAGGGCGTTCCTGAAAAAGAGCATCTGTGCTCAGCGAACCTACCCTGGGTAAATAAAGGTAAAAAAAAAAAAAAGGTAAAAAAAAAAAAAAAATCTTTTTTTAGATTAATGCGTTAATTATATTAAGCTTCTATCCGACTGATAGCAACAAGCTAACGTTTACTAGCCTGGTAAACACAGCGGGCTAGCGCCGCAGCTAACACAGTAGGCCACAACTAGCACGCCAGCTAAGCAGCTATCACCTGAACTGTACACAACGACATAACAAGCCACACTTCAGACAGGCCGCTGTCCAAGACACTCCAGTAACGAAGACAATATAGCCGTATTTTCTCGAAATAGTGAGAGAGAAAATAAAGATATGATGTCAACGTATCTTCCGTTCTTTTGTTTTCCAACTTTCTTCTACTAACAACCTCGTCAAGTGGGGATCTACCGAAGGCACTTCCTTGTGGTGAAAGTGAAGAAGGAGGCGAGTAGGTGACCACACACCTGCTTATGAAGGTAAGCGGATGGGGGTGTGGCCAGACGAATGTTGGGATGTAAAGGTACATGGTGGAATCTTTTATTCAGTGCTCGTGCACAAAGTGAAGTACAGTGCAGTATGATGCTGAGCGAGATCCATAACGAAACAGAACTGTACTTACAGTAGATTTCATTCACGGTTTTTGCTGCCCTGTGAGGGGCACCTGGTGGCACTAAATCCAGATTGAACTCTGCCATTGGAAAGGGGAGATTTGGCCCAATCCAGAGATGTGTGACTTGGCCATAATAAGGTCATTTATAGGCCTGATATTCTATATTCTTTAATCATATTTCAAATTGCATGTGTCCGGATGGCAGAATTCAGTACTGTATCTACAAAACCTCCTGTTAACCATCTGCCATTTATTCATTTGCTTCGATCTTTTGTAGACATGATCTCAAGAAGGTGCTGAATGAGCTCAGTGGCAATTTTTCATGTCTGGTCAATTTCAGCATGGTGTTATTCATCATCAAAAATGAAAAAAAGAAATAATAATAATAATGATATTCTCCTTTGGTTCATCACAATTTACGCAAGCCTAGTAACAGACTCAATATTTCTGACACTGGGAATACCTTCACTGGGATCCATAGATGTCCCCAAATACCAAGAACATGCAAATGGAGCTTGTAGAAGTGGAGCAATCTTCCATTTACTTAGGTATGTATTTTTAGGCGAATTTTCAGAAAATATGGCTAGGGCTTAAGAGGTTATGGTGGGCATGCATTTAACATTTAAATGCATCAATCTGGTGCACTTTAACTCAATCAGCGCCTAGAGGTCACTGTTTGCTGTGTGGTAAGAAGGCCAGCGCTTTAAAGAATAAGGATATATGGCGGTGTTTGCAGGGCTAAAAACTATATTAAATATTATAGCTATGGATCTTATAAACACGTTGATTGTCAGTGAGTTTCTTCCGGTCAACATGGAAAAAACAGATGATTTTTTCATACATACATTTCCATTTTATACCGTGGTGAATATGAGTATAGTTTTAGAGTGATCCTGTCTGATCCCAAGAAACTCCAGCAAACGGTGCTTCAATGCATTTCCTTAGAAATCGTGCCATTTCTTGCCTGATTTATGAATCATTCTGAAATAAACGTTAGATTATCGGTATTATGTTTCATCATGCATGCACGAAAGCGGGGGAGGAAAAGCCGCCCCCTCCGCGCTTTGATCGCAGCTAACGGCACACACACACACACGCTATGATCGCTGCGAAGAAATCAGCGGAACAACGCAAGATTGGTAACATAGAGTCCTTACCTCGTCTATGATGTACTGCAAAAAGAATAATCCAATTATCTGATCGCCATTCCAATTATTGATTGCGTCGTGTGTCCAACGTTTATCCACCAAAACACATGAATCCACGGTGCTCCAGTGTCCCCAATCCGTGTGTTATAACGTTACTCATGCCCATGAAGGAAAACCCCGCCCGGACACTTTAGATCGATGCACAGCCCAAGCCAGAGGGATTCCAATGATGTGCAATACCGGCCGCAAGGCGTTAGGTGGCGGTATTGGCCGTTTGCGATCTCAAATAACATCAGGCTGGATGGATGAATTATAAATGGATATAGCGAATAAAAGAAATAACGTCCAAAACCCAACTTTTCTCGTGATTGGCGCTCAACCACCGGCGAGATAATCAGGTTTTTTTCGTCATTGGCGCTGAATGAGTTAAGAGGAAAAGAGGCTAGATCCGTGAAAAAAACGTTTATCTTTTTTTCTCACAAATTCAAATAAAACATCTGAAGTTGACCCCAGCAATGACAGAAAATGATAATAAATAGGAAACACTGTGGCTCCCCTATATCAATAAACTCCTGAAAACAGGATTTACCGAATCTGCATTATAACATCTCCCAAATGCACATAAATGAGACAGATACTGCATTTTCCTTAAATAGCTGACTTACAATATTGAAATTGAAATGGAACTATTTAAGATAAAGTTAAATAAAGTTTGAAAATGCAACTACATTTGTCAGTAAGCTACTTATGTAGTTTTTTTATTATAAAGAAACGCCCACTTGCGGTCATCGGTTAAATTTTTTTTGTATCTACTTTTTCTCCCCATTTTCAGTTTTTCTCCCATCCCAATTTCGTGTTATCCAATTCTACCGTCCCCTGTCTCGAACGTTGTTAGACCATGCCTCCCACAGGTCGGCTGCAATGTGGACGAAGCCTTGCATCACGTGTCCCCTCCGGTACACGAGGAGGCAGCCGTCGCATCTTTTCACCTGCACAGCGCGATCTCTCAGTGGCGAGGAGTAGCACGTGGGAGGCTCACGCTGCCCCGTCACTTCCTGATTCTGCTGCACAGGCGCACCAACCGACCTGTAGGAGTCGCTGTCCACAACGTCCGATCCCCACCCACCAGCTTCCCACCCCTAACACTGCCAATTGTGTTAGTATGAATGACCAGCCAAGCTGGTAGCAATGCTGAGAGCTGGGCTCGAACACAGCATCTCCTGCATTAGTGGCAAGCGCCTTGCCCACTGTGCCACTTAGCCGCCCCTCGGTTACATTTTTTAAGATGATGATTTGTTACATCCCTACATGATATATACATATTACAGTATACAGTGTATTGAGTTAAATATATATATATATATATATTTTTTTGCATTTTTGTCTTCCTGCAAATAATAATAATAATAATAATAATAATAATAATAATAATAATAATAATAATAATAATAATAATAATAATAATAATAATAATAATAATAATAATAATAATAATAATAATAATAATAATAATAATAATAATAATAATAATAATAATAATAATAATAATAATAATAATAATAATAATAATAATAATAATAATAATAATAATAATAATAATAATAATAATAATAATAATAATAATAATAATAATAATAATAATAATAATAATAATAATAATAATAATAATAATAATAATAATAATAATAATAATAGTAATAATAGTAATAATAATAATAATAATAATAATAATAATAATAATAATAATAATAATAATAATAATAATAATAATAATAATAATAATAATAATAATAATAATAATAATAATAATAATAATAATAATAATAATAATAATAATAATAATAATAATAATAATAATAATAATAATAATAATAATAATAATAATAATAATAATAATAATAATAATAATAATAATAATAATAATAAACTTTATTTGTATAGCACCTTTCATTTGCGGTGTGGACCAGACCCACGAGTTAACTCGTGGCGAGTTGTTATTGTTTTATTCCATATTTATAACGCTTATTAGGTCCGCGATCTACTTGCAGGACCTACCCACATATTTGATTTTCGAAACATGCAATACCGGCCAGATCCGCTTAGGGGTGCCATCGCTCCACTGCAGTATCATTGAGGGCGATTGTAAAAAAAAATCTTTTCACTGTCTGTGGGCGTTTCATATGAGCCTCGGTTCCAAACGAACACCCGCCACCTTTGATCCAGTTACCGAACGCATATTTCAGCCTGGAATAATGGGATTTATGATTAGCCAATGGACATATCGATCTACCAGATTCCGATGACTACTGAAGAAATGCTGCCGGCGATCACATGGCCTGATGGTAGGATACTATTCCCCCAAATTACAGCTGGATTGGACATTGTTTTAAAACGTGATCGATCAATGAACATGGCTGATTGAACGCACACTATATTACTAATCAATAATAGTAATCGGCGTCGCCCGCCGCCCCCATTTCATCCATAGATGCTCTGTAATAGTCCGGATGCTACGCAGTTTGTTTTATTTCATTCGTATATATACAGCAGAAATGGCGTTTGATATAACGTGACTAGCTTTTAGCCTCATATCTAGCTTTCCAGAAAAAAGACTAGGCGAAAAGTGCGATAAACCTTATATTCACAGCGCTATAAAATGACAACCAACCGATGGATTTGTATTTTCTTTAAGCCATTATGAAGGCACGGTTTATGCACTCAAGTGACAATGAGAATGGACAGATAGCAATACTATAAAGTATATATATAGCTGTTAGAAAGTACATCGGTTTGTTTACAAACCCTGGTCCTCCAGCCATGTATTCGATTGCAAACGCTGGTCGTCAATGTGTTAACCTCGTTCCCAGTTGTATCTCCTCCGTGAGATAAAGACTGGTAAAGCACTATGGCCGAAAGTGTGAATTTCCGGTGTATGTAGCCTACTTCCCCTGGAAGCTGCCTCCGAACGGACCAAACCTTTCCCGAAAACTGTCGGCAAACAAGCTAGAACGTCCTGGTCATGTAGTAAATTCTTCAGGCAAAGCCGTTGCAGTGGCTTAAACGAGGAAATATTGTGCACTTCACACGTTTCTATAATTGTTTTGTCAAAACCGGAAAGCCTGTAGCCGGTACTTCCTGTACTTAGCTAGGCTAACGTGCAGCCAAATAGCTTTCTACTGAACGCACAGAGAGGAAACTGGTATCTATCTTCTTGTCTCTCTCTGGAGTCCTGGATTTGTTAGATTTGACGTTAGAAAAGTGCAAAGGTGGGGCGCCCAAGTGGCGCACCACGTTACTGCGCTGCAGACCTCCCATACGGATTTGCCGCATGTCCTCCCCCCATATCTTCTCCCGTTCCTCCTCTCCTCTGCTCTCTGTCGGTCATGTCTGACCAGAATAAAAAGCTGTAAAAATGCACAAATAAATCAAAAAAAAAAAAAAAAGATGCAAAGGTGACGTGAAATCACTGCGCCCAGACAGCAGTGGTTCGGTAAAAAATAGTTCCAAGTATATATCTGCTTAGAGAACGAAAATGTCTAATGAATTTTTTATTTATTTCTCCATGTGGTAAATACACAGGTCACAACATGTTTACAGGAACGTTTTGGAGTATTTTGAGTGTATTTGGAGTGAGTGAGTGGAGTGTTGGGACCTAGGCTACCCTGGCAAACCTAATTCCAGTGAATGACGCTAAGCTAGGCTAACAGTGCGGGCATTCCCGACGCCTAATGCATGCACAGACAAATAATGTTTTGATCAGGTTTAAGTTGTGCCATGAATTACACTTGAGAAGTTAGTCAATTTACAGTAAAAGATCATTTTGCAAGTCAAGAAAGTTGATTGACTCGCGAGTTAGCTAACATTACCGATAGCTTTTGATGCTATAACGTGAGGTTAACGCTCTGACAATTACACTTTTAAATTGACAAACACCATTATGTGTAATTCATGGCACAAACAGGATAAAAGGCTATCGTCATGGCCTGGTACAGGAACTGTTCTGCCCACAGCCACAAACCACTACAGGGAGTAGTGGAGGCACAGAACACTGTCAACCGACACATGACAAGTAAAGTAAAACTGAAACTGACAAATGGATATTTCTGAAGTAGGGTCTTATGGTGGTGGGCTAGCGGAAGTGGATGACGCTGTAACATTAACAGTGGGAATAATAATAAATCCCCAGGCTGGGTGTTTACAGTAAGGGGACACATTTCTTTATACAGAGCTGTGTTCTGATTAGAGGGCGGGTCTTACAGGAATCCGTGTCACAGGCGGCAATAATTTCTCCACAAAAGGTTGTTTGGCAAAGTCAGTCTTACCTACGCAACAGGACAGGAATGGCAGGATACACTGTGTGTGTGTGTGTGTGTGTGTGTGTGTGTGTGTGTGTGTGTGTGTGTGTGTGTGTGTGTGTGTGTGTGTGTGTGTGTGTGTGTGTGTGTGTGTGTGTGTGTGTGTGTGTGTGTGTGTGTGTGTGTGTGTGTGTGTGTGTGTGTGTGTGCCTGTATGTGTATGTGTATGTAAATGTGTATGTGTGTGTGTACTGTATGTGAATGTGTATGTGTGTGTGTGTGTGTGTTTGTGTGTGTGCATGTATGTGTATGTTTGTGTATGTGTGTGTGTGTGCATGGTACAGAAACCACAGCTTACCAGTGGCACCTTTCCAAAAGCAGCAGTCCTCATAACACAAATGCCCTCATGGACAGGCGGGCAGAGCCGACACATTCCTCCTGAGGCCACTCTCCCAAGGAGCTTAGAGTGTGGAATGGCAAGCGATGTCCTCACTAAAGACACCACCTCATTCATGTCATTTACAAAACTGTCATGTGTGCACACCTACAATTGTCTGTGGAATAGCAATCCACTGCTTAAATATCAGGAAGGTCAATTTCAATATTGTAAATAAAATGTGTTCTCATTTTGACGTCAAACTCAGACAAATTGTTAGCCTAGATTACGCTCATTGTCTGTGTGTTGTGACAGACTCTGGGTTGTTTTGAGCTGTCACCAGATTGGAATGAATAAAATACACACGGCACAAAGTAGAAGCAAGTTTTAACAGCAGCTTTATTGCTGTTTAGGGGAAAGGGAGAGGTTAGTGAGGGTGTCAGCCAGTCCGTAATTCTTGAGAATCGTCTTGGTCCATTAGCGGGGTTCGGTACACGTTGATCGGTTCTCACACGGGCGGGCACTGATCCGGGAGAAGAGATGTCGGACAAGCAGGGGTCGATACACATGCGGGCTCTCAGACAATCCAAAAGTATATAAACACAGCATGAGGTCACACAGACAACAATCTTCCTCCTCTTCTCTCTCTCTCTTCTCTTACTCACTTTCCTCTCATTCTGTACAGGGTTTGCCTCAGCCACTCTAATTATTCGTTCTCTCTGTCTCCATCTTCTACGCTGCTTGATTGTGCGTTGATTGCGCTCACCTGTCCCGTGCGCGTCTGGCTCAGGTGCGCTCCATTGGCTCCGACGTGCTCTGCTCTGCCGTGAGTCTCCTCGGATTCCCTAATATGGGCATATGCCCCAGTACCTTGGCCGATATATATATAGCGGCCTTCCAGTACCATGCCAGCCGGTCTGCCACAGTGTCTTCAGAAGAGGTTACACATGTCATCGACATGCACCCAACATATAACAAAAATCCCATTTAAAAAGATCTGCTAAAAGGAGTGTGTGTGTGTGTGTGTGTGTGTGTGTGTGTGTGTGTGTGTGTGTGTGTGTGTGTGTGTGTGTGTGTGTGTGTGTGTGTGTGTGTGTGTGTGTGTGTGTGTGTGTGTGTGTGTGTGTGTGTGTGTGTGTGTGTGTGTGTGTGTGTGTGTGTGCGTGCGTGCGTGTGTGTGCAACCCTATATCACGCCCATGCATGAAATACACATGCCAGTCCACTACACACTACAGGATAGCGTGTCAGTGTCACAATAAACAGTTATGGTGGAATAAATGACCCGCCGTCATCATCAGGGGCGTCATCAGGGGCGCCTGCTCTGTTGAAGCTTTTAAATCCTCCCTAAAGACCCATCTTTTCTCTCTAACAGGCCGTTCATTTACACAGTAATGACTGGTAATTGCCAAGTATTATTAATATCAGAACATTCACTTCAGTTGAACAAAAGATACTCAGAAAATAGGAAGCACACCCAACACGTGGCGATAGGATGAAAGGCCTCCGTACATGTAAAGTAAAGTAAATGACCCGTGGCACAGAGATGCCAAGTCCCTCCTCTTCCGCTAACCACCATAGCACCCTATTTCGGAAATAAATAAGTATATGGTGGTGAAATAATAATAATAAGACAAATAATGTTTTGATCCCGTTTAAGTTGTGCCATGAATTACACTTGTGATGTTTGTCAATTGACAGTAAAAGATAATTTTGCAAGTCAAGAAAGTTGATTGACTGGTGAGTTAGCTAACGAATAGCTTTTGATGCTATAATGTGAGGTTAGCTAGCTGACAATTACACTTTTAAATTGACAAACACCAGAGAGGGTGCATAGCATGTGTAATTCATGGCACAAACGGGATTAAAGAAAGTAGGCCTATTTGTCTCTCGTTCATATTTCACATCATCATGGCCTGGTATACAGGAACTGTTCTGCCCACAGCCACAAACCACTACAGGCAGTAGTGGAGGCACAGAACACTGTCAACCTACACATGACAAGTAAAGTAAAACTGAAAGTGAACATTTATATTTCTGAAATAGGGCCCTATGGTGGTGGAAGAGGAGGACGTTGTAACATTGTTTAGGGTTAAGGTTACTTTTATGGTTTGCTTAGTGGTTATGGTTAGTTTAAGCTTTAAGGTAACAGTGTGGTTATGCACTTACCGACGTAGCTCCCCGGGCTCATCTTCAACCACCGAGACTATGGATAGCGCTGAGGGACGAACACACGCCTAAGGGTGTCTGAGCATGAGGAATGCATGCAGAGGTTGTGGGACCGGCATGACAATGTGTGTGTGTGTGTGTGTGTGTGTGTGTGTGTGTGTGTGTGTGTGTGTGTGTGTGTGTGTGTGTGTGTGTGTGTGTGTGTGTGTGTGTGTGTGTGTGTGTGTGTGTGTGTGTGTGTGTGTGTGTGTGTGTGTGTGTGTGTGTGTGTGTGTGTGTGTGTGTGTGTGTGTGTGTGTGTGTGTGTGTGTGTGTGTGCATAGGCGCCTACGTAATTGAGCAGACGAAGCGGGTGCTCTACCAGTATTGAACTTGGGGGAGCAAGCTTGTCTCTTTGCTCCCTCACTTTTTGATCATTGATATATCCCCCCCCCCAATATATAAATATTATCTACGTAATTTCAATCAAATTAATAATACGCAATGACACTTAATAACAAGTTTTTAAGTTTCCAAAGATTGCGATTTTTTTTTTTTTTTTTTTACTTTTTTTTTTTTTACTTTTTTTTTTTTACTTTTTTTTTTGAGATCGATGTCATGATTGTGCACTGCAGACTCAGGGAGGAGGCAGATAAGGAGAGAAAGAGACACAAGATTTACAGGTAATGGAAATATATCTTTTTTCTCTTTCTTATTAAAACTTGGCCTATTTGAAAGGAGATTGATTTAATAAAAATGAATGAGCGAAAAATCAATATACAGTGTATATACAGTATATATATATATATTAATATATTATTATTATAGTAATTGGCTATCATACTGCAATATAAACTGAGTTTTATAGTGAAAAGAGCAGCTTTATTGGTCAAGATTGAAGTCAAGTCAAGTCAAGTCAGTTTTATTTGTATAGCACATTTCCAGGCAGCGGCAGCTGACACCAAAGTGCTTCACAAGCAAGTTGATAAAAACAAATTAGTGTGAGGCAAGGTATAAGATTAAAAGAAAGAAAAAAAACATAGCAAAGCAATGAAAGCAACAAAAACAAACAGTATGGTGCAAGATATAGGATTAAAAACATAATAAAGCAATGAAAGTAATAAAAACTGGTAGGACACAGTAAAACAAAGAGGATAGAAGGGCCAGGGGTCTAGTGGTGGCTCTATATTGCAGGAAATTGCACGTACAGGTTCATTAAATTAAAAAAAAAATCTGCCATGGAGGGGGTCGTGCTCCAAACCACACCTTGCCTGTCAAAAAAAAATTAAAGAAAAAGAATATTAAAAAAAAAATTAAAGAAAAAAAAAAATCTTGCACCCCCACTTTCAACTATAACTAGGCGGCCATGTGTGTGTGTGTGTGTGTGTGTGTGTGTGTGAGTGTGTGTGTGTGTGTGTGTGTGTGTGTGTGTGTGTGTGTGTGTGTGTGTGTGTGTGTGTGTGTGTGTGTGTGTGTGTGTGAGTGTGTGTGTGTGTGTGTGTGTGTGCGCGTGCGTGCGTGTGTGTGTGTGTGTGGTACAGTGGCAGAAACCACAGCTTACCAGTGGCACCTTTCCAAAAGCAGAAGTTCTCATAACACAAATGGCCTCATGGACAGGCGGGCAGAGCCGACACATTCCTCCTGAGGCCACTCTCCCAAGGAGCTTAGAGTCGAGGAAGAGGGAACTCAGCTGGGGAAAGGAATGGCAGGCAATGTCTTCAGGAATGGCAGGCGATGTCCTCACTAAAGACACAACACCACCTCATTCACGTCATTTACAAAACTGGCACATGTGCGTACCTACAATTGTCTGCTTAAATATCAGGAATGCACATTTCAATATTGTAAATATGTTCTCATTTTGATGTCAAACCTAGCCAGAGCGCTAGCCTAGCTTACCCCCTCATTTGTCTGTGCGTCGTCAGAAAAGGTACGTCATCAATACAAAAATCCCTTTTTAAAAAGAACAGCTAAATGACTTTTTTTGGAGTTTAAAATGTTCATACGTTTCTAAGACTCTAAACATTGCAAATCAATTAAGCCTCCTCTACTCTTGGTATTTCACTGCATTCATTCCGGAGCTCTCAGGTGTGCGTATCTCTCGAGAGGTGACGATGGACGTGGCGTACTTCATCTCAGAATCTCCAACATGCAGTTCATGCTCTGCGACAGGAGAAGCCTCCTGCAGCACAGAGCGAAAGCCAGTCAACATTACTCAGTTTTAACTGGCACTGTTGTTGTTGTTGTTGTTGTTGTTGTTGTTGTTGTTGTTGTTGTTGTTGTTGTTGTTGTTGTTGTTGTTGTTGTTGTTGTTGTTGTTGTTTTGCCTGATTGCCTGACGGTAAACACAGGTGATCTATTCATTCAAGAGTTACTGGAAGCACCCATTATGTTTTTAATAAGCTATTAGAGAAGGCACTGCACAGCCAGGGAGTCCACTTCATGGCAATAAAACTCCAACGCCAAATGAAGTGTTAGTAATAAATCACTAAGCAATGTCAGATTTCCCAGAATAAGTTGTTTATTTTTTTATTTATTTTTTAAGGGATATTTAGCCAACAGATAAACAACACGATTAATCTGCACAGATGGCTGGTGATGATGATGGGGCCGGGCTGCTCAACAGTGGGTTAGAGAGAGAGATGCAAGGCGGCACGCAAAGCAGAGAGCGAGCTTGCATTTCCTCTTACTGTGCTCCCCCCCCCCCCTCCCAGGGACAGGCTGGAGCGTGCAGATTAAGTGACGTGCATCGCTCCCACACGGGCACCCAGACAGGGTGGGCGGGCGGCCTTACACACAGAACCGGCTCAAACCGGCCACGTTCGTTCCTCTCTGATCATGGCTGGCTGCACTAAGAAGGAGGCTGAGGGCCAAGGCTGCATCTGTCCACCACGCATCAGTCCCCGGTCAGGTCCAACCTGGGCTCTGCCAACAACCTCCAGGCCACAGGGGGGTCAGGTGGATCACGTTATTCACTGGTCTGTGGGAGGAGGTATACTTCATCAGAGCCTATATTTAGCATTTAGCATTTATTTAATTATATATTAGATTAGATTTAGATTATTGGATTATTAGATTATATTGCATATATTTAACTTTTTTTTATTATATATTAAAGGTGTAACTGAGGGGTACAATTCCCTGACTGTATTGAGAGTATGGTATCATTAAACCACTACTTAGTTATGTACTTTAATTACTGGCCATACAGTACACGGTATATATGGTGAACACCCACACAATAATACGGCTTAACAAAGAAAGTCATATTTAGAAGTATTTATTTTCAGAGCAGCAACAATAGGTTACAATATTGAGAATTATGAATTGCGCTTATATGGCGAAGAACACTTAAGTAGGTCAAGAGCGTAAGTCCATGAGCATATTAAGATGGGTATAATTGAATACCACCTGTAGCATAAGAATTATATAAGGCACACTCGTAGTCAGCTGGAGATACTAAGGGGGGTTCCCTCCGGTTGTAAGCCAGCAGGGGAGAGGAATGGTCGGGAGCAAAGTCTGGATCAACGAGGAATAAAGAGACTCCAGATACAGGAGACAGTGCAATAATCCTTTGGTCCGTAGACAAAGCAACAGCTATACTCCGGTATGCATGGCAGCATGGATGAAAGCTAGCCAACCTCTGTGGGTCCTAGAGGCGGGCTCGACGGTGCTCCTCACAGGGTAGATCCCACACAGCAGTGGGGTAGACGGTTCTCTGCTCCAGCAGCCACAGTACCAAAGCAATATAATCCAGCCGGAAAAGGCTCTGCATTCGCCGGTGTAGGTTCTCCGGTGTACATATCCAACGGTTCTCGTCTAGGACTCCTCGGATGGCGGCACGAGGTTAGGCCGCCCAGCCTGGATAAGTGCACTAGCTCGGTACGACGAACCGGTGGTAATGCTGGTCACTGTAGAACGGTAGCCGCACGATACACTATAAATAATAGACTATTACTTTACAATAGAATAAGTCGAACTCGACGATACAGCGTTAAACTCTGACACTTTAGCTATCAATTCGCACGCGGTTCTCAAGGCTCTATTTAGGGGCAAAAAGGGCCCACTTCACGGCACGTTGTATCGTGGTGAAGGCTTCAACGTTTTGGTCTAAGTGCTTCTGTATCCACCTGCGACGTATTTATACGTAAGGTGAATAATCTAGTGCCAACCTCAGTTCTGTCTCGTATTACTGCGCAAACCTGGACATGCTGAGACATGTCTTGGCGGTGGCTTTGAACTCGACATTGGGGGTATGGTCGTTGGCGCCTAGGGGTCGCTGTCCAATAGGAGAACGAATATTATGGTCTGGCCTGTACCTAGGTAAAGGGATATTCCGTGTATATGTACAAAGAATATACAAGGGATATCAGACGATATACAAATATTATACAATATATCTCAAGTAATAAATATATATATTCGGTTTAATCGTCATCAAGGGAATCATGTAGCCTTGGCAACTCTATCAGCCTCGCCACGGGTCGGGTGTATGTCCGTCCCTGGACGAGCACTTCTGCCGCTCTGACCTTTCCGTCGGCACCAGTGATCACTTTGCTTACGCGGCCGGCCGGCCACATAGCTCGGGGTAGTGACTGGTCTATAATCATGACGACTGTGCCCTCCGTCAAATTGTCTCTTTCTTTTACCCATTTCTGGCGGGTCTGTAGAGACGGTAGATAGTGGAGGAGGAAACTGTTCCAAAACTTGTCAGCCAATACTTGACTGTACCTCCACATTCTTCGGCCGTTCGCTTCCTCAGGTCTGTACACTGTCTGTGGGAGCGCGGGGTCCAGCCGCCCCATCAAGAGAGTGTTGGGGGTGACTGGGTCGACATCTGCTACATCACTTGAGACGTAACCGAGGGGCTTTGAGTTCAATACTCCCTCGATCTCCGTGAGGACTGTCGTGAGGACTTCTTCCGCCACGGTCTGGGCCCCAAGCACGGCGTACAGGGCTGTCTTTATTGAACGTACTTCTCGTTCCCAGGTTCCCCCGAAGTGAGGGGCGTTCGGGGGGTTAAACTGGAAATCAATCTGAGAGGGAGCGAGGTGGGTCTTAAGTTCTGGGCCCATAGCTTGGAAGCTCTCTCTCAGCTCTCTTTCTCCGCCTTTGAAGTTTGTCCCGTGATCGGACAATAATATAGATGGTTTTCCTTTCCGCGCTGTGAATCTCCGGAAGGCCATAAGGAATGAGTCCGTACTCATGGTTGGAAGGAGTTCTATGTGTATCGCTCGGGTGGTCATGCATTTGAATACAATACCCCACCTCTTCTCCGTCCCTCTTCCTTTCTTCACATACAGCGGGCCGAAGCAGTCCATACCGGTGGAGTGAAAGGGCTTGTCGCCGAGTCGGAGGCGACAGGGGGGTAGGTCAGCCATCCTGGGTATACTGGGCTGTGCTCGCCACTTGCGACAGTCTAGACAGGTCCGCTGGAAGCGTCGTACTGCTTCTCTTCCTTGCAGTATCCAATAGCGACGTCTGATCTCAGCGAAGACTCTCTCTGCCCCAGCGTGGTGCACGTCCTCGTCGTATTTCTTTATGATGAGCTCTGTGACCTTGTGTCGGCTGTTGAGAACTATCGGGAACTTGACGTCATCCGTTAAGTCCGGGGCCCTTCTCAGACGACCACCCACTCTGATGAGATCATGGGCGTCGCGCTCAGGGGACAAGTGGAGCAGTCTGCTGTCTGACGGGACTGGCTTTGATCCCTGCAGACAGTCTAGCTCGTCGGGGAACGAGTCTCTTTGGGCTCGCTGTAGCAGAAGGAGTTCTGCTTCTTCGTAATTAGCTGCATTAATGTCAGTAGTGGAGGGAACCTCAGGGTGGTGCCACAGGAATGTCTTTAACTGCGCACTCTCAAGGGTAGGGCAGTTGTCTATGTTGGGGTCTGTGGGGACTGGTGTGTGCGTCAACCCACAGAACATAGATTTCTTCATCTCTGCCTCCTCTTGACTAGCCTCCCGTGGGGTGGGGTTAGGCCACTCTTCTTCCGGGAGCTTGAGGAACTCGGGACCGTCACTATAGATATTGTGACGTGTGAGGTCATCCAGGGACATTCCCCGTGTGATGACGTCTGCTGGATTCTGTTTTGTGTCCACGTACCTCCAGCATGCTGATTCTGTTAAATCTTGGATCTCTGTGATTCTGACTCCCACGAAGACCTTGTATCTACACGAATCGGACTGGATCCATGTGAGTACGGTCATGGAGTCTGACCACAGGATTGTTCTTTGCACCGGGATGGTGAGTTCACGTTGGATTAACGTGACGAGTTGCGCTCCTACTAGGGCTGCGCAGAGCTCTAGACGCGGGATCGATTGTTGCTTGCGGGGGGCTATTCTTGAACGAGTCAGGATGAAGGCGGTATGTATTTCTCCTCCCTCCTCTCGGGCCCGCAAGTAGGCCACCGAACCGTAGGCTACTTCGGAGGCGTCGCTGAAGACGCGCAGGTCCATCTGACACGTCTCCAGCCGCACTGTGGGTGGGAAGTAGCTGCGGCGTATGTTGACACCTGGGAGCGAGCTGAGTTCTGTTTCCCACTCTCTCCATGTGGAAGCAAGGTGGTCGGGTATGGGGTCGTCCCAGCCCTGGTCCTTGTCCCACAGCTCTCGTACAATCATCTTTGCCCTGGTGGTGTAAGGTAGAATACATCCCAGCGGGTCATATTGTCTGGCGAGTGTTCTGTATACACTCCGTCTGGTGGTCGGTAGTGAAATCGACCTTCCCTGCTCCTTGGTCAGGGGTGTGTGTCTATAATGGAGCGAGTCTGTTTTGAAGCGCCAGACTAGTCCTAATGTCATTTCTTGGGCTTCACCTGGGATGGTCGCCATCCAGGTCTCGCTGCTTGCTGCCTTGTCCTCTGGGGAGAGGCTGCGCAGTACTTGAGGGTCGCTGCTGGCCCACTGCCGGAGATCAAAGCCGCCTTTGATCAGGGAGGCGCGGAGCTTGAGTAGGAGGGCCTCGGCCTCTTCTGGCGTCGAGACGCTTTGCAGACAGTTGTCCACGTAGAAACTCTTCTCTACACTTTGTCGGACCTCCTCGTCAGCTGCTGGGTCCTCTGCGACATGTTTTTGCAGTGCGAACGTAGCACAGCATGGGCTGCATGTGGTTCCGAAAGGGAGGACTTCCCATTGATAGATGGATGGTTGCTCATCCCCGATCCTCTCTCTCCATAAGAACCGCAGCAGGGGCTTGTCCTCTTCCACTAGTCGCACCTGCAGGAACATCCCTTTGATGTCGCCGCTGATGGCCACCTTGTTCTGGCGGAAACGTAGCAACACGCCTAGTAGAGAGGGGCCGAGTGTTGGGCCGGGCAAGAGTTCTTTATTCAGATTTTGTAATCCGATCTGGTAGCTGCAGTTAAACACAATACGATCCTTGCCATTGTGGTGGACCTTGTGGTGGGGCACGTACCATGATTCGGTCGTCTGATCGGCCTCTTGAATGTCAATTCTCTTTATGTGTCCCGCTGTGATTAGCTTGTCAATCTCAGTGCGGTACACAGTGGCTTGAGCGGGGTCTCTGGCTAGGCGCCGCTCGGTGTTCAGTAGATATCGCTCCGTCGCTTCTTTTGAGGCGTGGAAGGTGGGCATACCCTCTCGCCTCAAGAGTGGAGTTGCGTATCTCATCACTCCATTGACCTCGACTCTCTTTGTCCCCTGCTCGAGGAGGGCTATGGCATAAATGTCTTCCTTGGAACGAATGTGTTTCTTTTCGTTCTTAAAGGGCATTGTCTCTAGTGTCCATAGCCTCTCGACGTGCTGCAAGAGGGTGGTGTCTTCTTCTGTCACTCTGGAGTGGAGGCAGCGAGTGGCTGCTGGTCGGTTGGGAGACCTGGAGAGGGGGTCTTGTAGTGTCCATCCTAGGCGGGTCTCGACTGCTGCTGGACAGCCTCTGGGCCCAATGTGGACCCGGTCCGTTGGGACGATGAGGTGTGCGTGGTCGGAACCTATGAGCAGGGTCGGGGTGGAGCCGTCGATGGGCGGTATAGGTAGTTGACGCAGGTGCACGTATTTTTCCATCAGCTTGGAGATGGGGTAGGTGTACCGCGACAGGCCTATGTCTTGGCTGGTGAAAGCGTTAGTGATCCTATACCGCCTCTCTGGCTGCCCGCTTGCTGCGATAGTGAAGGAGACGTTCTCACCCTTGATTGTCTTCAGGTCTCTTCTTATAGTACGAATCGTCATCGTTTCTTCGCTCCCCCGCAGACCCAGCTGGGCTGCAGCGGATGCGAGGAGGAGAGTCTTTTCTGACCCGTCGTCAAGGACGGCGTAAGTGTCCATGACCTTGTCCTCGTAGCTTAATGTCACTCGGACCACCTTCAAGAGCACTCGGGAGCTCCCGCTGCTGGCGGGGTCAATATACATGACGCTTACTCTGGTGCTGTTTGGGGGTGCGGGTTTCTTCCTGTTGCTGTCATGCAAGACGTCCAAGTGGGCTCCGTCACACCGGCTGCACCTCTTCTTCAAGCGGCACTCGGCTGCCATATGGCTGCGCGCACAGCGGTAACAGCGGCGGTTGGACTTTATCCATTGACTCACCTCGTCGGCGGTCATCTTCTTGAAAGTGTCACATTGTGACAGCCAATGTTCTTTCTCGCAGTACTGGCATACAATCTTCCACTTCTCTTTTGTCGAGGGGGTGTTGTGGTTCTTGTTCCGCGGTACTGATTCGGCTTGGTGCATGACGGTCACCAGCCTGCGGTTATCGTTGGATCTCCGAGGTCCATCTCTGGGGCTTGGTCCACTCCGCACGAACGTATCCAGTCGTAGGCTGCTGACTTCTCTCGCGAGGAAGTCGGCCAGGTCTAGGAGGGATGGCTCGGGACCGTTGGGATCACGGTGGTCTCTTTGCCGCCTGAAGCGTTCTTGTCGGGCGGGAGGAAGCTTCTCTAATATCCTTTCTACATTAGAGTTAGCGTACAGCTCGTGTCTACCCTTTTCCTTTTGTGCCCCCAGCATCCCTACCAGGGATTGTACCTTGATAGAGAGGTCATCCAATGAGCGATTGTCTGTGGCTGGGGGGAGACGGTCAATATTCCTTATCTCTTGTATCACGTAGTCCCATATGCGTCCATAACGCTGGTCGAGGGCTACTAGAGCCGCGGTGTATGGGGTACTTGAGTTGGAATATGCCAGCGCTATATTATGCGCTCTGGGCACCTTCAGGTGCTTGAGGAGGATAGCATATTTGTACGACTCATCAGGGACGTCGGACATCATAGTCTCTAAGCACATCCGTAATTCCGTGTACTGTGCTCTGTCCTCGTGTGTAAAATCCGGGAACGTCGGTGTGCCAAGGTACGATGCCATGGATGGCTGGCACATCGGTGAGCGTTGGGGGAGAGGCCTCCTGGGCGAGTCTCCCCGTACGTGTCGTCGTGGGCTGGTACTTGGTGGGTACCAAAGCCCGGGTACCCAGGTGCTGTTCCTCGGGGCTGGCTGTGCGTCAAACTCACCCTTGAGTTGAGTCGGGGGTCTGTAACGC
Source organism: Notolepis coatsorum (assembly GCF_963971535.1). Taxonomy (NCBI): domain Eukaryota; kingdom Metazoa; phylum Chordata; class Actinopteri; order Aulopiformes; family Paralepididae; genus Notolepis; species Notolepis coatsorum. The sequence continues at coordinate 47,226,427 of NC_140166.1, read as the reverse complement.
AGGGCCTCGGGGGTAAAGTCTGGGCTGTACTGGACCTCCTGGTCCTGTGGAGTACGATGCTGCTGGTGGGCTTGACTTTCCTCCTCTTCCTCTTCCTCTTCCTCTGCTAGGTCTTCTAGATCTTGAAGTCGTCTATTCAGTCTCTCGGCGGCATAAGCCGGTTCTTCCCGGTTGCTGGGTCTCGCATGGACCGGTCGGGGAGGGGGTTCGGAGACGTGGATAGGCTCTTTCTGTTGGCCGGGCTCCGGGTCGCTTGGTCGGGTAGGGGAAGGTGTCCTATACCCTTGTCTTGACGATGCCCTGGAGCTCCGTGCGGAGAGAGGGGATGTCGCCCTGGCAATCAATTGCTCCATTATCTGCGCTTGTAGTCGGTCGCGCTCTGCTTCGCACTTGATGTGAGCGAGGTCGCGCTCTGCTTCGCGCTGGGCTTGGGCTGCGTCGCGCTGTGCATTGGCGGCGTCGCGCTGTGCATCGGCGGCGGCGCGCTGGGCATCGGCGCGGTCTCTTTCAATATTCTCTTCCGTCTGGAGGCGTCTGGTCTCCAGGCGTATGCGGTCGTCTTCACTCCTTTGCTGCGCCTGGAAGCGCTCTCGCTGGGTCGCAGAGTGTTCGCGTTCACTAAGGGCTTGCGCTTGGAGTTGCGCGTGAAGGCGCTCTCTTTGGTCTGCAGATTGTTCGCGCTCACTCAGTTGTTGAGCCTGCAGGCGTTCTCTTTCCATGGTAGAGTGTTCGCGCTCACTTAGCTGTTGCGCCCGGAGGCGCTCTTGTTCCATGGAAGAATGTTCGCGCTCGCTAAGCGTCTGTGCTTGGAGTCGATCGCGTTCAGTGGAGGCTGCCAGGGTGGCGATGAATGCCTGCGCCAGCATCTTGTCCGCCTCGCTGGGGGAAGACACTGATGGAGGTGATCGGCTTCTGACAGTGCTCGTTGGAGATCCGTTCTCCTGGCGTGCCCCGAGGAGGTCTATCTCCTGGGTGCGCTTCTCTTCTGGTAGTGGGTCGGGTTCCGTCCCTGGAGCGCTTTCTTTATCCTGGAGCTCTCCGGGGACCGTCCCGTTGACGTTGTCGGGGGGTATAGTCATGTCATGTCCCTCCTGGTCCCCCCTGTGAGCTTGGTCAGTTACGTTAGAACCCACTAGGGTCTCTACTGGCAAGGTCGCCTGGTCGGTAGGGTTTGACATGCTTTTACTATCCGCTTTTCCCGCATTTAACGTCTGTATAAAGCTAGGTATTAGACTGGCAGCGTAGTCTTCTAGGTAAGGAGGTGGCTGACGTCTGCGCTGCGGGCGTTCTAGCTTAGGGGAGCCGTTTGTGGAGTGTTCACCGCTGGCCATGGTTAATATCAATATTATATTTAGATATTACACTGATATTCATCCGGCTCGAAGGACCAATTGTAACTGAGGGGTACAATTCCCTGACTGTATTGAGAGTATGGTATCATTAAACCACTACTTAGTTATGTACTTTAATTACTGGCCATACAGTACACGGTATATATGGTGAACACCCACACAATAATACGGCTTAACAAAGAAAGTCATATTTAGAAGTATTTATTATCAGAGCAGCAACAATAGGTTACAATATTGAGAATTATGAATTACACTTATATGGCGAAGAACACTTAAGTAGGTCAAGAGCGTAAGTCCATGAGCATATTAAGATGGGTATAATTGAATACCACCTGTAGCATAAGAATTATATAAGGCACACTCGTAGTCAGCTGGAGATACTAAGGGGGGTTCCCTCCGGTTGTAAGCCAGCAGGGGAGAGGAATGGTCGGGAGCAAAGTCTGGATCAACGAGGAATAAAGAGACTCCAGATACAGGAGACAGTGCAATAATCCTTTGGTCCGTAGACAAAGCAACAGCTATACTCCGGTATGCATGGCAGCATGGATGAAAGCTAGCCAACCTCTGTGGGTCCTAGAGGCGGGCTCGACGGTGCTCCTCACAGGGTAGATCCCACACAGCAGTGGGGTAGACGGTTCTCTGCTCCAGCAGCCACAGTACCAAAGCAATATAATCCAGCCGGAAAAGGCTCTGCATTCGCCGGTGTAGGTTCTCCGGTGTACATATCCAACGGTTCTCGTCTAGGACTCCTCGGATGGCGGCACGAGGTTAGGCCGCCCAGCCTGGATAAGTGCACTAGCTCGGTACGACGAACCGGTGGTAATGCTGGTCACTGTAGAACGGTAGCCGCACGATACACTATAAATAATAGACTATTACTTTACAATAGAATAAGTCGAACTCGACGATACAGCGTTAAACTCTGACACTTTAGCTATCAATTCGCACGCGGTTCTCAAGGCTCTATTTAGGGGCAAAAAGGGCCCACTTCACGGCACGTTGTATCGTGGTGAAGGCTTCAACGTTTTGGTCTAAATGCTTCTGTATCCACCTGCGACGTATTTATACATAAGGTGAATAATCTAGTGCCAACCTCAGTTCTGTCTCGTATTACTGCGCAAACCTGGACATGTTGAGACATGTCTTGGCGGTGGCTTTGAACTCGACATTGGGGGTATGGTCGTTGGCGCCTAGGGGTCGCTGTCCAATAGGAGAACAAATATTATGGTCTGGCCTGTACCTAGGTAAAGGGATATTCCGTGTATATGTACAAAGAATATACAAGGGATATCAGACGATATACAAATATTATACAATATATCTCAAGTAATAAATATATATATTCGGTTTAATCTGACCCTTTGTAACAAAAGGGGAACTATCTTACCGTTTCTTTCACTATTTGGGCAATTTTACACAATTCCTGTGAGTCTATGGAACACATCTGTAAGGATTTTCTCAAGAAAAATCATTGTTTTATATTTCTAATAGAGTACTCAAAAGCAGCATTTTTCCACTTCAAGATTTCAAGCTGTTTTGGCTGGGCTTCGCCCATACTCTCAAATCGCTTTGAGTGACAGTCACCAACTAACGTTACATCCAGCCTGTTTGAAAATACTAGAATCCAACATAGTCTGGTGAAAACACACCTTGTATTATGGATGGATCATCAACGTTTGTCCTATTCCTCTTCATAATTGAATAATTGAATCAGGCACTATCCCTCAAGCCTTCAAAGTTGCCAAGGTTATACCGCTGTTTAAAGCTGATGACCCCTCTGTATTCTCAAAAATTCTTGAAAAGCTGGTAGTACAATCATGAAACATCTAGATGACAACAATATCTTATTCGAACATCAGTATGGCTTTAGAAAAAAATACTCTACATATATGGCTCTTTTGCACCTTAGAGAAAAAATTACAGCTACACTGGAGAAAAACGAATATACCTTAGGCATTTTCTTAGATTTATCAAAGGCTTTCGACACAGTGAATCATGACATTTTATTATAAAAAATGTCATGGTATGGTCTTAAAAACAGGTTATACAATGGGTTGAGAATTACAGAGAGCAATTTGTAGTTTTCAATGGTAATCGATCACAGCTGGCTGTACTAAAATGTGGTGTTCCACAAGGGTCCATTCTAGGACCCTTTTTGTTTTTGATTTATGTGAATGATCATGCAAATGCACCCAGTTTATTGTCACCTATATTATTCGCTGATGACACAAATCTCTTCGTCAATGACAAGAATTTGTATTCCCTTATTGATAAAGCAAATTCTGGACTCATTCATTTTCCCTATTGGTTTCAGTTAAACAAGTTATCACTCAATGTCAAAAAATCTAACTTAATTATTTTTAGAAATAAGAATGAATTACAAAAGGGTAAAGCACCTGGCTGGGATGGCATTCCACCCGAACTGTACCTCTCATGTTGGGATGTAATTGGACCACTATTACTGGATATGATTTTATACTCAATCAAACAGGGGAACTTCTCCAGGGATGTCAATATGGCACTCATATATCTATCCTACTTAAAAAAGATAAAGACCCCACCGAATGCGGTAGTTATAGACCCTTAAGCCTCCTCGGAACCGATCTCAAGCTGTACGCTAAGGTACTAGCCATCCGACTTCAAAAACACATGACATCTTTAGTTCACTTCATAAGAGGCCGCCTGATCACAGATAATATTAGACGGTTACTGCATGTGATAGACTCCAGCAAGGATGCCGCGCCTCCTACAGCTGTATTATCCTTGGATGCGATGAAGGCCTTTGACAGGTTGGAATGGTCTTATTTATGGGCAGTACTTGGAAGGATGGGGTTAGGAGAGGGGTTCATTAATATGATCAAAGTACTATATACAGATCCATCGGCCATGATTTTAACAGGTAAATTCTGTTCCCCACACTTTCATGTGTCGCGCTCGTCTAGACAGGGTTGTCCTCTTAGTCCCGGACTATTTGCTCTATCCCTAGGGCCTTTGGCACAGTACATAAGACAATCCCAGTCCATAGCGCCGATCTCAATTAAGGGAACACAGCATCACATTAGCTTATATGCTGACGATGTATTATTGTTCATGCAAAACCCTACCACCTCCCTACCTCATCTTCTCGAGCCCAGCTCTCAGCATTGCTATCAGCTTGGCTGGTCGTTCATACTAATAAAATTGGCAGTATTAGGGGGTGGGAAGCTGATGGGTGGGGATCGGACGTTGTGGACAGCGACTCCTACAGGTCGGTTGGTGCGCCTGCGCAGCAGAATCAGGAAGCGACGGGGGCGGCGTGCCCTCCCACACAGACCCCCGACGCTGAGAGATTGCGCTGTGCAGGTGAAAAGATGCGACGGCTGCTTCCTCGAGTACCGGAGGGGACACGTGATGTAAGGCTTCATCCACATTGCAGCCAGCTTGTGGGAGGCATGGCCTAACAGCGTTCGAGACAGGGGAGGGTAGAATTGGACGATACGAAATTGGGATGGGAGAAAAAATAGAAAATGGGAGAAAAAGTAGATAAAATAAAAATACACTATTGACACATGTGCAGATAGTTGACAGTAATGATTTGACAACTTCTGTCCATAATAAATATAACCGACAGTGAATCAATGGCCAATGGTTCAGCTTCAACTCCCATATGAAATGCACACACACACACGGAAGAGTACCGTAATACACAAACGGATGAATGAACAAGGTCCTACCGCTAATTAACTAATTAACTTTCTTTTGTTCCCGAAGACTGGTACAGGCTAGCTCCCTTCTTTAGCAACAGCCAGGAACCCACGGCAGCATTATAATGTCCCTCGTCTTTGCAAAAATCAAAAACGAACATGGCCCATTGCTTGTGGAGCACGATATCCTCAGCCGTTTGACTACAGTATTTTTATGATTTACCAGAAGTGCTGAGTCCAATGTAGTCTGATGAAAACGCACGTTATCATCTTTAAGTGTGATTTTTTGTCCTCTCTATATTCTCCACGTTTTTAATGCGAACCCAATGCTAACTCACTGTTAAACTCAATTCCACACATTTGCTTGCGTACTGCAATAAATAATGTTTGAGTGTGTGCACCTGCGGTGGATGGCAGGCAACAAACAGAGGGGGCGGGCGTTATTATGCAGATGAGAAACATTGACGTCAAACGTACGCTAAGTTCAGATGACTCACTTGAGTGAGGGACAATATTGTGAGATGAGAATTGGAAGAATGCGCCAAAAGAGAATTAGAGACATAGATCCTATTAATAAAAAAGTCCACATAGCTAGGAAACAATGCTAAACACTGGAAAAGGCCATTTATACTAGATATAAATTAGATTTAGATTATCAGATTATATATTGTAACTATTTATTGTAGGGCAAAATACTGAGATGGCATACATACCCTCATCTCGACATCTCACCCTGTCCAGAGTTAATTATATTGTTATATTGTTTACACTGCCTTTTTATTCAATTTTTATTTTTACTTCTCCCACTGTTGACCTGTACCATGTATTCTACTACCTGTACCCCCTCCCCCCTCCCCCATGCGGCTATGATGCCTGAATTTCCCCCAAGGGGAAACATTTTATCTATGGACTAGTTACGACTGCTGCTGTGTCCTTTGTGGCCCTTCTCTCTCTCTCTCTCTTCTCTCTCTCTCTCTCTCTCTCTCTCTCTCTCTCTCTCTCTCTCTCTCTCTCTCTCTCTCTCTCTCTCTCTCTCTCTCTCTCTCCTCCCATTCACATCCCTATTCCTCTCTCTCTCTCTCCCCCTCTGTGTGTCTCTCTCCTCTCTCTCCCTCTCTCTCTCTCTCTCTCTCTCTCTCTCTCTCTCTCTCTCTCTTCTCTCTCCTCTCTCCCCTCTGTGGTCTCTCCTATCCCTCTCTCCTCTCTCTCTCTCTCTCTCTCTCTTCTCTCTCTCTCTCTTCTCTCTCTCTCTCTCTCTCTCTCTCTCTCT
>NC_140166.1:47106071-47219922 GCF_963971535.1 Notolepis coatsorum | reverse complement strand
TTCACTTTAATTGCTGTTTAGATGCCTGCGGCGCCTTGTGTCTTGTGGTGCAGTTAAACCATAGCTGGTGTCTGTGGCAACCAACCGCGGCCATCTATATGGAGATGAGCCGCACACTGTCATCTCAGACACATAAACACAGAGATTTGCTCTTAGCAAATGGCCATAATTATGCAGTCTGTACAGACACACACACAGGCTTTGATTGGAGTGGATTCACAAGGCGTCAGCTGCTGAGTGCAGTGAGAAGTGTTCCTATCTACTTTCAGAGCACAGTTGGGAACGTTGGGTTCCTCTGCATCCATTCCAGAATACCCAGACTTGGATTAATGCATCCCTTCTGTTTTCCCCCGGCGAGCGTTCAAAGGGAAGAAGATGGATTAACGAGATGGCAGTTTGATAAACCGACAGAGACGGAGATTGGGGTTTTCGTGGGAGAGAAGCGATGGTACCACCAGCGCCACGCGTAGACCTGCGGCCTCTCCTACAGAGATGAGAAAACTGTCACATGCCGAGAGACGGAGCAGAGATTAGGATCTCTCAGTGTGTCAGTATGAATGAAGTTCTTCCAGAAGAGTGGAGGTAGCGGAGTGTCCACTCCTCTGGCTGTTGTCTGGCGCACATAACAGGAAGAGACAACGGACTTTGTTTTAAAGGGGCCCTTCACTGGACAAGCAAGGCACATACTGTATATCCCCAAAATCTGTAAACAGTAGTTTGACAGAATGAGTTTGAATATGTCCTCCAGTGATGTCACCTGGGAAACTGAACCCTTGTTCTATGTTAATTAGGCTATAACTAATCCCCCCCCCCCCCCATCTACATGATTTCACTGATGATTCACAAGGATTCAGAATCACTGGAGGACATCATTAACCAATCATTAACATAATAATTAACAAACCCATTCACTTTCAATAACTCTCAAACTAAATGAAAGTGCCCCTTTCATAAACATAAACATGTGATCCGAACATAAAATAATAATAAAAAAAAAAAAAACACAAATAAGAATGCAGACTTGTTTTGGTTTTTCTAGTAGTTGTTGAAAATGAGTTTGTGAGGGATCAATAAAGGAATATTTTATCTTATCTTTTTTACAGACCAAACTCTAGTGTACACGAATGTACAGAGAGTATATATTGCACATAGGGTCCGAATCCACCAATTGGGGCTTTAGGAAAGCGTACAGATTGGATTGCCAGGAAGGGAATCAGAGGACGCATAATTCCAGCAGCTCCCTGATATCATGTACCTGATATAGAAAACGATGTAATAATTTCTCCTCTGCTTTGACCTCAGCTCACAGAGATCACATCCCCTTCCTGTCTAACTCTATTACGCTGAGCCGGATGTGTCCCTCAGCTATTGGAGATTGTAAATACACATACTGTACATACACACACACACACACACACACACACACACACACACACACACACACACACACACACACACACACACACACACACACACACACACACGTCACACACACACACACACACACAAACACACACACACACACACACACACACACACACACACACACACACACACACACACACACACACACACACACACACACACACACACACACACACACACACACACACACACACACACACACACACACACACACACACACGCCTGCAGGACCAGGTCATCCTGCAAGGGCAGTGTATCTGCACTCAGACCTTCTGCTCGATTTCAGTCAACACCGGGCTTTCAGCTCCGCTAACAACACACAAGGAGCTGCATGCCCGTCGCTGTTGCCATGGAATGCACATTTAATGTGCGTAAAGCTGGGCTGCATATTGACGTGTGTGACATGTGTGTGACGTGTATGTACTGCAGAAGACAATAGGCCCACAGGCCCATACACTTCAAAGGTTACACAGATAGCACATGAACATGTGATCTGATTGCCCCCCCCCCCCCCCGCCCCACCTTCACCCTCTCATTCTCCAAATGCATTAACAATAAGAGGCATATTTGTTGTTTTTGATGGCAGGGCGTCATGCAAGGCACAATTCTTTAATTAGAGCGGAGGACATGGGGGTCCTTCTCTGAAAAAAAAAAAATAATAATGATGCAATTTTCTGAAATTTCACATATATATGTTCAAAGGCTTTGTGGGTATTATTTGAAAACTTAACGGAGTCCGTTTTTGTAGCTCTGTAATCTCTCACTTATTTGTGCTGTTATTATTGAAAATTACTCACTTATTCACTCAGTTATTCACTCACTTCTTGCAGCTTCTACACCGCTGACACCTCTTGGAAAAGAGCAACATCTTATCTGCCTCACCCAAGAATTAAAAGGCATACGTTCACATAAAAAGACACACACAATAAAGCCACAGATGAAAAGAACCTTCCGACGTGGTAATCGCTGTATTTTCAAACACAATGCATATAGGAAGCAGCATGTATACAGATGAGACTGTGCTGACACCACATATAGCAGTGGCTGCTCTGTTGCCAATAAAGGCTCAGACTGAGCAGTAATAATAATAACTTTATTTGTATAGCACCTTTCATACAGGGGATTGCAGTTAAAAGTGTTTTACATCAGTAGGAACCCACTTTCCAAACTGCTCAGCCTCATTGAAAGATCCACCATGACCACTAGCCTAAGTACATATCATTTGTATACAGTGTTCAAATAACTGTTACAGCCACAGCCAGGGCCTTTTCTCTCCCCTGTCTGTCAGCAGGTCTCCACGGCCTAATATGGGTCTCTTCCTGTTCCCGCCTCACCATCACTCTGCCGACCTGGGCCGACCTACACACCTGAGAACCCTCACGTCATCACAGAGCCAGGATAAGAGGCCTGCACCCCTGCCACTCCTGGTCCGAGTGTTTTTTGGCCTCTCTTGGCATTAGGACTCTTCTCTGGACCTCTACTATATATATATATACACTTATAGTGTGTTTTGTGAGCTCTGTAACCTGCGTCATCCTAACCCCTCTTCTCTGATGTGCAGGACCTCACCCCTCCGGCCTGCACTCACCCACCACGGACCTCACCTGCATGCACCCCCCTGGAACTCACCTACCCCTGAGTTGTCCGTCTGTCTCTCCCCACTCCCTGCTCTTCATCACCAGCCCCCTGGCCCTTGTCCTTCCCTGGGTTCATTAAACCTTCTAAACCGCCTCATTCTCCCATGCCTGTATTCTGCTCTTGGGTTCTCTAGACACCCCCATTATAACAATAACCAAATGCAGCAATTCAGAATAAATTGTGATAGCTCAGCTCATTTCTATTGATTTCCAGGACGTGGGAAGTCAGTCAGAGTTGGGGATGTGCGGGGAGAAGTCATATAATAACGTCATATTAAATGCATGCGCATCATTCGTGATTTTCCATTCATTTGAAAGGTCAACATTTTACACCAGTTTTAGAAAATTTTACACTACAACAGACGGCAAACTTGAACACCAACATGTGGACAGTGTTCACACACGAAATGCAGCATTTTTCTTCCTAATCAGAAGATGATTTATTGTGGATTTAGATGGAGCCGGGTAGCAACAAGGAGGATCGTATAACAGATGCAGAGTTAATAGAGATTAAAGTTTACAGATTAAAACTGAATATACATGAATAATCATAGGCTTCTAACAGTCAGCGCTAGTGACAATTTACACATTTTTTGTGACAGAATGAAGTGAACACACAGCAACCATCCGAAAATATTAATAACGAGTAACTGAACTTCTTTCTCTCTCTCTCTCTCTCTCTCTCTCTCTCTCTCTCTCTCTCTCTCTCTCTCTCTCTCTCTCTCTCTCTCTCTCTCTCTCTCTCTCTCTCTCTCTCACACAGATGTGTCCCTCAGCTATTGGAGATTGTAAATACACATACTTTACACACACACACACACACACACACACACACACACACACACACACACATATGTCACACACACACACACACACACACGCACACACACACACACACGCACGCACACACACACACGCACGCACACACGCACACACACACACACACACACACACACACACACACACACACACACACACACACACACACACACACACACACACACACACACACACACACACACACACACACACACACACACACACACACACACAACACCACACACACACACACACACACACACACACACTCACTCACTCTCTCTCTCACTAAATGATAGGCTATAATCAATCATACAATTTATTTAATTGATTTAGCCATGCAATTGCCTCAGACAGGCTGCATGATGGTTTCTGTTTCAACAACTGCGCACAACAAAAACCACTGTCCGTGGTGCTGAAACATTTCAGTTCTAAGACAGTGATGTCGGGCCTTAGCACTAAGACAGTGATGTCGGGCCTCAGCACTAAGACAGTGATGTCGGGCCTCAGCACTAAGACAGTGATGTCAGGCCTCAGTACTAAGACAGTGATGTCGGGCCTCAGTACTAAGACAGTGATGTCGGGCCTCAGTACTAAGACAGTGATGTCGGGCCTCAGTACTAAGACAGTGACGTCGGGCCTCAGTACTAAGACAGTGATGTCGGGCCTCAGCACTAAGACAGTGACGTCGGGCCTCAGTACTAAGACAGTGATGTCGGGCCTCAGTACTAAGACAGTGATGTCGGGCCTCAGTACTAAGACAGTGACGTCGGGCCTCAGTACTAAGACAGTGATGTCGGGCCTCAGTACTAAGACAGTGATGTCGGGCCTCAGCACTAAGACAGTGATGTCGGGCTTCAGCACTAAGACAGTGATGTCGGGCCTCAGCACTAAGACAGTGATGTCGGGCCTCAGCACTAAGACAGTGATATCGGGCCTCAGCACTAAGACAGTGATGTCGGGCCTCAGCACTAAGACAGTGATGTCGGGCCTCAGTACTAAGACAGTGATGTCGGGCCTCAGTACTAAGACAGTGATGTCGGGCCTCAGCACTAAGACAGTGATGGCGGGCCTCAGCACTAAGACAGTGATGTCGGGCCTCAGCACTAAGACAGTGATGTCGGGCCTCAGTACTAAGACAGTGATGTCGGGCCTCAGTACTAAGACAGTGATGTCGGGCCTCAGTACTAAGACAGTGATGTCGGGCCTCAGCACTAAGACAGTGATGTCGGGCCTCAGCACTAAGACAGTGATGTCGGGCCTCAGCACTAAGACAGTGATGTCGGGCCTCAGCACTAAGACAGTGATGTCGGGCCTCAGCACTAAGACAGTGATATCGGGCCTCAGCACTAAGACAGTGATGTCGGGCCTCAGCACTAAGACAGTGATGTCGGGCCTCAGTACTAAGACAGTGATGTCGGGCCTCAGTACTAAGACAGTGATGTCGGGCCTCAGCACTAAGACAGTGATGTCGGGCCTCAGCACTAAGACAGTGATGTCGGGCCTCAGCACTAAGACAGTGATGTCGGGCCTCAGTACTAAGACAGTGATGTCGGGCCTCAGTACTAAGACAGTGATGTCGGGCCTCAGCACTAAGACAGTGATGTCGGGCCTCAGCACTAAGACAGTGATGTCGGGCCTCAGCACTAAGACAGTGATGTCAGGCCTCAGCAATAAGACAGTGGTGTCGGGCCTCAGCACTAAGACAGTGATGTCGGGCATCAGCACTAAGACAGTGATGTCGGGCCTCAGCACTAAGACAGTGATGTCGGGCCTCAGCACTAAGACAGTGATGTCGGGCCTCAGTACTAAGACAGTGATGTCGGGCCTCAGCACTAAGACAGTGATGTCGGGCCTCAGTACTAAGACAGTGACGTCGGGCCTCAGTACTAAGACAGTGACGTCGGGCCTCAGCACTAAGAAAGTGATGTCGGGCCTCAGTACTAAGACAGTGATGTCGGGCCTCAGTACTAAGACAGTGATGTCGGGCCTCAGTACTAAGACAGTGATGTTGGGCCTCAGCACTAAGACAGTGATGTCGGGCCTCAGTACTAAGACAGTGATGTCAGGCCTCAGTACTAAGACAGTGATGTCGGGCCTCAGTACTAAGACAGTGATGTCGGGCCTCAGTACTAAGACAGTGATGTCGGGCCGCAGTACTAAGATAGTGATGTCGGGCCTCAGTACTAAGACAGTGATGTCGGGCCTCAGCACGAAGACAGTGATGTCGGGCCTCAGCACTAAGACAGTGATGTCGGGCCTCAGCACTAAGACAGTGATATCGGGCCTCAGCACTAAGACAGTGATGTCGGGCCTCAGTACTAAGACAGTGATGTCGGGCCTCAGTACTAAGACAGTGATGTCGGGCCTCAGTACTAAGACAGTGATGTCGGGCCTCAGTACTAAGACAGTGATGTCGGGCCTCAGCACTAAGACAGTGATGTCGGGCCTCAGCACTAAGACAGTGATGTCGGGCCTCAGCACTAAGACAGTGATGTCGGGCCTCAGTACTAAGACAGTGATGTCGGGCCTCAGTACTAAGACAGTGATGTCGGGCCTCAGTACTAAGACAGTGATGTCGGGCCTCAGTACTAAGACAGTGATGTCGGGCCTCAGCACTAAGACAGTGATGTCGGGCCTCAGCACTAAGACAGTGATGTCGGGCCTCAGCACTAAGACAGTGATGTCGGGCCTCAGTACTAAGACAGTGATGTCGGGCCTCAGTACTAAGACAGTGATGGCGGGCCTCAGCACTAAGACAGTGATGTCGGGCCTCAGTACTAAGACAGTGATGTCGGGCCTCAGTACTAAGACAGTGATGTCGGGCCTCAGCACTAAGACAGTGATGTCGGGCCTCAGCACTAAGACAGTGATGTCAGGCCTCAGCACTAAGACATTGATGTCGGGCCTCAGCACTAAGACAGTGACGTCGGGCCTCAGTACTAAGACAGTGATGTCGGGCCTCAGTACTAAGACAGTGATGTCGGGCCTCTGTACTAAGACAGTGATGTTGGGCCTCAGCACTAAGACAGTGATGTCGGGCCTCAGTACTAAGACAGTGATGTTGGGCCTCAGTACTAAGACAGTGATGTCGGGCCTCAGTACCAAGACAGTGATGTCGGGCCTCAGCACTAAGACAGTGATGTCGGGCCTCAGTACTAAGACAGTGATGTCGGGCCTCAGTACTAAGACAGTGATGTCGGGCCTCAGTACTAAGACAGTGATGTCGGGCCTCAGTACTAAGACAGTGATGTCGGGCCTCAGTACTAAGATAGTGATGTCGGGCCTCAGTACTAAGACAGTGATGTCGGGCCTCAGCACTAAGACAGTGATGTCGGGCCTCAGCACTAAGACAGTGATGTCGGGCCTCAGCACTAAGACAGTGATGTCGGGCCTCAGCACTTAGACAGTGATATCGGGCCTCAGCACTAAGACAGTGATGTCGGGCCTCAGTACTAAGACAGTGATGTCGGGCCTCAGCACTAAGACAGTGATGTCGGGCCTCAGCACTAAGACAGTGATGTCGGGCCTCAGCACTAAGACAGTGATGTCGGGCCTCAGCACTAAGACAGTGATGTCGGGCCTCAGTACTAAGACAGTGATGTCGGGCCTCAGTACTAAGACAGTGATGTCGGGCCTCAGCACTAAGACAGTGATGTTGGGCCTCAGTACTAAGACAGTGATGTCGGGCGTCAGCACTAAGACAGTGATGTCGGGCCTCAGTACTAAGACAGTGATGTCGGGCCTCAGTACTAAGACAGTGATGGCGGGCCTCAGCACTAAGACAGTGATGTCGGGCCTCAGTACTAAGACAGTGATGTCGGGCCTCAGTACTAAGACAGTGATGTCGGGCCTCAGCACTAAGACAGTGATGTCGGGCCTCGGTACTAAGACAGTGATGTCGGGCCTCAGTACTAAGACAGTGATGTCGGGCCTCAGTACTAAGACAGTGATGTCGGGCCTCAGTACTAAGACAGTGATGTCGGGCCTCAGCACTAAGACAGTGATGTCGGGCCTCAGCACTAAGACAGTGATGTCGGGCCTCAGTACTAAGACAGTGATGTCGGGCCTCAGTACTAAGACAGTGATGTCGGGCCTCAGTACTAAGACAGTGATGTCGGGCCTCAGTACTAAGACAGTGATGTCGGGCCTCAGTACTAAGACAGTGATGTCGGGCCTCAGCACTAAGACAGTGATGTCGGGCCTCAGTACTAAGACAGTGATGTCGGGCCTCAGCACTAAGACAGTGATGTCGGGCCTCAGCACTAAGACAGTGATGTCGGGCCTCAGCACTAAGACAGTGATGTCGGGCCTCAGTACTAAGACAGTGATGTCGGGCCTCAGTACTAAGACAGTGATGTCGGGCCTCAGTACTAAGACAGTGATGTCGGGCCTCAGCACTAAGACAGTGATGTCGGGCCTCAGCACTAAGACAGTGATGTCGGGCCTCAGTACTAAGACAGTGATGTCGGGCCTCAGTACTAAGACAGTGATGGCGGGCCTCAGCACTAAGACAGTGATGTCGGGCCTCAGTACTAAGACAGTGATGTCGGGCCTCAGTACTAAGACAGTGATGTCGGGCCTCAGCACTAAGACAGTGATGTCGGGCCTCAGCACTAAGACAGTGATGTCAGGCCTCAGCACTAAGACATTGATGTCGGGCCTCAGCACTAAGACAGTGACGTCGGGCCTCAGTACTAAGACAGTGATGTCGGGCCTCAGTACTAAGACAGTGATGTCGGGCCTCTGTACTAAGACAGTGATGTTGGGCCTCAGCACTAAGACAGTGATGTCGGGCCTCAGTACTAAGACAGTGATGTTGGGCCTCAGTACTAAGACAGTGATGTCGGGCCTCAGTACCAAGACAGTGATGTCGGGCCTCAGCACTAAGACAGTGATGTCGGGCCTCAGTACTAAGACAGTGATGTCGGGCCTCAGTACTAAGACAGTGATGTCGGGCCTCAGTACTAAGACAGTGATGTCGGGCCTCAGTACTAAGACAGTGATGTCGGGCCTCAGTACTAAGATAGTGATGTCGGGCCTCAGTACTAAGACAGTGATGTCGGGCCTCAGCACTAAGACAGTGATGTCGGGCCTCAGCACTAAGACAGTGATGTCGGGCCTCAGCACTAAGACAGTGCTGTCGGGCCTCAGCACTTAGACAGTGATATCGGGCCTCAGCACTAAGACAGTGATGTCGGGCCTCAGCACTAAGACAGTGATGTCGGGCCTCAGTACTAAGACAGTGATGTCGGGCCTCAGCACTAAGACAGTGATGTCGGGCCTCAGCACTAAGACTGTGATGTCGGGCCTCAGCACTAAGACAGTGCTGTCGGGCCTCAGCACTAAGACAGTGATGTCGGGCCTCAGTACTAAGACAGTGATGTCGGGCCTCAGTACTAAGACACTGATGTCGGGCCTCAGTACTAAGACAGTGATGTCAGGCCTCAGCACTAAGACAGTGACGTCCGGCCTCAGTACTAAGACAGTGATGTCGGGCCTCAGTACTAAGACAGTGACGTCAGGCCTCAGTACTAAGACAGTGATGTCGGGCCTCAGTACTAAGACAGTGATGTCGGGCCTCAGCACTAAGACAGTGATGTCGGGCCTCAGCACTAAGACAGTGATGTCGGGCCTCAGTACTAAGACAGTGATGTCGGGCCTCAGTACTAAGACAGTGATGTCGGGCCTCAGTACTAAGACAGTGATGTCGGGCCTTAGCACTAAGACATTGATGTCGGGCCTCAGCACTAAGACAGTGACGTCGGGCCTCAGTACTAAGACAGTGATGTCCGGCCTCAGTACTAAGACAGTGATGTCGGGCCTCAGTACTAAGACAGTGACGTCAGGCCTCAGTACTAAGACAGTGATGTCGGGCCTCAGTACTAAGACAGTGATGTCGGGCCTCAGCACTAAGACAGTGATGTCGGGCCTCAGCACTAAGACAGTGATGTCTGGCCTCAGTACTAAGACAGTGATGTCGGGCCTCAGTACTAAGACAGTGATGTCGGGCCTCAGTACTAAGACAGTGATGTCGGGCCTCAGCACTAAGACAGTGATGTCGGGCCTCAGCACTAAGACAGTGATGTCGGGCCTTAGCACTAAGACATTGATGTCGGGCCTCAGCACTAAGACAGTGACGTCGGGCCTCAGTACTAAGACAGTGATGTCGGGCCTCAGTAATAAGATAGTGATGTCGGGCCTCAGTACTAAGACAGTGATGTTGGGCCTCAGCACTAAGACAGTGATGTCGGGCCTCAGTACTAAGACAGTGATGTTGGGCCTCAGTACTAAGACAGTGATGACGGGCCTCAGTACCAAGACAGTGATGTCGGGCCTCAGCACTAAGACAGTGATGTCGGGCCTCAGTACTAAGACAGTGATGTCGGGCCTCAGTACTAAGACAGTGATGTCGGGCCTCAGTACTAAGATAGTGATGTCGGGCCTCAGCACTAAGACAGTGATGTCGGGCCTCAGCACTAAGACAGTGATGTCGGGCCTCAGCACTAAGACAGTGATGTCGGGCCTCAGCACTAAGACAGTGATGTCGGGCCTCAGCACTAAGACAGTGATATCGGGCCTCAGCACTAAGACAGTGATGTCGGGCCTCAGCTCTAAGACAGTGATGTCGGGCCTCAGTACTAAGACAGTGATGTCGGGCCTCAGCACTAAGACAGTGATGTCGGGCCTCAGCACTAAGACAGTGATGTCGGGCCTCAGCACTAAGACAGTGATGTTGGGCCTCAGCACTAAGACAGTGATGTCGGGCCTCAGTACTAAGACAGTGATGTCGGGCCTCAGTACTAAGACAGTGATGTCGGGCCTCAGCACTAAGACAGTGATGTCGGGCATCAGCACTAAGACATTGATGTCGGGCCTCAGCACTAAGACAGTGATGTCGGGCCTCAGTACTAAGACAGTGATGTCGGGCCTCAGTACTAAGACAGTGATGTCGGGCCTCAGTACTAAGACAGGGATGTCGGGCCTCAGCACTAAGACAGTGATGTCGGGCCTCAGCACTAAGACAGTGATGTCGGGCCTCAGCACTAAGACAGTGATGTCGGGCCTCAGCACTAAGACAGTGATGTCGGGCCTCAGCACTAAGACAGTGATGTCGGGCCTCAGTACTAAGACAGTGATGTCGGGCCTCAGCACTAAGACAGTGACGTCGGGCCTCAGTACTAAGACAGTGACGTTGGGCCTCAGTACTAAGACAGTGATGTCGGGCCTCAGTACTAAGACAGTGATGTCGGGCCTCAGTACTAAGACAGTGATGTTGGGACTCAGTACTAAGACAGTGATGTCGGGCCTCAGCACTAAGACAGTGATGTCGGGCCTCAGTACTAAGACAGTGATGTTGGGCCTCAGTACTAAGACAGTGATGTCGGGCCTCAGTACCAAGACAGTGATGTCGGGCCTCAGCACTAAGACAGTGATGTCGGGCCTCAGTACTAAGACAGTGATGTCGGGCCTCAGTACTAAGACAGTGATGTCGGGCCTCAGTACTAAGACAGTGATGTCGGGCCTCAGTACTAAGACAGTGATGTCGGGCCTCAGTACTAAGATAGTGATGTCGGGCCTCAGCACTAAGACAGTGATGTCGGGCCTCAGTACTAAGACAGTGATGTCGGGCCTCAGTACTAAGACAGTGATGTCGGGCCTCAGTACTAAGACAGTGCTGTTGGGCCTCAGCACTAAGACAGTGATGTCGGGCCTCAGTACTAAGACAGTGCTGTCAGGCCTCAGCACTAAGACAGTGACGTCGGGCCTCAGTACTAAGACAGTGATGTCGGGCCTCAGTACTAAGACAGTGATGTCGGGCCTCAGTACTAAGACAGTGATGTCGGGCCTCAGTACTAAGACAGTGATGTCGGGCCTCAGTACTAAGACAGTGATGT
Source organism: Notolepis coatsorum (assembly GCF_963971535.1). Taxonomy (NCBI): domain Eukaryota; kingdom Metazoa; phylum Chordata; class Actinopteri; order Aulopiformes; family Paralepididae; genus Notolepis; species Notolepis coatsorum. The sequence continues at coordinate 47,208,143 of NC_140166.1, read as the reverse complement.
CTGGCCTCAGTACTAAGACAGTGATGTCGGGCCTCAGTACTAAGACAGTGATGTCGGGCATCAGCACTAAGACAGTGATGTCGGGCCTCAGTACTAAGACAGTGATGTCGGGCCTCAGTACTAAGACAGTGATGTTGGGCCTCAGTACTAAGACAGTGATGTTGGGCTTCAGTACTAAGACAGTGATGTCGGGCCTCAGCACTAAGACAGTGATGTCGGGCCTCAGTACTAAGACACTGATGTCGGGCCTCAGTACTAAGACAGTGATGTCAGGCCTCAGCACTAAGACAGTGACGTCCGGCCTCAGTACTAAGACAGTGATGTCGGGCCTCAGTACTAAGACAGTGACGTCAGGCCTCAGTACTAAGACAGTGATGTCGGGCCTCAGTACTAAGACAGTGATGTCGGGCCTCAGCACTAAGACAGTGATGTCGGGCCTCAGCACTAAGACAGTGATGTCGGGCCTCAGTACTAAGACAGTGATGTCGGGCCTCAGTACTAAGACAGTGATGTCGGGCCTCAGTACTAAGACAGTGATGTCGGGCCTCAGCACTAAGACAGTGATGTCGGGCCTCAGCACTAAGACAGTGATGTCAGGCCTTAGCACTAAGACATTGATGTCGGGCCTCAGCACTAAGACAGTGACGTCGGGCCTCAGTACTAAGACAGTGATGTCGGGCCTCAGTACTAAGATAGTGATGTCGGGCCTCAGTACTAAGACAGTGATGTTGGGCCTCAGCACTAAGACAGTGATGTCGGGCCTCAGTACTAAGACAGTGATGTTGGGCCTCAGTACTAAGACAGTGATGACGGGCCTCAGTACCAAGACAGTGATGTCGGGCCTCAGCACTAAGACAGTGATGTCGGGCCTCAGCACTAAGACAGTGATGTCGGGCCTCAGTACTAAGACAGTGATGTCGGGCCTCAGTACTAAGACAGTGATGTCGGGCCTCAGTACTAAGACAGTGATGTCGGGCCTCAGCACTAAGACAGTGATGTCGGGCCTCAGCACTAAGACAGTGATGTCAGGCCTTAGCACTAAGACATTGATGTCGGGCCTCAGCACTAAGACAGTGACGTCGGGCCTCAGTACTAAGACAGTGATGTCGGGCCTCAGTACTAAGATAGTGATGTCGGGCCTCAGTACTAAGACAGTGATGTTGGGCCTCAGCACTAAGACAGTGATGTCGGGCCTCAGTACTAAGACAGTGATGTTGGGCCTCAGTACTAAGACAGTGATGACGGGCCTCAGTACCAAGACAGTGATGTCGGGCCTCAGCACTAAGACAGTGATGTCGGGCCTCAGTACTAAGACAGTGATGTCGGGCCTCAGTACTAAGACAGTGATGTCGGGCCTCAGTACTAAGACAGTGATGTCGGGCCTCAGTACTAAGACAGTGATGTCGGGCCTCAGTACTAAGATAGTGATGTCGGGCCTCAGCACTAAGACAGTGATGTCGGGCCTCAGCACTAAGGCAGTGATGTCGGGCCTCAGCACTAAGACAGTGATGTCGGGCCTCAGCACTAAGACAGTGATGTCGGGCCTCAGCACTAAGACAGTGATATCGGGCCTCAGCACTAAGACAGTGATGTCGGGCCTCAGCTCTAAGACAGTGATGTCGGGCCTCAGCACTAAGACAGTGATGTCGGGCCTCAGCACTAAGACAGTGATGTCGGGCCTCAGCACTAAGACAGTGATGTCGGGCCTCAGCACTAAGACAGTGATGTCGGGCCTCAGCACTAAGACAGTGATGTCGGGCCTCAGTACTAAGACAGTGATGTCGGGCCTCAGTACTAAGACAGTGATGTCGGGCATCAGCACTAAGACAGTGATGTCGGGCCTCAGCACTAAGACAGTGATGTCGGGCCTCAGCACTAAGACAGTGATGTCGGGCCTCAGTACTAAGACAGTGATGTCGGGCCTCAGTACTAAGACAGTGATGTCGGGCCTCAGTACTAAGACAGTGATGTCGGGCCTCAGCACTAAGACAGTGATGTCGGGCCTCAGCACTAAGACAGTGATGTCGGGCCTCAGCACTAAGACAGTGATGTCGGGCCTCAGCACTAAGACAGTGATGTCGGGCCTCAGCACTAAGACAGTGATGTCGGGCCTCAGTACTAAGACAGTGATGTCGGGCCTCAGCACTAAGACAGTGACGTCGGGCCTCAGTACTAAGACAGTGACGTCGGGCCTCAGTACTAAGACAGTGATGTCGGGCCTCAGTACTAAGACAGTGATGTCGGGCCTCAGTACTAAGACAGTGATGTCGGGACTCAGTACTAAGACAGTGATGTCGGGCCTCAGTACTAAGACAGTGATGTCAGGCCTCAGTACTAAGACAGTGATGTCGGGCCTCAGTACTAAGACAGTGATGTCGGGCCTCAGTACTAAGACAGTGATGTCGGGCCGCAGTACTAAGATAGTGATGTCGGGCCTCAGTACTAAGACAGTGATGTCGGGCCTCAGTACTAAGACAGTGATGTCGGGCCTCAGTACTAAGACAGTGATGTCGGGCCTCAGCACTAAGACAGTGATGTCGGGCCTCAGCACTAAGACAGTGATGTCGGGCCTCAGCACTAAGACAATGATGTCGGGCCTCAGTACTAAGATAGTGATGTCGGGCCTCAGCACGAAGACAGTGATGTCGGGCATCAGCACTAAGACAGTGATGTCGGGCCTCAGTACTAAGACAGTGATGTCGGGCCTCAGCACTAAGACAGTGATGTCGGGCCTCAGCACTAAGACAGTGATGTCGGGCCTCAGCACTAAGACAGTGATGTCGTGCCTCAGTACTAAGACAGTGATGTCGGGCCTCAGTACTAAGACAGTGATGTCGTGCCTCAGTACTAAGACAGTGATGTCGGGCCTCAGTACTAAGACAGTGATGTCGGGCCTCAGTACTAAGACAGTGATGTCGGGCCTCAGTACTAAGACAGTGATGTCGGGCCACAGTACTAAGACAGTGATGTCGGGCCTCAGCACTAAGACAGTGATGTTGGGCCTCAGTACTAAGACAGTGATGTCGGGCCTCAGCACTAAGACAGTGATGTCGGGCCTCAGTACTAAGACAGTGATGTCGGGCCTCAGCACTAAGACAATGATGTCGGGCCTCAGTACTAAGACAGTGATGTCGGGCCTCAGCACTAAGACAGTGATGTCGGGCCTCAGTACTAAGACAGTGATGTCGGGCCTCAGTACTAAGACAGTGATGGCGGGCCTCAGCACTAAGACAGTGATGTCGGGCCTCAGTACTAAGACAGTGATGTCGGGCCTCAGTACTAAGACAGTGATGTCGGGCCTCAGTACTAAGACAGTGATGTCGGGCCGCAGTACTAAGACAGTGATGTCGGGCATCAGCACTAAGACAGTGATGTCGGGCCTCAGTACTAAGACAGTGATGTCGGGCCTCAGTACTAAGACAGTGATGTCGGGCCTCAGTACTAAGACAGTGATGTTGGGCCTCAGTACTAAGACAGTGATGTTGGGCTTCAGTACTAAGACAGTGATGTCGGGCCTCAGCACTAAGACAGTATGTCGGGCCTCAGTACTAAGACAGTATGTCGGGCCTCAGTACTAAGACAGTGATGTCGGGCCTCAGTACTAAGACAGTGATGTCGGGCATCAGCACTAAGACAGTGATGTTGGGCCTCAGTACTAAGACAGTGATGTCGGGCCTCAGCACTAAGACAGTGATGTCGGGCCTCAGCACTAAGACAGTGATGTCAGGCCTTAGCACTAAGACATTGATGTCGGGCCTCAGCACTAAGACAGTGACGTCGGGCCTCAGTACTAAGACAGTGATGTCGGGCCTCAGTACTAAGATAGTGATGTCGGGCCTCAGTACTAAGACAGTGATGTTGGGCCTCAGCACTAAGACAGTGATGTCGGGCCTCAGTACTAAGACAGTGATGTTGGGCCTCAGTACTAAGACAGTGATGACGGGCCTCAGTACCAAGACAGTGATGTCGGGCCTCAGCACTAAGACAGTGATGTCGGGCCTCAGTACTAAGACAGTGATGTCGGGCCTCAGTACTAAGACAGTGATGTCGGGCCTCAGTACTAAGACAGTGATGTCGGGCCTCAGTACTAAGACAGTGATGTCGGGCCTCAGTACTAAGATAGTGATATCGGGCCTCAGCACTAAGACAGTGATGTCGGGCCTCAGCACTAAGACAGTGATGTCGGGCCTCAGCACTAAGACAGTGATGTCGGGCCTCAGCACTAAGACAGTGATGTCGGGCCTCAGCACTAAGACAGTGATATCGGGCCTCAGCACTAAGACAGTGATGTCGGGCCTCAGCTCTAAGACAGTGATGTCGGGCCTCAGCACTAAGACAGTGATGTCGGGCCTCAGCACTAAGACAGTGATGTCGGGCCTCAGCACTAAGACAGTGATGTCGGGCCTCAGCACTAAGACAGTGATGTCGGGCCTCAGCACTAAGACAGTGATGTCGGGCCTCAGTACTAAGACAGTGATGTCGGGCCTCAGTACTAAGACAGTGATGTCGGGCATCAGCACTAAGACAGTGATGTCGGGCCTCAGCACTAAGACAGTGATGTCGGGCCTCAGCACTAAGACAGTGATGTCGGGCCTCAGTACTAAGACAGTGATGTCGGGCCTCAGTACTAAGACAGTGATGTCGGGCCTCAGTACTAAGACAGTGATGTCGGGCCTCAGCACTAAGACAGTGATGTCGGGCCTCAGCACTAAGACAGTGATGTCGGGCCTCAGCACTAAGACAGTGATGTCGGGCCTCAGCACTAAGACAGTGATGTCGGGCCTCAGCACTAAGACAGTGATGTCGGGCCTCAGTACTAAGACAGTGATGTCGGGCCTCAGCACTAAGACAGTGACGTCGGGCCTCAGTACTAAGACAGTGACGTCGGGCCTCAGTACTAAGACAGTGATGTCGGGCCTCAGTACTAAGACAGTGATGTCGGGCCTCAGTACTAAGACAGTGATGTTGGGACTCAGTACTAAGACAGTGATGTCGGGCCTCAGTACTAAGACAGTGATGTCAGGCCTCAGTACTAAGACAGTGATGTCGGGCCTCAGTACTAAGACAGTGATGTCGGGCCTCAGTACTAAGACAGTGATGTCGGGCCGCAGTACTAAGATAGTGATGTCGGGCCTCAGTACTAAGACAGTGATGTCGGGCCTCAGTACTAAGACAGTGATGTCGGGCCTCAGTACTAAGACAGTGATGTCGGGCCTCAGCACTAAGACAGTGATGTCGGGCCTCAGCACTAAGACAGTGATGTCGGGCCTCAGCACTAAGACAGTGATGTCGGGCCTCAGTACTAAGATAGTGATGTCGGGCCTCAGCACGAAGACAGTGATGTCGGGCATCAGCACTAAGACAGTGATGTCGGGCCTCAGTACTAAGACAGTGATGTCGGGCCTCAGCACTAAGACAGTGATGTCGGGCCTCAGCACTAAGACAGTGATGTCGGGCCTCAGCACTAAGACAGTGATGTCGTGCCTCAGTACTAAGACAGTGATGTCGGGCCTCAGTACTAAGACAGTGATGTCGTGCCTCAGTACTAAGACAGTGATGTCGGGCCTCAGTACTAAGACAGTGATGTCGGGCCTCAGTACTAAGACAGTGATGTCGGGCCTCAGTACTAAGACAGTGATGTCGGGCCACAGTACTAAGACAGTGATGTCGGGCCTCAGCACTAAGACAGTGATGTTGGGCCTCAGTACTAAGACAGTGATGTCGGGCCTCAGCACTAAGACAGTGATGTCGGGCCTCAGTACTAAGACAGTGATGTCGGGCCTCAGCACTAAGACAATGATGTCGGGCCTCAGTACTAAGACAGTGATGTCGGGCCTCAGCACTAAGACAGTGATGTCGGGCCTCAGTACTAAGACAGTGATGTCGGGCCTCAGTACTAAGACAGTGATGGCGGGCCTCAGCACTAAGACAGTGATGTCGGGCCTCAGTACTAAGACAGTGATGTCGGGCCTCAGTACTAAGACAGTGATGTCGGGCCTCAGTACTAAGACAGTGATGTCGGGCCGCAGTACTAAGACAGTGATGTCGGGCATCAGCACTAAGACAGTGATGTCGGGCCTCAGTACTAAGACAGTGATGTCGGGCCTCAGTACTAAGACAGTGATGTCGGGCCTCAGTACTAAGACAGTGATGTTGGGCCTCAGTACTAAGACAGTGATGTTGGGCTTCAGTACTAAGACAGTGATGTCGGGCCTCAGCACTAAGACAGTATGTCGGGCCTCAGTACTAAGACAGTATGTCGGGCCTCAGTACTAAGACAGTGATGTCGGGCCTCAGTACTAAGACAGTGATGTCGGGCATCAGCACTAAGACAGTGATGTTGGGCCTCAGTACTAAGACAGTGATGTCGGGCCTCAGTACTAAGACAGTGATGTCGGGCCTCAGTACTAAGACAGTGATGTTGGGCCTCAGTACTAAGACAGTGATGTTGGGCTTCAGTACTAAGACAGTGATGTCGGGCCTCAGCACTAAGACAGTATGTCGGGCCTCAGTACTAAGACAGTATGTCGGGCCTCAGTACTAAGACACTGATGTCGGGCCTCAGTACTAAGACAGTGATGTCAGGCCTCAGCACTAAGACAGTGACGTCCGGCCTCAGTACTAAGACAGTGATGTCGGGCCTCAGTACTAAGACAGTGACGTCAGGCCTCAGTACTAAGACAGTGATGTCGGGCCTCAGTACTAAGACAGTGATGTCGGGCCTCAGCACTAAGACAGTGATGTCGGGCCTCAGCACTAAGACAGTGATGTCGGGCCTCAGTACTAAGACAGTGATGTCGGGCCTCAGTACTAAGACAGTGATGTCGGGCCTCAGTACTAAGACAGTGATGTCGGGCCTCAGCACTAAGACAGTGATGTCGGGCCTCAGCACTAAGACAGTGATGTCAGGCCTCAGCACTAAGACATTGATGTCAGGCCTCAGCACTAAGACAGTGACGTCGGGCCTCAGTACTAAGACAGTGATGTCGGGCCTCAGTACTAAGATAGTGATGGCGGGCCTCAGTACTAAGACAGTGATGTTGGGCCTCAGCACTAAGACAGTGATGTCGGGCCTCAGTACTAAGACAGTGATGTTGGGCCTCAGTACTAAGACAGTGATGTCGGGCCTCAGTACCAAGACAGTGATGTCGGGCCTCAGCACTAAGACAGTGATGTCGGGCCTCAGTACTAAGACAGTGATGTCGGGCCTCAGTACTAAGACAGTGATGTCGGGCCTCAGTACTAAGACAGTGATGTCGGGCCTCAGTACTAAGACAGTGATGTCGGGCCTCAGTACTAAGATAGTGATGTCGGGCCTCAGCACTAAGACAGTGATGTCGGGCCTCAGCACTAAGACAGTGATGTCGGGCCTCAGCACTAAGACAGTGATGTCGGGCCTCAGCACTAAGACAGTGATGTCGGGCCTCAGCACTAAGACAGTGATATCGGGCCTCAGCACTAAGACAGTGATGTCGGGCCTCAGCACTAAGACAGTGATGTCGGGCCTCAGTACTAAGACAGTGATGTCGGGCCTCAGTACTAAGACAGTGATGTCGGGCCTCAGCACTAAGACAGTGATGTCGGGCCTCAGCACTAAGACAGTGATGTCGGGCCTCAGCACTAAGACAGTGATGTCGGGCCTCAGCACTAAGACAGTGATGTCGGGCCTCAGCACTAAGACAGTGATGTCGGGCCTCAGTACTAAGACAGTGATGTCGGGCCTCAGCACTAAGACAGTGACGTCGGGCCTCAGTACTAAGACAGTGACGTCGGGCCTCAGTACTAAGACAGTGATGTCGGGCCTCAGTACTAAGACAGTGATGTCGGGCCTCAGTACTAAGACAGTGATGTTGGGACTCAGTACTAAGACAGTGATGTCGGGCCTCAGTACTAAGACAGTGATGTCAGGCCTCAGTACTAAGACAGTGATGTCGGGCCTCAGTACTAAGACAGTGATGTCGGGCCTCAGTACTAAGACAGTGATGTCGGGCCGCAGTACTAAGATAGTGATGTCGGGCCTCAGTACTAAGACAGTGATGTCGGGCCTCAGTACTAAGACAGTGATGTCGGGCCTCAGTACTAAGACAGTGATGTCGGGCCTCAGCACTAAGACAGTGATGTCGGGCCTCAGCACTAAGACAGTGATGTCGGGCCTCAGCACTAAGACAGTGATGTCGGGCCTCAGTACTAAGATAGTGATGTCGGGCCTCAGCACGAAGACAGTGATGTCGGGCATCAGCACTAAGACAGTGATGTCGGGCCTCAGTACTAAGACAGTGATGTCGGGCCTCAGCACTAAGACAGTGATGTCGGGCCTCAGCACTAAGACAGTGATGTCGGGCCTCAGCACTAAGACAGTGATGTCGTGCCTCAGTACTAAGACAGTGATGTCGGGCCTCAGTACTAAGACAGTGATGTCGTGCCTCAGTACTAAGACAGTGATGTCGGGCCTCAGTACTAAGACAGTGATGTCGGGCCTCAGTACTAAGACAGTGATGTCAGGCCTCAGTACTAAGACAGTGATGTCGGGCCACAGTACTAAGACAGTGATGTCGGGCCTCAGCACTAAGACAGTGATGTTGGGCCTCAGTACTAAGACAGTGATGTCGGGCCTCAGCACTAAGACAGTGATGTCGGGCCTCAGTACTAAGACAGTGATGTCGGGCCTCAGCACTAAGACAATGATGTCGGGCCTCAGTACTAAGACAGTGATGTCGGGCCTCAGCACTAAGACAGTGATGTCGGGCCTCAGTACTAAGACAGTGATGTCGGGCCTCAGTACTAAGACAGTGATGGCGAGCCTCAGCACTAAGACAGTGATGTCGGGCCTCAGTACTAAGACAGTGATGTCGGGCCTCAGTACTAAGACAGTGATGTCGGGCCTCAGTACTAAGACAGTGATGTCGGGCCGCAGTACTAAGACAGTGATGTCGGGCATCAGCACTAAGACAGTGATGTCGGGCCTCAGTACTAAGACAGTGATGTCGGGCCTCAGTACTAAGACAGTGATGTCGGGCCTCAGTACTAAGACAGTGATGTTGGGCCTCAGTACTAAGACAGTGATGTTGGGCTTCAGTACTAAGACAGTGATGTCGGGCCTCAGCACTAAGACAGTATGTCGGGCCTCAGTACTAAGACAGTATGTCGGGCCTCAGTACTAAGACAGTGATGTCGGGCCTCAGTACTAAGACAGTGATGTCGGGCATCAGCACTAAGACAGTGATGTTGGGCCTCAGTACTAAGACAGTGATGTCGGGCCTCAGTACTAAGACAGTGATGTCGGGCCTCAGTACTAAGACAGTGATGTTGGGCCTCAGTACTAAGACAGTGATGTTGGGCTTCAGTACTAAGACAGTGATGTCGGGCCTCAGCACTAAGACAGTATGTCGGGCCTCAGTACTAAGACAGTATGTCGGGCCTCAGTACTAAGACACTGATGTCGGGCCTCAGTACTAAGACAGTGATGTCAGGCCTCAGCACTAAGACAGTGACGTCCGGCCTCAGTACTAAGACAGTGATGTCGGGCCTCAGTACTAAGACAGTGACGTCAGGCCTCAGTACTAAGACAGTGATGTCGGGCCTCAGTACTAAGACAGTGATGTCGGGCCTCAGCACTAAGACAGTGATGTCGGGCCTCAGCACTAAGACAGTGATGTCGGGCCTCAGTACTAAGACAGTGATGTCGGGCCTCAGTACTAAGACAGTGATGTCGGGCCTCAGTACTAAGACAGTGATGTCGGGCCTCAGCACTAAGACAGTGATGTCGGGCCTCAGCACTAAGACAGTGATGTCGGGCCTCAGCACTAAGACAGTGATGTCGGGCCTCAGTACTAAGACAGTGATGTCGGGCCTCAGTACTAAGACAGTGATGTCGGGCCTCAGTACTAAGATAGTGATGTCGGGCCTCAGCACTAAGACAGTGATGTCGGGCCTCAGCACTAAGACAGTGATGTCGGGCCTCAGCACTAAGACAGTGATGTCGGGCCTCAGCACTAAGACAGTGATATCGGGCCTCAGCACTAAGACAGTGATGTCGGGCCTCAGCACTAAGACAGTGATGGCGGGCCTCAGTACTAAGACAGTGATGTCGGGCCTCAGCACTAAGACAGTGATGTCGGGCCTCAGCACTAAGACAGTGATGTCGGGCCTCAGCACTAAGACAGTGATGTCGGGCCTCAGCACTAAGACAGTGATGTCGGGCCTCAGCACTAAGACAGTGATGTCGGGCCTCAGCACTAAGACAGTGATGTCGGGCCTCAGTACTAAGACAGTGATGTCGGGCCTCAGTACTAAGACAGTGATGTCGGGCCTCAGCACTAAGACGTTGATGTCGGGCCTCAGCACTAAGACAGTGATGTCGGGCCTCAGCACTAAGACAGTGATGTCGGGCCTCAGCACTAAGACAGTGATGTCGGGCCTCAGCACTAAGACAGTGATGTCGGGCCTCAGTACTAAGACAGTGATGTCGGGCCTCAGCACTAAGACAGTGATGTCGGGCCTCAGTACTAAGACAGTGATGTCAGGCCTCAGCACTAATACAGTGATGTCGGGCCTCAGCACTAAGACAGTGATGTCGGGCCTCAGCACTAAGACAGTGATGTCGGGCCTCAGCACTAAGACAGTGATGTCGGGCCTCAGCACTAAGACAGTGATGTCGGGCCTCAGTACTAAGACAGTGATGTCGGGCCTCAGCACTAAGACAGTGATGTCGGGCCTCAGTACTAAGACAGTGATGTCGGGCCTCAGCACTAAGACAGTGATGTCGGGCCTCAGTACTAAGACAGTGACGTCGGGCCTCAGTACTAAGACAGTGACGTCGGGCCTCAGCACTAAGACAGTGATGTCGGGCCTCAGTACTAAGACAGTGATGTCGGGCCTCAGTACTAAGACAGTGATGTCGGGCCTCAGCACTAAGACAGTGATGTCGGGCCTCAGCACTAAGACAGTGATGTCGGGCCTCAGCACTAAGACAGTGATGTCGGGCCTCAGCACTAAGACAGTGATGTCGGGCCTCAGCACTAAGACAGTGATATCGGGCCTCAGCACTAAGACAGTGATGTCGGGCCTCAGCACTAAGACAGTGATGGCGGGCCTCAGTACTAAGACAGTGATGTCGGGCCTCAGCACTAAGACAGTGATGTCGGGCCTCAGCACTAAGACAGTGATGTCGGGCCTCAGCACTAAGACAGTGATGTCGGGCCTCAGCACTAAGACAGTGATGTCGGGCCTCAGCACTAAGACAGTGATGTCGGGCCTCAGCACTAAGACAGTGATGTCGGGCCTCAGTACTAAGACAGTGATGTCGGGCCTCAGCACTAAGACGTTGATGTCGGGCATCAGCACTAAGACAGTGATGTCGGGCCTCAGCACTAAGACAGTGATGTCGGGCCTCAGCACTAAGACAGTGATGTCGGGCCTCAGCACTAAGACAGTGATGTCGGGCCTCAGTACTAAGACAGTGATGTCGGGCCTCAGTACTAAGACAGTGATGTCAGGCCTCAGTACTAAGACAGTGATGTCGGGCCTCAGCACTAAGACAGTGATGTCGGGCCTCAGCACTAAGACAGTGATGTCGGGCCTCAGCACTAAGACAGTGATGTCGGGCCTCAGCACTAAGACAGTGATGTCGGGCCTCAGCACTAAGACAGTGATGTCGGGCCTCAGTACTAAGACAGTGATGTCGGGCCTCAGCACTAAGACAGTGATGTCGGGCCTCAGTACTAAGACAGTGACGTCGGGCCTCAGTACTAAGACAGTGACGTCGGGCCTCAGCACTAAGACAGTGATGTCGGGCCTCAGTACTAAGACAGTGATGTCGGGCCTCAGTACTAAGACAGTGATGTCGGGCCTCAGTACTAAGACAGTGATGTTGGGACTCAGTACTAAGACAGTGATGTCGGGCCTCAGTACTAAGACAGTGATGTCAGGCCTCAGTACTAAGACAGTGATGTCGGGCCTCAGTACTAAGACAGTGATGTCGGGCCTCAGTACTAAGACAGTGATGTCGGGCCGCAGTACTAAGATAGTGATGTCGGGCCTCAGTACTAAGACAGTGATGTCGGGCCTCAGCACGAAGACAGTGATGTCGGGCATCAGCACTAAGACAGTGATGTCGGGCCTCAGCACTAAGACAGTGATATCGGACCTCAGCACTAAGACAGTGATGTCGGGCCTCAGCACTAAGACAGTGATGTCGGGCCTCAGCACTAAGACAGTGATGTCAGGCCTCAGCACTAAGACATTGATGTCAGGCCTCAGCACTAAGACAGTGACGTCGGGCCTCAGTACTAAGACAGTGATGTCGGGCCTCAGTACTAAGATAGTGATGGCGGGCCTCAGTACTAAGACAGTGATGTTGGGCCTCAGCACTAAGACAGTGATGTCGGGCCTCAGTACTAAGACAGTGATGTTGGGCCTCAGTACTAAGACAGTGATGTCGGGCCTCAGTACCAAGACAGTGATGTCGGGCCTCAGCACTAAGACAGTGATGTCGGGCCTCAGTACTAAGACAGTGATGTCGGGCCTCAGTACTAAGACAGTGATGTCGGGCCTCAGTACTAAGACAGTGATGTCGGGCCTCAGTACTAAGACAGTGATGTCGGGCCTCAGTACTAAGATAGTGATGTCGGGCCTCAGCACTAAGACAGTGATGTCGGGCCTCAGCACTAAGACAGTGATGTCGGGCCTCAGCACTAAGACAGTGATGTCGGGCCTCAGCACTAAGACAGTGATGTCGGGCCTCAGCACTAAGACAGTGATATCGGGCCTCAGCACTAAGACAGTGATGTCGGGCCTCAGCACTAAGACAGTGATGGCGGGCCTCAGTACTAAGACAGTGATGTCGGGCCTCAGCACTAAGACAGTGATGTCGGGCCTCAGCACTAAGACAGTGATGTCGGGCCTCAGCACTAAGACAGTGATGTCGGGCCTCAGCACTAAGACAGTGATGTCGGGCCTCAGCACTAAGACAGTGATGTCGGGCCTCAGCACTAAGACAGTGATGTCGGGCCTCAGTACTAAGACAGTGATGTCGGGCCTCAGTACTAAGACAGTGATGTCGGGCCTCAGCACTAAGACGTTGATGTCGGGCCTCAGCACTAAGACAGTGATGTCGCGCCTCAGCACTAAGACAGTGATGTCGGGCCTCAGCACTAAGACAGTGATGTCGGGCCTCAGCACTAAGACAGTGATGTCGGGCCTCAGTACTAAGACAGTGATGTCGGGCCTCAGTACTAAGACAGTGATGTCGGGCCTCAGTACTAAGACAGTGATGTCGGGCCTCAGCACTAAGACAGTGATGTCGGGCCTCAGCACTAAGACAGTGATGTCGGGCCTCAGCACTAAGACAGTGATGTCGGGCCTCAGCACTAAGACAGTGATGTCGGGCCTCAGCACTAAGACAGTGATGTCGGGCCTCAGCACTAAGACAGTGATGTCGGGCCTCAGTACTAAGACAGTGATGTCGGGCCTCAGTACTAAGACAGTGATGGCGGGCCTCAGCACTAAGACAGTGATGTCGGGCCTCAGTACTAAGACAGTGATGTCGGGCCTCAGTACTAAGACAGTGATGTCGGGCCTCAGCACTAAGCCAGTGATGTCGGGCCTCAGTACTAAGACAGTGATGTCGTGCCTCAGTACTAAGACAGTGATGTCGGGCCTCAGTACTAAGACAGTGATGTCGGGCCTCAGTACTAAGACAGTGATGTCGGGCCTCAGCACTAAGACAGTGATGTCGGGCCTCAGCACTAAGACAGTGATGTCGGGCCTCAGCACTAAGACAGTGATGTCGGGCCTCAGTACTAAGACAGTGACGTCGGGCCTCAGTACTAAGACAGTGATGTCGGGCCTCAGTACTAAGACAGTGATGTCGGGCCTCAGTACTAAGACAGTGATGTTGGGCCTCAGCACTAAGACAGTGATGTCGGGCCTCAGTACTAAGACAGTGATGGCGGGCCTCAGCACTAAGACAGTGATGTCGGGCCTCAGTACTAAGACAGTGATGTCGGGCCTCAGTACTAAGACAGTGATGTCGGGCCTCAGCACTAAGCCAGTGATGTCGGGCCTCAGTACTAAGACAGTGATGTCGTGCCTCAGTACTAAGACAGTGATGTCGGGCCTCAGTACTAAGACAGTGATGTCGGGCCTCAGTACTAAGACAGTGATGTCGGGCCTCAGCACTAAGACAGTGATGTCGGGCCTCAGCACTAAGACAGTGATGTCGGGCCTCAGCACTAAGACAGTGATGTCGGGCCTCAGTACTAAGACAGTGACGTCGGGCCTCAGTACTAAGACAGTGATGTCGGGCCTCAGTACTAAGACAGTGATGTCGGGCCTCAGTACTAAGACAGTGATGTTGGGCCTCAGCACTAAGACAGTGATGTCGGGCCTCAGTACTAAGACAGTGCTGTCAGGCCTCAGCACTAAGACAGTGACGTCGGGCCTCAGTACTAAGACAGTGATGTCGGGCCTCAGTACTAAGACAGTGATGTCGGGCCTCAGTACTAAGACAGTGATGTCGGGCCTCAGCACTAAGACAGTGATGTCGGGCCTCAGCACTAAGACAGTGATGTCGGGCCTCAGTACTAAGACAGTGATGTCGGGCCTCAGCACTAAGACAGTGATGTCGGGCCTCAGTACTAAGACAGTGATGTTGGGCCTCAGTACTAAGACAGTGATGTTGGGCCTCAGCACTAAGACTGTGACGTCGGGCCTCAGTACTAAGACAGTGATGTTGGGCCTCAGTACTAAGACAGTGATGTTGGGCCTCAGCACTAAGACAGTGACGTCGGGCCTCAGTACTAAGACAGTGATGTCAGGCCTCAGTACTAAGACAGTGATGTCGGGCCTCAGTACTAAGACAGTAATGTCGGGCCTCAGCACTAAGACAGTAATGTCGGGCCTCAGTACTAAGACAGTGATGTCGGGCCTCAGCACTAAGACAGTGATGTCGGGCCTCAGTACTAAGACAGTGATGTCGGGCCTCAGTACTAAGACAGTGACGTCGGGCCTCAGTACTAAGACAGTGATGTCGGGCCTCAGCACTACGACAGTGATGTCGGGCCTCAGTACTAAGACAGTGATGTCGGGCCTCAGTACTAAGACAGTGATGTCGGGCCTCAGTACTAAGACAGTGATGTCGGGCCTCAGTACTAAGACAGTGATGTCGGGCCTCAGTACTAAGACAGTGATGTCGGGCCTCAGTACTAAGACAGTGATGTTGGGCCTCAGCACTAAGACAGTGATGTCGGGCCTCAGTACTAAGACAGTGATGTCGGGCCTCAGTACTAAGACAGTGATGTCGGGCCTCAGCACTAAGACAGTGATGTCGGTCCTCAGTACTAAGACAGTGATGTCAGGCCTCAGTACTAAGACAGTGATGTTGGGCCTCAGCACTAAGACAGTGATGTCGGGCCTCAGTACTAAGACAGTGATGTTGGGCCTCAGTACTAAGACAGTGATGGCGGGCCTCAGTACCAAGACAGTGATGTCGGGCCTCAGCACTAAGACAGTGATGTCGGGCCTCAGTACTAAGACAGTGATGTCGGGCCTCAGCACTAAGACAGTGATGTCGGGCCTCAGTACTAAGACAGTGATGTCGGGCCTCAGTACTAAGACAGTGATGTCGGGCCTCAGTACTAAGACAGTGATGCCGGGCCTCAGCACTAAGACAGTGATGTCGGGCCTCAGCACTAAGACAGTGATGTCGGGCCTCAGTACTAAGACAGTGATGTCGGGCCTCAGTACTAAGACAGTGATGTCGGGCCTCAGCACTAAGACAGTGATGTCGGGCCTCAGCACTAAGACAGTGATGTCGGGCCTCAGCACTAAGACAGTGATGTCGGGCCTCAGTACTAAGACAGTGATGTTGGGCCTCAGTACTAAGACAGTGATGTCGGGCCTCAGCACTAAGACAGTGATGTCGGGCCTCAGCACTAAGACAGTGATGTCAGGCCTCAGCACTAAGACATTGATGTCAGGCCTCAGCACTAAGACAGTGACGTCGGGCCTCAGTACTAAGACAGTGATGTCGGGCCTCAGTACTAAGATAGTGATGTCGGGCCTCAGTACTAAGACAGTGATGTCGGGCCTCAGTACCAAGACAGTGATGTCGGGCCTCAGCACTAAGACAGTGATGTCGGGCCTCAGCACTAAGACAGTGATGTCGGGCCTCAGTACTAAGACAGTGATGTCGGGCCTCAGTACTAAGACAGTGATGGCGGGCCTCAGCACTAAGACAGTGATGTCGGGCCTCAGTACTAAGACAGTGATGTCGGGCCTCAGTACTAAGACAGTGATGTCGGGCCTCAGCACTAAGCCAGTGATGTCGGGCCTCAGTACTAAGACAGTGATGTCGTGCCTCAGTACTAAGACAGTGATGTCGGGCCTCAGTACTAAGACAGTGATGTCGGGCCTCAGTACTAAGACAGTGATGTCGGGCCTCAGCACTAAGACAGTGATGTCGGGCCTCAGCACTAAGACAGTGATGTCGGGCCTCAGCACTAAGACAGTGATGTCGGGCCTCAGTACTAAGACAGTGACGTCGGGCCTCAGTACTAAGACAGTGATGTCGGGCCTCAGTACTAAGACAGTGATGTCGGGCCTCAGTACTAAGACAGTGATGTTGGGCCTCAGCACTAAGACAGTGATGTCGGGCCTCAGTACTAAGACAGTGATGGCGGGCCTCAGCACTAAGACAGTGATGTCGGGCCTCAGTACTAAGACAGTGATGTCGGGCCTCAGTACTAAGACAGTGATGTCGGGCCTCAGCACTAAGCCAGTGATGTCGGGCCTCAGTACTAAGACAGTGATGTCGTGCCTCAGTACTAAGACAGTGATGTCGGGCCTCAGTACTAAGACAGTGATGTCGGGCCTCAGTACTAAGACAGTGATGTCGGGCCTCAGCACTAAGACAGTGATGTCGGGCCTCAGCACTAAGACAGTGATGTCGGGCCTCAGCACTAAGACAGTGATGTCGGGCCTCAGTACTAAGACAGTGACGTCGGGCCTCAGTACTAAGACAGTGATGTCGGGCCTCAGTACTAAGACAGTGATGTCGGGCCTCAGTACTAAGACAGTGATGTTGGGCCTCAGCACTAAGACAGTGATGTCGGGCCTCAGTACTAAGACAGTGCTGTCAGGCCTCAGCACTAAGACAGTGACGTCGGGCCTCAGTACTAAGACAGTGATGTCGGGCCTCAGTACTAAGACAGTGATGTCGGGCCTCAGTACTAAGACAGTGATGTCGGGCCTCAGCACTAAGACAGTGATGTCGGGCCTCAGCACTAAGACAGTGATGTCGGGCCTCAGTACTAAGACAGTGATGTCGGGCCTCAGCACTAAGACAGTGATGTCGGGCCTCAGTACTAAGACAGTGATGTTGGGCCTCAGTACTAAGACAGTGATGTTGGGCCTCAGCACTAAGACTGTGACGTCGGGCCTCAGTACTAAGACAGTGATGTTGGGCCTCAGTACTAAGACAGTGATGTTGGGCCTCAGCACTAAGACAGTGACGTCGGGCCTCAGTACTAAGACAGTGATGTCAGGCCTCAGTACTAAGACAGTGATGTCGGGCCTCAGTACTAAGACAGTAATGTCGGGCCTCAGCACTAAGACAGTAATGTCGGGCCTCAGTACTAAGACAGTGATGTCGGGCCTCAGCACTAAGACAGTGATGTCGGGCCTCAGTACTAAGACAGTGATGTCGGGCCTCAGTACTAAGACAGTGACGTCGGGCCTCAGTACTAAGACAGTGATGTCGGGCCTCAGCACTACGACAGTGATGTCGGGCCTCAGTACTAAGACAGTGATGTCGGGCCTCAGTACTAAGACAGTGATGTCGGGCCTCAGTACTAAGACAGTGATGTCGGGCCTCAGTACTAAGACAGTGATGTCGGGCCTCAGTACTAAGACAGTGATGTCGGGCCTCAGTACTAAGACAGTGATGTTGGGCCTCAGCACTAAGACAGTGATGTCGGGCCTCAGTACTAAGACAGTGATGTCGGGCCTCAGTACTAAGACAGTGATGTCGGGCCTCAGCACTAAGACAGTGATGTCGGTCCTCAGTACTAAGACAGTGATGTCAGGCCTCAGTACTAAGACAGTGATGTTGGGCCTCAGCACTAAGACAGTGATGTCGGGCCTCAGTACTAAGACAGTGATGTTGGGCCTCAGTACTAAGACAGTGATGGCGGGCCTCAGTACCAAGACAGTGATGTCGGGCCTCAGCACTAAGACAGTGATGTCGGGCCTCAGTACTAAGACAGTGATGTCGGGCCTCAGCACTAAGACAGTGATGTCGGGCCTCAGTACTAAGACAGTGATGTCGGGCCTCAGTACTAAGACAGTGATGTCGGGCCTCAGTACTAAGACAGTGATGCCGGGCCTCAGCACTAAGACAGTGATGTCGGGCCTCAGCACTAAGACAGTGATGTCGGGCCTCAGTACTAAGACAGTGATGTCGGGCCTCAGTACTAAGACAGTGATGTCGGGCCTCAGCACTAAGACAGTGATGTCGGGCCTCAGCACTAAGACAGTGATGTCGGGCCTCAGCACTAAGACAGTGATGTCGGGCCTCAGTACTAAGACAGTGATGTTGGGCCTCAGTACTAAGACAGTGATGTCGGGCCTCAGCACTAAGACAGTGATGTCGGGCCTCAGCACTAAGACAGTGATGTCAGGCCTCAGCACTAAGACATTGATGTCAGGCCTCAGCACTAAGACAGTGACGTCGGGCCTCAGTACTAAGACAGTGATGTCGGGCCTCAGTACTAAGATAGTGATGTCGGGCCTCAGTACTAAGACAGTGATGTCGGGCCTCAGTACCAAGACAGTGATGTCGGGCCTCAGCACTAAGACAGTGATGTCGGGCCTCAGTACTAAGACAGTGATGTCGGGCCTCAGTACTAAGACAGTGATGTCGGGCCTCAGTACTAAGACAATGATGTCGGGCCTCAGTACTAAGACAGTGATGTCGGGCCTCAGTACTAAGATAGTGATGTCGGGCCTCAGCACTAAGACAGTGATGTCGGGCCTCAGCACTAAGACAGTGATGTCGGGCCTCAGCACTAAGACAGTGATGTCGGGCCTCAGCACTAAGACAGTGATGTCGGGCCTCAGCACTAAGACAGTGATATCGGGCCTCAGCACTAAGACAGTGATGTCGGGCCTCAGCACTAAGACAGTGATGGCGGGCCTCAGTACTAAGACAGTGATGTCGGGCCTCAGCACTAAGACAGTGATGTCGGGCCTCAGCACTAAGACAGTGATGTCGGGCCTCAGCACTAAGACAGTGATGTCGGGCCTCAGCACTAAGACAGTGATGTCGGGCCTCAGCACTAAGACAGTGATGTCGGGCCTCAGCACTAAGACAGTGATGTCGGGCCTCAGTACTAAGACAGTGATGTCGGGCCTCAGTACTAAGACAGTGATGTCGGGCCTCAGCACTAAGACAGTGATGTCGGGCATCAGCACTAAGACAGTGATGTCGGGCCTCAGCACTAAGACAGTGATGTCGGGCCTCAGCACTAAGACAGTGATGTCGGGCCTCAGCACTAAGACAGTGATGTCGGGCCTCAGTACTAAGACAGTGATGTTGGGCCTCAGTACTAAGACAGTGATGTCGGGCCTCAGTACTAAGACAGTGATGTCGGGCCTCAGCACTAAGACATTGATGTCGGGCCTCAGCACTAAGACAGTGATGTCGGGCCTCAGCACTAAGACAGTGATGTCGGGCCTCAGCACTAAGACAGTGATGTCGGGCCTCAGCACTAAGACAGTGATGTCGGGCCTCAGTACTAAGACAGTGATGTCGGGCCTCAGCACTAAGACAGTGATGTCGGGCCTCAGTACTAAGACAGTGACGTCGGGCCTCAGTACTAAGACAGTGACGTCGGGCCTCAGCACTAAGACAGTGATGTCGGGCCTCAGTACTAAGACAGTGATGTCGGGCCTCAGTACTAAGACAGTGATGTCGGGCCTCAGTACTAAGACAGTGATGTTGGGACTCAGTACTAAGACAGTGATGTCGGGCCTCAGTACTAAGACAGTGATGTCAGGCCTCAGTACTAAGACAGTGATGGCGGGCCTCAGTACTAAGACAGTGATGTCGGGCCTCAGTACTAAGACAGTGATGTCGGGCCTCAGCACGAAGACAGTGATGTCGGGCATCAGCACTAAGACAGTGATGTCGGACCTCAGCACTAAGACAGTGATGTCGGGCCTCAGCACTAAGACAGTGATGTCGGGCCTCAGTACTAAGACAGTGATGTCGGGCCTCAGTACTAAGACAGTGATGTCGGGCCTCAGTACTAAGACAGTGATGTCGGGCCTCAGCACTAAGACAGTGATGTCGGGCCTCAGCACTAAGACAGTGATGTCGGGCCTCAGCACTAAGACAGTGATGTCGGGCCTCAGTACTAAGACAGTGATGTCGGGCCTCAGTACTAAGACAGTGATGTCGGGCCTCAGTACTAAGACAGTGATGTCGGGCCTCAGTACTAAGACAGTGATGTCGGGCCTCAGCACTAAGACAGTGATGTCGGGCCTCAGCACTAAGACAGTGATGTCGGGCCTCAGTACTAAGACAGTGATGTCGGGCCTCAGCACTAAGACAGTGATGTCGGGCCTCAGTACTAAGACAGTGATGTCGGGCCTCAGTACTAAGACAGTGATGTCGGGCCTCAGCACTAAGACAGTGATGTCGGGCCTCAGCACTAAGACAGTGATGTCGGGCCTCAGCACTAAGACAGTGATGTCGGGCCTCAGCACTAAGACAGTGATGTCGGGCCTCAGCACTAAGACAGTGATGTCGGGCCTCAGTACTAAGACAGTGATGTCGGGCCTCAGCACTAAGACAGTGATGTCGGGCCTCAGTACTAAGACAGTGACGTCGGGCCTCAGTACTAAGACAGTGACGTCGGGCCTCAGCACTAAGACAGTGATGTCGGGCCTCAGTACTAAGACAGTGACGTCGGGCCTCAGTACTAAGACAGTGATGTCAGGCCTCAGTACTAAGACAGTGATGTCGGGCCTCAGTACTAAGACAGTGATGTCGGGCCTCAGTACTAAGACAGTGATGTTGGGCCTCAGCACTAAGACAGTGATGTCGGGCCTCAGTACTAAGACAGTGATGTCGGGCCTCAGTACTAAGACAGTGATGTCGGGCCTCAGCACTAAGACAGTGATGTCGGTCCTCAGTACTAAGACAGTGATGTCAGGCCTCAGTACTAAGACAGTGATGTTGGGCCTCAGCACTAAGACAGTGATGTCGGGCCTCAGTACTAAGACAGTGATGTTGGGCCTCAGTACTAAGACAGTGATGGCGGGCCTCAGTACCAAGACAGTGATGTCGGGCCTCAGCACTAAGACAGTGATGTCGGGCCTCAGTACTAAGACAGTGATGTCGGGCCTCAGCACTAAGACAGTGATGTCGGGCCTCAGTACTAAGTCAGTGATGTCGGGCCTCAGTACTAAGACAGTGATGTCGGGCCTCAGTACTAAGACAGTGATGCCGGGCCTCAGCACTAAGACAGTGATGTCGGGCCTCAGCACTAAGACAGTGATGTCGGGCCTCAGTACTAAGACAGTGATGTCGGGCCTCAGTACTAAGACAGTGATGTCGGGCCTCAGCACTAAGACAGTGATGTCGGGCCTCAGCACTAAGACAGTGATGTCGGGCCTCAGCACTAAGACAGTGATGTCGGGCCTCAGTACTAAGACAGTGATGTTGGGCCTCAGTACTAAGACAGTGATGTCGGGCCTCAGCACTAAGACAGTGATGTCGGGCCTCAGCACTAAGACAGTGATGTCAGGCCTCAGCACTAAGACATTGATGTCAGGCCTCAGCACTAAGACAGTGACGTCGGGCCTCAGTACTAAGACAGTGATGTCGGGCCTCAGTACTAAGATAGTGATGTCGGGCCTCAGTACTAAGACAGTGATGTCGGGCCTCAGTACCAAGACAGTGATGTCGGGCCTCAGCACTAAGACAGTGATGTCGGGCCTCAGTACTAAGACAGTGATGTCGGGCCTCAGTACTAAGACAGTGATGTCGGGCCTCAGTACTAAGACAATGATGTCGGGCCTCAGTACTAAGACAGTGATGTCGGGCCTCAGTACTAAGATAGTGATGTCGGGCCTCAGCACTAAGACAGTGATGTCGGGCCTCAGCACTAAGACAGTGATGTCGGGCCTCAGCACTAAGACAGTGATGTCGGGCCTCAGCACTAAGACAGTGATGTCGGGCCTCAGCACTAAGACAGTGATATCGGGCCTCAGCACTAAGACAGTGATGTCGGGCCTCAGCACTAAGACAGTGATGTCGGGCCTCAGCACTAAGACAGTGATGTCGGGCCTCAGCACTAAGACAGTGATGTCGGGCCTCAGCACTAAGACAGTGATGTCGGGCCTCAGCACTAAGACAGTGATGTCGGGCCTCAGCACTAAGACAGTGATGTCGGGCCTCAGTACTAAGACAGTGATGTCGGGCCTCAGTACTAAGACAGTGATGTCGGGCATCAGCACTAAGACAGTGATGTCGGGCATCAGCACTAAGACAGTGATGTCGGGCCTCAGCACTAAGACAGTGATGTCGGGCCTCAGCACTAAGACAGTGATGTCGGGCCTCAGCACTAAGACAGTGATGTCGGGCCTCAGTACTAAGACAGTGATGTCGGGCCTCAGTACTAAGACAGTGATGTCGGGCCTCAGTACTAAGACAGTGATGTCGGGCCTCAGCACTAAGACATTGATGTCGGGCCTCAGCACTAAGACAGTGATGTCGGGCCTCAGCACTAAGACAGTGATGTCGGGCCTCAGCACGAAGACAGTGATGTCGGGCCTCAGCACTAAGACAGTGATGTCGGGCCTCAGTACTAAGACAGTGATGTCGGGCCTCAGCACTAAGACAGTGATGTCGGGCCTCAGTACTAAGACAGTGACGTCGGGCCTCAGTACTAAGACAGTGACGTCGGGCCTCAGCACTAAGACAGTGATGTCGGGCCTCAGTACTAAGACAGTGATGTCGGGCCTCAGTACTAAGACAGTGATGTCGGGCCTCAGTACTAAGACAGTGATGTTGGGACTCAGTACTAAGACAGTGATGTCGGGCCTCAGTACTAAGACAGTGATGTCAGGCCTCAGTACTAAGACAGTGATGGCGGGCCTCAGTACTAAGACAGTGATGTCGGGCCTCAGTACTAAGACAGTGATGTCGGGCCGCAGTACTAAGATAGTGATGTCGGGCCTCAGTACTAAGACAGTGATGTCGGGCCTCAGCACGAAGACAGTGATGTCGGGCATCAGCACTAAGACAGTGATGTCGGCCTCAGCACTAAGACAGTGATATCGGACCTCAGCACTAAGACAGTGATGTCGGGCCTCAGCACTAAGACAGTGATGTCGGGCCTCAGTACTAAGACAGTGATGTCGGGCCTCAGTACTAAGACAGTGATGTCGGGCCTCAGCACTAAGACAGTGATGTCGGGCCTCAGCACTAAGACAGTGATGTCGGGCCTCAGCACTAAGACAGTGATGTCGGGCCTCAGTACTAAGACAGTGATGTCGGGCCTCAGTACTAAGACAGTGATGTCGGGCCTCAGTACTAAGACAGTGATGTCGGGCCTCAGTACTAAGACAGTGATGTCGGGCCTCAGCACTAAGACAGTGATGTCGGGCCTCAGCACTAAGACAGTGATGTCGGGCCTCAGTACTAAGACAGTGATGGCGGGCCTCAGCACTAAGACAGTGATGTCGGGCCTCAGTACTAAGACAGTGATGTCGGGCCTCAGTACTAAGACAGTGATGTCGGGCCTCAGCACTAAGACAGTGATGTTGGGCCTCAGTACTAAGACAGTGATGTCGTGCCTCAGTACTAAGACAGTGATGTCGGGCCTCAGTACTAAGATAGTGATGTCGGGCCGCAGTACTAAGACAGTGATGTCGGGCCTCAGCACTAAGACAGTGATGTCGGGCATCAGCACTAAGACAGTGATGTCGGGCCTCAGCACTAAGACAGTGATGTCGGGCCTCAGCACTAAGACAGTGATGTCGGGCATCAGCACTAAGACAGTGATGTCGGGCCTCAGCACTAAGACAGTGCTGTCGGGCCTCAGCACTAAGACAGTGATGTCGGGCCTCAGTACTAAGACAGTGATGTCGGGCCTCAGCACTAAGACAGTGATGTCGGGCCTCAGTACTAAGACAGTGACGTCGGGCCTCAGTACTAAGACAGTGACGTCGGGCCTCAGCACTAAGACAGTGATGTCGGGCCTCAGTACTAAGACAGTGACGTCGGGCCTCAGTACTAAGACAGTGATGTCAGGCCTCAGTACTAAGACAGTGATGTCGGGCCTCAGTACTAAGACAGTGATGTCGGGCCTCAGTACTAAGACAGTGATGTTGGGCCTCAGCACTAAGACAGTGATGTCGGGCCTCAGTACTAAGACAGTGCTGTCAGGCCTCAGCACTAAGACAGTGACGTCGGGCCTCAGTACTAAGACAGTGATGTCGGGCCGCAGTACTAAGACAGTGATGTCGGGCCTCAGTACTAAGACAGTGATGTCGGGCCTCAGTACTAAGACAGTGATGTCGGGCCTCAGTACTAAGACAGTGATGTCGGGCCTCAGCACTAAGACAGTGATGTCGGGCCTCAGTACTAAGACAGTGATGTCGGGCCTCAGTACTAAGACAGTGATGTCGGGCCTCAGTACTAAGACAGTGATGTCGGGCCTCAGTACTAAGACATTGATGTCGGGCCTCAGTACTAAGACAGTGATGTCGGGCCTCAGCACTACGACAGTGATGTCGGGCCTCAGTACTAAGACAGTGATGTCGGGCCTCAGTACTAAGACAGTGATGTCGGGCCTCAGCACTAAGACAGTGATGTCGGGCCTCAGCACTAAGACAGTGATGTCGGGCCTCAGTACTAAGACAGTGATGTCTGGCCTCAGTACTAAGACAGTGATGTCGGGCCTCAGCACTAAGACAGTGATGTCGGGCCTCAGCACTAAGACAGTGATGTCGGGCCTCAGTACTAAGACAGTGATGTCGGGCCTCAGCACTAAGACAGTGATGTCGGGCCTCAGTACTAAGACAGTGATGTTGGGCCTCAGTACTAAGACAGTGATGTTGGGCCTCAGCACTAAGACAGTGACGTCGGGCCTCAGTACTAAGACAGTGATGTCAGGCCTCAGTACTAAGACAGTGATGTCGGGCCTCAGTACTAAGACAGTAATGTCGGGCCTCAGCACTAAGACAGTAATGTCGGGCCTCAGTACTAAGACAGTGATGTCGGGCCTCAGTACTAAGACAGTGATGTCGGGCCTCAGTACTAAGACAGTGATGCCGGGCCTCAGCACTAAGACAGTGATGTCGGGCCTCAGCACTAAGACAGTGATGTCGGGCCTCAGTACTAAGACAGTGATGTCGGGCCTCAGTACTAAGACAGTGATGTCGGGCCTCAGCACTAAGACAGTGATGTCGGGCCTCAGCACTAAGACAGTGATGTCGGGCCTCAGCACTAAGACAGTGATGTCGGGCCTCAGTACTAAGACAGTGATGTTGGGCCTCAGTACTAAGACAGTGATGTTGGGCCTCAGCACTAAGACAGTGACGTCGGGCCTCAGTACTAAGACAGTGATGTCAGGCCTCAGTACTAAGACAGTGATGTCAGGCCTCAGTACTAAGACAGTAATGTCGGGCCTCAGCACTAAGACAGTAATGTCGGGCCTCAGTACTAAGACAGTGATGTCGGGCCTCAGCACTAAGACAGTGATGTCGGGCCTCAGTACTAAGACAGTGATGTCGGGCCTCAGTACTAAGACAGTGACGTCGGGCCTCAGTACTAAGACAGTGATGTCCGGCCTCAGCACTACGACAGTGATGTCGGGCCTCAGTACTAAGACAGTGATGTCGGGCCTCAGTACTAAGACAGTGATGTCGGGCCTCAGTACTAAGACAGTGATGTCGGGCCTCAGTACTAAGACAGTGATGGCGGGCCTCAGTACTAAGACAGTGATGTCGGGCCTCAGTACTAAGACAGTGATGTTGGGCCTCAGCACTAAGACAGTGATGTCGGGCCTCAGTACTAAGACAGTGATGTCGGGCCTCAGTACTAAGACAGTGATGTCGGGCCTCAGCACTAAGACAGTGATGTCGGGCCTCAGTACTAAGACAGTGATGTCAGGCCTCAGTACTAAGACAGTGATGTTGGGCCTCAGCACTAAGACAGTGATGTCGGGCCTCAGTACTAAGACAGTGATGTTGGGCCTCAGTACTAAGACAGTGATGTCGGGCCTCAGTACCAAGACAGTGATGTCGGGCCTCAACACTAAGACAGTGATGTCGGGCCTCAGCACTAAGACAGTAATGTCGGGCCTCAGTACTAAGACAGTGATGTCGGGCCTCAGTACTAAGACAGTGATGTCGGGCCTCAGTACTAAGACAGTGATGTCGGGCCTCAGTACTAAGATAGTGATGTCGGGCCTCAGTACTAAGATAGTGATGTCGGGCCTCAGTACTAAGATAGTGATGTCGGGCCTCAGCACTAAGACAGTGATGTCGGGCCTCAGCACTAAGACAGTGATGTCGGGCCTCAGCACTAAGACAGTGATACCGGGCCTCAGCACTAAGACAGTGATGTCGGGCCTCAGCACTAAGACAGTGATGTCGGGCCTCAGTACTAAGACAGTGATGTCGGGCCTCAGCACTAAGACAGTGATGTCGGGCCTCAGCACTAAGACAGTGATGTCGGGCCTCAGCACTAAGACAGTGATGTCGGGCCTCAGCACTAAGACAGTTATGTCGGGCCTCAGTACTAAGACAGTGATGTCGGGCCTCAGTACTAAGACAGTGATGTCGGGCCTCAGTACTAAGACAGTGATGTCGGGCCTCAGCACTAAGACAGTGATGTCGGGCCTCAGCACTAAGACAGTGATGTCGGGCATCAGCACTAAGACAGTGATGTCGGGCCTCAGCACTAAGACAGTGATTTCGGGCCTCAGCACTAAGACAGTGATGTCGGGCATCAGCACTAAGACAGTGATGTCGGGCCTCAGCACTAAGACAGTGATGTCGGGCCTCATCACTAAGACAGTGATGTCGGGCCTCAGTACTAAGACAGTGATGTCGGGCCTCAGCACTAAGACAGTGATGTCGGGCCTCAGTACTAAGACAGTGACGTCGGGCCTCAGTACTAAGACAGTGACGTCGGGCCTCAGCACTAAGACAGTGATGTCAGGCCTCAGTACTAAGACAGTGACGTCGGGCCTCAGTACTAAGACAGTGATGTCAGGCCTCAGTACTAAGACAGTGATGTCGGGCCTCAGCACTAAGACAGTGACGTCGGGCCTCAGTACTAAGACAGTGATGTCGGGCCTCAGTACTAAGACAGTGATGTCGGGCCTCAGTACTAAGACAGTGATGTCGGGCCTCAGTACTAAGACAGTGATGTCGGGCCTCAGTACTAAGACAGTGATGTCGGGCCTCAGTACTAAGACAGTGATGTCGGGCCTCAGTACTAAGACAGTGATGTCGGGCATCAGCACTAAGACAGTGATGTCGGGCTTCAGTACTAAGACAGTGATGTCGGGCCTCAGTACTAAGACAGTGATGTCGGGCCTCAGTACTAAGACAGTGATGTTGGGCCTCAGTACTAAGACAGTGATGTTGGGCTTCAGTACTAAGACAGTGATGTCGGGCCTCAGCACTAAGACAGTGATGTCGGGCCTCAGTACTAAGACACTGATGTCGGGCCTCAGTACTAAGACAGTGATGTCAGGCCTCAGCACTAAGACAGTGACGTCCGGCCTCAGTACTAAGACAGTGACGTCAGGCCTCAGTACTAAGACAGTGATGTCGGGCCTCAGTACTAAGACAGTGATGTCGGGCCTCAGCACTAAGACAGTGGTGTCGGACCTCAGCACTAAGACAGTGATGTCGGGCCGCAGTACTAAGACAGTGATGTCGGGCCTCAGTACTAAGACAGTGATGTCGGGCCTCAGTACTAAGACAGTGATGTCGGGCCTCAGTACTAAGACATTGATGTCGGGCCTCAGTACTAAGACAGTGATGTCGGGCCTCAGCACTAAGACAGTGATGTTGGGCCTCAGTACTAAGACAGTGATGTTGGGCCTCAGTACTAAGACAGTGATGTCGGGCCTCAGTACTAAGACAGTGATGTCGGGCCTCAGTACTAAGACAGTGATGTCGGGCCTCAGCACTAAGACAGTGATGTCGGGCCTCAGCACTAAGACAGTGATGTCGGGCCTCAGCACTAAGACAGTGATGTCGGGCCTCAGTACTAAGACAGTGATGTCGGGCCTCAGTACTAAGACAGTGATGTCGGGCCTCAGTACTAAGACAGTGATGTCGGGCCTCAGCACTAAGACAGTGATGTCGGGCCTCAGCACTAAGACAGTGATGTCGGGCATCAGCACTAAGACAGTGATGTCGGGCCTCAGCACTAAGACAGTGATGTCGGGCCTCAGCACTAAGACAGTGATGTCGGGCATCAGCACTAAGACAGTGATGCCGGGCCTCAGCACTAAGACAGTGATGTCGGGCCTCAGCACTAAGACAGTGATGTCGGGCCTCAGTACTAAGACAGTGATGTCGGGCCTCAGCACTAAGACAGTGATGTCGGGCCTCAGTACTAAGACAGTGACGTCGGGCCTCAGTACTAAGACAGTGACGTCGGGCCTCAGCACTAAGACAGTGATGTCGGGCCTCAGTACTAAGACAGTGACGTCGGGCCTCAGTACTAAGACAGTGATGTCAGGCCTCAGTACTAAGACAGTGATGTCGGGCCTCAGTACTAAGACAGTGATGTCGGGCCTCAGTACTAAGACAGTGATGTTGGGCCTCAGCACTAAGACAGTGATGTCGGGCCTCAGTACTAAGACAGTGCTGTCAGGCCTCAGCACTAAGACAGTGACGTCGGGCCTCAGTACTAAGACAGTGTTGTCGGGCCTCAGTACTAAGACAGTGATGTCGGGCCTCAGTACTAAGACAGTGATGTCGGGCCTCAGTACTAAGACAGTGATGTCGGGCCTCAGTACTAAGACAGTGATGTCGGGCCTCAGTACTAAGACAGTGATGTCGGGCCTCAGTACTAAGACAGTGATGTCGGGCATCAGCACTAAGACAGTGATGTCGGGCCTCAGTACTAAGACAGTGATGTTGGGCCTCAGTACTAAGACAGTGATGTCGGGCCTCAGTACTAAGACAGTGATGTTGGGCCTCAGTACTAAGACAGTGATGTTGGGCTTCAGTACTAAGACAGTGATGTCGGGCCTCAGCACTAAGACAGTGATGTCGGGCCTCAGTACTAAGACACTGATGTCGGGCCTCAGTACTAAGACAGTGACGTCAGGCCTCAGCACTAAGACAGTGACGTCCGGCCTCAGTACTAAGACAGTGATGTCGGGCCTCAGTACTAAGACAGTGATGTCGGGCCTCAGTACTAAGACAGTGACGTCAGGCCTCAGTACTAAGACAGTGATGTCGGGCCTCGGTACTAAGACAGTGATGTCGGGCCTCAGCACTAAGACAGTGATGTTGGGCCTCAGTACTAAGACAGTGATGTTGGGCCTCAGTACTAAGACAGTGATGTCGGGCCTCAGTACTAAGACAGTGATGTCGGGCCTCAGTACTAAGACAGTGATGTCGGGCCGCAGCACTAAGACAGTGATGTCGGG
Source organism: Notolepis coatsorum (assembly GCF_963971535.1). NCBI lineage: Eukaryota > Metazoa > Chordata > Actinopteri > Aulopiformes > Paralepididae > Notolepis > Notolepis coatsorum. The sequence continues at coordinate 47,178,450 of NC_140166.1, read as the reverse complement.
CCTCAGCACTAAGACAGTGATGTCGGGCCTCAGCACTAAGACAGTGATGTCGGGCCTCAGTACTAAGACAGTGATGTCGGGCCTCAGTACTAAGACAGTGATGTCGGGCCTCAGTACTAAGACAGTGATGACGGGCCTCAGCACTAAGACAGTGATGTCGGGCCTCAGCACTAAGACAGTGATGTCGGGCATCAGCACTAAGACAGTGATGTCGGGCCTCAGCACTAAGACAGTGATGTCGGGCATCAGCACTAAGACAGTGATGTCGGGCCTCAGCACTAAGACAGTGATGTCGGGCCTCAGCACTAAGACAGTGATGTCGGGCCTCAGTACTAAGACAGTGATGTCGGGCCTCAGCACTAAGACAGTGATGTCGGGCCTCAGTACTAAGACAGTGACGTCGGGCCTCAGTACTAAGACAGTGACGTCGGGCCTCAGCACTAAGACAGTGATGTCGGGCCTCAGTACTAAGACAGTGACGTCGGGCCTCAGTACTAAGACAGTGATGTCAGGCCTCAGTACTAAGACAGTGATGTCGGGCCTCAGTACTAAGACAGTGATGTCGGGCCTCAGTACTAAGACAGTGATGTTGGGCCTCAGCACTAAGACAGTGATGTCGGGCCTCAGTACTAAGACAGTGCTGTCAGGCCTCAGCACTAAGACAGTGACGTCGGGCCTCAGTACTAAGACAGTGTTGTCGGGCCTCAGTACTAAGACAGTGATGTCGGGCCTCAGTACTAAGACAGTGATGTCGGGCCTCAGTACTAAGACAGTGATGTCGGGCCTCAGTACTAAGACAGTGATGTCGGGCCTCAGTACTAAGACAGTGATGTCGGGCATCAGCACTAAGACAGTGATGTCGGGCCTCAGTACTAAGACAGTGATGTTGGGCCTCAGTACTAAGACAGTGATGTCGGGCCTCAGTACTAAGACAGTGATGTTGGGCCTCAGTACTAAGACAGTGATGTTGGGCTTCAGTACTAAGACAGTGATGTCGGGCCTCAGCACTAAGACAGTGATGTCGGGCCTCAGTACTAAGACACTGATGTCGGGCCTCAGTACTAAGACAGTGACGTCAGGCCTCAGCACTAAGACAGTGACGTCCGGCCTCAGTACTAAGACAGTGTTGTCGGGCCTCAGTACTAAGACAGTGATGTCGGGCCTCAGTACTAAGACAGTGACGTCAGGCCTCAGTACTAAGACAGTGATGTCGGGCCTCAGTACTAAGACAGTGATGTCGGGCCTCAGTACTAAGACAGTGATGTCGGGCCTCAGCACTAAGACAGTGACGTCAGGCCTCAGCACTAAGACAGTGATGTCGGGCCTCAGCACTAAGACAGTGATGTCGGGCCTCAGTACTAAGACATTGATGTCGGGCCTCAGTACTAAGACAGTGATGTCGGGCCTCAGTACTAAGACAGTGATGTCGGGCCTCAGCACTAAGACAGTGACGTCAGGCCTCAGCACTAAGACAGTGATGTCGGGCCTCAGCACTAAGACAGTGATGTCGGGCCTCAGTACTAAGACAGTGATGTCGGGCCTCAGCACTAAGACAGTGATGTCGGGCCTCAGTACTAAGACAGTGATGTCGGGCCTCAGTACTAAGACAGTGACGTCGGGCCTCAGCACTAAGACAGTGATGTCGGGCCTCAGCACTAAGACAGTGATGTCGGGCCTCAGCACTAAGACAGTGACGTCGGGCCTCAGTACTAAGACAGTGATGTCGGGCCTCAGCACTAAGACAGTGATGTCGGGCCTCAGCACTAAGACAGTGATGTCGGGCCTCAGTACTAAGACAGTGATGTCGGGCCTCAGTACTAAGACAGTGATGTCGGGCCTCAGTACTAAGACAGTGATGTCGGGCCGCAGCACTAAGACAGTGATGTCGGGCCTCAGCACTAAGACAGTGATGTTGGGCCTCAGTACTAAGACAGTGATGTCGGGCCTCAGTACTAAGACAGTGATGTCGGGCCTCAGCACTAAGACAGTGATGTCGGGCCTCAGCACTAAGACAGTGATGTCAGGCCTCAGCACTAAGACAGTGATGTCGGGCCTCAGCACTAAGACAGTGATGTTGGGCCTCAGCACTAAGACAGTGATGTCGGGCCTCAGTACTAAGACAGTGATGTCGGGCCTCAGTACTAAGACAGTGATGTCGGGCCTCAGCACTAAGACAGTGATGTCAGGCCTCAGTACTAAGACAGTGATGTCAGGCCTCAGTACTAAGGCAGTGATGTCGGGCCTCAGCACTAAGACAGTGATGTCGGGCCTCAGCACTAAGACAGTGACGTCGGGCCTCAGTACTAAGACAGTGACGTCGGGCCTCAGTACTAAGACAGTGACGTCGGGCCTCAGTACTAAGACAGTGACGTCGGGCCTCAGTACTAAGATAGTGATGTCGGGCCTCAGTACTAAGACAGTGACGTCGGGCCTCAGTACTAAGACAGTGACGTCGGGCCTCAGTACTAAGACAGTGACGTCGGGCCTCAGTACTAAGACAGTGACGTCGGGCCTCAGTACTAAGACAGTGATGTCGGGCCTCAGCACTAAGACAGTGATGTTGGGCCTCAGCACTAAGACAGTGATGTCGGGCCTCAGTACTAAGACAGTGATGTCGGGCCTCAGTACTAAGACAGTGATGTCGGGCCTCAGCACTAAGACAGTGATGTCAGGCCTCAGTACTAAGACAGTGATGTCAGGCCTCAGTACTAAGGCAGTGATGTCGGGCCTCAGCACTAAGACAGTGATGTCGGGCCTCAGCACTAAGACAGTGACGTCGGGCCTCAGTACTAAGACAGTGACGTCGGGCCTCAGTACTAAGACAGTGACGTCGGGCCTCAGTACTAAGACAGTGACGTCGGGCCTCAGTACTAAGATAGTGATGTCGGGCCTCAGTACTAAGACAGTGACGTCGGGCCTCAGTACTAAGACAGTGACGTCGGGCCGCCAGCCGCCAGTAGTATCCAATCCAATCCAATCCAACTTTATTTATAAAGCGCTTTAACAGCCACAGGGGCACAAAGTGCTGTACAGGGGGAGCATATTAAAAACTATTAGCAGCACTAAAAATAGAAAAAAAACAAGAGTACCAAAACAGAGATAAAAAACATTAGGTAAATATAGGCAGCAATACAAGTTTAAATAGATCAGAGTACTTAAAAAAAAATATTTAAAAGCAAGGGAAACAGTAACAAAACGATACAACAACAACACAGTAAGACAATAAGATCATAAAATCAACAAGCTACATGGTGTCGAAAGCCAGAGAGAAGAGGTGGGTCTTAAGGAGGCCTTTAAAACGGGGCAGTGATGAGGCCTGCCTAATCTGCAGTGGCAGCTCATTCCACATTTTGGGGGCGGCAACGGAGAAAGCACGGTCCCCCCTGAGCTTACGCCTAGTTGTAGGCACTACTAGGAGCAGCTGGTCAGCTGACCTGAGAGAGCGAGAAGGTGTATAGACCTGCAACAGCTCAGAGAGGTAGGGTGGAGCAAGGTCATGAAGGGCTTTAAAAGCAAATAAAATAATTTTAAAATTAATCCTAAAGTGCACTGGGAGCCAGTGGAGTGAAAATAAAATCGGTGAGATGTGGTCGTATTTACGAGTGCCAGTTAAAAGACGGGCAGCGGCGTTCTGCACCATCTGAAGGCGAGCCACTGAGGATCCACTCACCCCTATATAAAGTGCATTGCAGTAATCCAGCCTGGTAGTCACAAATGCATAGTAGTATATAATATATGCATAGTATGCATAGTATCAAACAAGTGAGCATGCACGGCACAGGAGAGATAACTTAAGTTAATAAAAACACATTTAATTGAGAAGACGATAGAACACCGAAGGTGGTCTTGCGCTCAGGGGTGGTGGAAATAAACTCCCTCATGAGAACATGAATGTCCAGTGAGTCCAGAACTTCACAGACTGAAAGGCCAGCTCCAAAATAGTCTGTGGAGTCTTTTGGTCTTTGGCAACAGCTTGTGAGAGCAGCGCAATAATCGGTGTTCGTTCTAATGCTGCCAGTTTGTTTAGTTTAGGCGTTGCAGTTACAACTCCCCGCCAACAGGTGGGGGTGCTGCAGCCCCCTCAGCACCCCCTCTTACCCATGTTGATTTCTATTCTATTCTATTTCTATCATTTATAACCCACAACACTAACAGTAGCCTACACTGAACTGTAACAGACAGTTCAGAAAACATACATACAGGATAGTCTACAAACTTCAGTACCAGCCTATGGTTTTCCCACAACACTACTCCATAGACGAGCATTACAACTGTGCCGCTGTTGACAATTCGGAGGGAAGCTTACACAGTTGTCTCTACGCAGCCATCATTGTTTTGTGTAGATGTAGGCAGATGGAAAAGCTGTAGCCTACGTCTCCTCCGGCAGTGATGCACGCCAGATCCCTGTGTGCGTGTGCAGCTGCTGGGGTGAACCGATTGCATCCTATCAACTTTAGGAAGAAACAAATACCATAGGGAAGAATTGTGGTGATTCTCCTGTGATTATAACATGGTTAATTATGTCAAAGACACTTTTAAATACTTGTCTTTGTTGATGTTCTGATGTTCTGATCTTCCTCTCTCTCTCTAAGCAGAAACTGGGGCATTCTCACTAGCAGCGGTCAGGTTGTCGAGAAGGCATCATAATATGACGTAGATGGTGGAACCTTATGAATCAGGGGGGGTTTCATTAATTCGGCTCCAGTTGTATGTGGCAGAGAGAGAGCGAGAGAGAGAGAGAACGGAGATAGATAGACTTGTAAATCAACTGACGTTATTGCATTCATCTATCGCACTTGCCGCCCCCCTCAGCTTGAATGGGCATGATGCTTCTGGATGGCATCATGTTTCAAACATGGAGAGAGATATATAGAGTGAGAACTGTTGATAAGATGTTAAAAATTCCCTGCCCAGTTAAAGATGCCCAGATCCCTAGCTTTCCCCATGTTGTCAGTCAGTCATTTGATGGGCTTCAGAGAGAGAGAGAGAGAGAGAGAGCGAGAGAGAGAGAGAGAGAGAGAGAGAGAGAGAGAGAGAGAGAGAGAGAGAGAGAGAGAGAGAGAGAGAGAGCTGGGGAGATGATTGGGAGAGAGCGCAGCACCAAACACGCCTAACTCCCATGGGCCCGCAGAATGACAACAACCAGGGGCATGGAAAGCTCATTCAGCCAAGTTTGGCGCAGCGCCAAACGCCATGAATCTTTAATGACCTGCTTTACAAAGGAACATGCGTGGGGTGTGTGTGTGTGTGTGTGTGTGTGTGTGTGCGTGTGTGTGTGTGTGTGTGTCTGTGTGTGACTCAATAGTGAGAGGCGACTGAAGGATGTCATATACTCTATCTTGTCTGGAAAAAGTAGCAGAGTAACACATACTGTCATGCGTGTCCTCGCCTGCGATGTTGCGGTTTGATCCTGGTCCGATGTGACTGGTGCACACAGAGGCTGCAGCAGGACGTGCTGATTCAACAGTGAACAAGACGTCTCGTCACGAGGGACGTCTTTCATTGAACGAGACGTACCTGTTACAAGGCCATTTACTACACAATAACACTGTTAATGAGGGCGACACACTATGCGCCCCCCCCCCCCCCCCCCGTGACACTGCAGAGGCTGGGACTTGTGGTAGATAATAATAGCCGAAGCCGCAATAACTTACTCAGTCAGTAGGAGTTAATACAATTTATTAACCCAGAATGAAAAGTATCAAATATGAAAATAGTCAGAGAATATGGCTGAAGGGCTCTCAGATCAAGTGACTAGCTTGGAGACCTGGAGAGAGAGCAAGACTCATAGACACGGGAGAGGGGGGGGGGGGGGGGGGGCAATACAACTAGGGGTTACTTGGGTGATATAGCTCAAAGGAGGGAGGGGACAAGGTTTTTTTACTCCACAGACTCCTGCCATAATCATAATATGCCTCTGGGTGTGACTTGATCTCCAATATCTGTGGCAAGACGGTATCGCCATTCATCTTAATACACCATGTTCTGAATTACTTATCTGAATCTAATAATTTGCTCCTCTCTTAGGCAGGATCTTATTTCATTCTCCGACCGGTAAAGATATAGCTTGTGTTTTCATCTGATGAAGACAGTTATGATGAATTACTCAGTGGGAAGGTTATTTGGAATAATTTAATAACGTGTGATATTTGACAGCCCTTCTGTGTGTGTGTGTGTGTGTGTGTGTGTGTGTGTGTGTGTGTGTGTGTGTGTGTGTGTGTGTGTGTGTGTGTGTGTGTGTGTGTGTGCGTGCGTATGTATACGTTGTGTCAGGTAAAAACATGCTTTTTTCCCAAGGTGTTTACATCCTCTTCCATCTCAAAGGGGCCTCTGTAGCTGCTGTGAAAGACCTGCAAAATTAATGTGACTTCATGCGGAAAGAATGCAATTAAGTCCCCCTGCAGATTCATAAAAAATGTAAGTGAATTCCATTTTGCTGTGTTAAAGGTCAGATAAGATGAAAAGTGAAATTGGAGGACATTTTGGGGCGGCGGGGCGTAAAGAAATGTGAGCAAGGAATTCCAAGCAGGAGTAACAAAGGAGAAAATATTGCCCCAGAGGGAAAGTGTATCTTGGTCAAATCTGCATATAGAGCGGTGACAATTATCCCTGTGCAGACTGAAGATAAGAAGATTTGCACCTCTGCGCTAATCATCTGTTATCTGCCTGTGACAATCTACCGCCTCACATCCATCAGAGATTACAACCAGCTGCTAAACTAAGCTAATGCAAAAGTCAAGACACTAAAACCAACGTTGACACGCTGGTGCTTGTTATAGAGAGGGTCATCTTCCTCTATATGTGGGCAGATTGATGAGGTAGGGCAGGCCGGTGGTGGAAGAGGTTCTGCCTTGATCCCCCGGTTCCAACATAACAGTGCCCTAAACAGAGTCTCGAGTCCCCGGTGTTCGAGTCCGCGTCACCAAAGAAGAGCGCGTGTCGAGTCTGTGTCGAGTCTCCATAATTACCCTAGTCTGAGTCCGAGTCCAAGTCATCAAGGTTGAGTCTGAGCTGACATAAAAAAAAAGAAAAAAAAGAAGGTCTACATTAAACATAAATGCAGCATGTCGAAGTGTCCTTGAGCAAGACACTTAACCCCTAATTGCTTCGGATGTGCAGGTTGGCACCTTGCATGGTTGCCTCCGCCGTCGGTGTGTGAATGTGTGAGTGAATGGGTAAAATGTGAGGAACAAATTGTAAAACACTTTGGATAAAAGTGCTATATAAAAATGCAGCCATTTACCATTTAAGAGAATAACCAAAGACTCTAGTCACCCAAACAACTGCCTATTTGAACTGCTGCGGTCAGGCAAGCGCTACCGGAGTGTCATGGCCGGTACAGAGAGACTCAGAAGGAGCTTCTATCCCCAGGCCATCAGGATGCTCAATGGGCCTCATTCAACAATACTCTCTTATTATTTTTCTTATATTCTTGCTTACCTGTCTGGTAAGAGAACAATAAGAAAAGCCACCACCACATTCATCAAGCCGTTCTTAACGTCCAAATCTGTGCTTACCCAGGTGTCTTGCATGATGAATCCCACTCATTCTTAAATGCGCGTTCACGCTCAATTAATTTGCATACAGACACGCCCGCCATCTCCTTATAAGGCGAATGAGGCGTGTGTAAAACAGCCGTAGTTCGGCATCTGATCCCTTCAACAGGAAGCGATTTGCGACTGATCTCAAAATGACACACACACACACACACACACACACACACACACACACACACACACACACACACACACACACACACACACACACACACACATACATAATAATTATTGAAAAGTTCTGTTTATAAAGTCGTATTTGGGGGTATTTGGGGGAAATTTACCAATAGTTTGCTTTCAACCCATGAACTCCTTCCTCTCTCACCTTTATATATATATATATATTTATTTTATCTACTAAAACTGTATTGTATGTAATGTCTTTGAGCATTAGGAAAAGCGCTATATAAATCTGATGTATTATTATTATTATTATTATTATTATTATTATGAATGGTATGCTTTTTTAAATGTTTCTCATCTGGGTAAGAGTTTCTTATCTGGGTAAGAGTTTCTTATCTGGGTAAGAGTGCTCTTGACCACTCTTAGAATTTGGTCTTGCCTGAGAGAAAAGCAACAATAAGAAAACATTGCTGAATCCCAGGTAAGAACAAAATAAGAGGAAATGCTAGCCCTTAGGGGTCTAGCTGAAGAGCTTCTCCTCCTCAGAATATTCTCTTTTTTTTTGTTACATAATGTAAAATTACAGATTCATACCTTCAAAATAAGCCATCAATTGTCAAATTTGAGACGATAGTTTTCAATCAATGTCCTATCAAACATTCTGGTAAAATCCTAACTACATTCCAGGAGGACTTGAACAGGATCCAAGTTCATTCAGCTATCTGATGAAAGAACTACACTCCCAGAATTCAATGTGATCAATGTCACTAGAACAATTCACACCTGGAGCAAAGGCCCAGTCGTTCCTTTGTTATTCCAGTGAATGGACCCAGCAGGAGGCCTAGCCCTAGAGTGACACACAAGCTAGATAGCATAATTATTATACCAACACAGGGCTGCTTTCACTGTTGGAACTGCTTATCTGTAACAAACAATTGACAACTGTTCTGTTCAACATCATCATACATCTTTCCTTTGGACAATAAAACCCTGCAAACTACATCGGCTGCAACTTGGACATTCAACTCATTCAACGTCCACAACTTTGATTGCTGAGTATAGGAAATATCTGGTGGGTGCATCGTGACGCTTGTCGATTCAATGGGGAGCGACAAGCAGCCACTACATAGTTGGGTATTGTATCCATACAATACCCAACATATGCACAATTACCATGCTTTTCTGTGTTTACAGTATAGTGTATTTTAGAGAGAGAGAGAGAGAGAGAGAGAGAGAGAGAGATAGAGAGAGAGAGAGAGAGAGAGAGAGAGAGAGAGAGAGAGAGAGAGAGAGAGAGAGAGAGAGAGAGAGAGAGAGAGAGAGAGGCGACGTCATCTTTCCTTAGCTTAGTTGGAATACTCAGGAGATAACATTGCAGTAGTTAATGTTTTAGCGCGACGTCATACACTGGTGGTGAGGTTTGCAAAGCATGTCTTTTAATTCAAAGACGGGAGATGTGGTGTATTCTTTGGGGGTCACGTATTGCATATCAATTCTGTTCAAAGATTTTGTGCACATAACACATATCATAACTACCTACCTCATCCTATAGTCTATCTATATATTACAGTTTACATACCTGTATGATAGCCATGTACAATAATACTATTATACTGTATATACCATATATATCCGATCCGATATATCCCTAAGGGGGATATCCCTATATCCCTATATCGGATATCCCTAAAACTCTTGGATATATCTGCATATATCCATGTTCACATACCACTGGTCAGTATGGCTTACAACGATAGTATATTTATACCTGTATCACTGTACATAATTACATACTTATATATTACATACATAATTATACTGTACATACATCAGTTTAGCATTATTACTCAGTAGCCTGTAATATCACATTTAATCACCTATACATTGTATATTGATAATGCACTTTACTGTTACATTTGCACTCAGTTATTTTTGTTGTACTGTAGTTGCGCTGTGAGAGAGAGCACTTGTCATTTGAATTGATGTTCGGTCTGAATGTAACATCCATAACGCTGGAATCGCCCACTACTGAGTGCTCCTTTCTATTTCTCTCACGGCCGAGGTTGAAAAATAACAAAGAGAGAGCTGTCATCACATAGCCTGCGTTGTTACAGAGCTGGTCCACGCTGCTATTATGAAATGACCCCAAATGTATGTAAGCTTGTCAAATAAAGCCCATTTGAATTGAGAGAGCGAGAGTGTGTGTGTATGTAAGCTTTTTTTTTTCTTTATCTGAGAGAATGTCCGCGAATGTCCTCACGCAGGAGAAACGACTGCAAAAAGTCGAGGTGGATAATAAGCAAGAGATAATTCATACATATTATGAAAAGCCAATCTGTTGTTTAGAATTTGGATGGGGGGGGGGTAGGCTCAGATACCTCTCAGTCTCACGCCTCTGCGGGGTCTAACACCTACACAGCGCACACACCGCTATTGTGTGTGTGCGCGCGTCCATGTATGTGCGTTCCGTGACGCGCTGTAGTTTTCCTCGCAAACGGAGATAATTACAATCATACCATCTAGCAAGAATTAAACGTATTTACAAGTCGTATTACGTTTAGCAAGTAAGGAGACGTATACATTACATGTCAAAGCACTAGAAATGGTCATTTTTCAGGGCGGTTAGGTGGCCGAGCGGAGATTGCGTTCGTCACCAGCCCCGGAGCTGAGCTGGATTTGCCTGTTCGAATCCAGCTCACAGCTCCGGGGTTGTCACCAGCTTGGCTGGCCGTCTGCACTGATACAATTGGCTGTATCAGAGGGTGGGAGAAGCTGGCGGGGTGGGTCCGGGTCGTTGTAAACAGCGACTCCTACAGTTCGGTCGGGGCGCCTGCTAAGCGCGGATTGGACGTGAGGGGGATAGTGTGGTCCTCTCAATGAGAATCCGCGCTGCCAGGTGAAAAGAAGCGGTGATTGGCTGGACGTGTGTCGGAGGAAGCACGTGGTAGCCTCCACTCTCCCAGATGATCTGACTGTGGGGGGTAAGTGCGCAGCGACCAGGAAGGGACTGGGAATTGGCATACGACTAACATTGGGATGGGAGAAAATCGGCGGAAAATGGAGGGGGAAAAAGACAAAAAAATAAAAAATAAAAATTGTCATTTTTCTATTTGTATCGATTTGTGAAAAGATGTACCTTTTGAGCATTTAGAAGCCATTCTAATTCCACAAAAATGGCACAATCACACTCCCTTATTCAATAACAATGCACTCTTAATTGAAAAACGTCCTATAAGATTCCCTATATGGGAAGAGCAAGGCATACACTCATTAGGGGATGTTTTTAACAACCAGGGTTTTTGTAGTTATGGAGAAATATGCACAAAATTTAATCTCACCGAGTCCACATGGCTTTTTTACTTACAGTTACGGCTATGTTTGAAGTCTCACAGTGTTCCATTAGACATACCAGTTGAACACCACAGATACCACAAATTCTTCTATGAAAGAGAGACATCGAGAGGTTTTGTATCAGGTTTTTATTATCAATTACTAACGTCCTCGTATGAAACCCTCCAACTAGACTCTGTCTGGAGGAGGGATATACCAGACCTGGAAAGTGACTTTGATTGGCAAGGAGCATGGGCAAATGTCCGTCTTACATCAAGGAACCCGGACCATCAACAAATCAATCTTAACTATATTCACAGGACATACTTGACTCCTATAAGACTGAACAGAATGGGTCTTAAACAAGACTCAAAATGCTCCCAATGTACAAATGGAGACGAAGGGACATTTATGCACATGTATTGGGACTGCCCACCAGTTAAGGCATTCTGGAAAGATGTGACCCATCAATTATCAAAACACGTATCTTGGAATATACCAGTACACCCCTCTGTATTACTATTGAATGATGTTTTTGAGTTTGCAGTAAATCCACAGCTAAAGAGATTGGTTTTATCGGGTATCACAGTAGCTAAAAAACTGATCGCATCACGCTGGTTTCAACCGGAAAAAATGTGCCGGAAGGTTTGGTTTCTTACATATCTCGATGTGATTTATCAAGAAATATCTACAGCAAGAATTCTGGGTCTCAACGAATCCAAAATGTCAATGTGGTTAGAAGTGGTGGAGAGAATAAAAGCTAGCTTATAATGGTAGTGTCTGGTTAGGAGTGAGGGATAATGGAGGTACTATCCAAGGAGGGGTCCGGGAGGGGGGGGTTCGAGCTGGAGCATATGTGTGTAGGGTTTTAGATAATAGGTATTAGGGGTATATCCTGTATAAGACATTGGTATAATTGGTAATTTCGTTGGATATACACTGTATACGGTAAAATATTATTATATACTTTTTTTTGTTTTCTGTTTCTGTACTTGCATGTCATTTTAGCCACCTTAATTGTTAGTTTCATTATGCATTGTGTGTTGAGTACTGACTTTTAATAATTTTGTTTTGCAATAATAAAAAAAAATAAAAAAAAATAAGCCATTCTAATTATTTTGTTCTCCGCCGACGGGTTCAAAAAGGAGAAGCTCTTCAGCTTAGACCCCTATGGTCTGTTCTTATATCGCTTCATGAATGAGGCCATGACTCTATGTAACAACCCACCATCTACACTCATTGCACACACATCTAACGTCTGGGCTTCTCCCTCTATTCAGGATTGGAGGCCCTGCTGCCATCTTGGAATTCTCACTCTGTCTCTGTATTATCTTGATTGTCGTCACGTGCTGTCTCTGTAATTACCTTGATTGTTGTCACCTGCCTTTGTCTGTGTCACTGGTGCTGATTGGGTCTGCTGGCTGTATTGAGGCCTTTATAGTAATACTTTGCCCCTCTCTCCCTGTCGGTTCTTCAGCAGTGTTACTGGGAACAGCCGTCCACGGGCAGAAGTCGGATACCTCGCCCGTTATCCTGAATTAAGTTATCTTTGCTTAAGGTCGAGAAGTCGGATCTCTCACCTCTCTTTTCTCTTGTGTTCTTTAACACTAGCACAGCCATGGAGAAAATGCTACTGATTCCCGCCGGAACGTGTAACGCTCCCCAGGTTGCTGCGCCATCCTGTGGACTATTTCAGGTGGTGCAGCTTTGTTCCCTGATCACCATGTTATGTCATGTTATTATTATCAATGTGTGTTCTGTTCATTTGATGTCGGTCTTGTCTGTGTTACACTCCCTGGTCTAATGTCTCTCCTATCTGTGTTGGTTTTGTGTTCTGGTTAGTGTTGTTATTTTGTGTGTATATATATTTCAACCTTGTAATGTTCTGTGTCACTCTGTCTCCCCAGCTGAGTCCAATCACCCAATTACCCTCCTGTGTCAATCAGTGTCTGTATATACGTTGTTACCCAGTTCCTGTCTTTGTGTTCATTGTTGTTAGCCGTTCACTGAACACTGTTGTAAGTAGCACACTGTCTTGTCGGAGTTTCTATCGCTCATGTTGTTGGAGGATAGTTTACCTTTATGGTGTTTTTGTTTTGCAGGGCAATTAGTTTGTTTTTAGTCTTGCCCCTTCTCTTTGTTTGTTGAGCCACTCTGAACAACATTAAAGGAGCCGTGCTCACTTTTTCAAAATTCAACTGTTGTCTTCGTCTCTCCTCTGCTGGTCTGCGCCTGGGTTCCTCTCTGTCCACATTTAAATATGCCTAATCGTAACAGGAACGGGTCAGATGACCCGACAGCGTGTATATTTTCCCCAACGGAGTTTCACTTCCGCGTTCGGTTTGCGTGATCTGATTGGCCACTGACGTTTATCTCACCGCTAATCGCGTTACTCCTAACAATCGCGCCATCAGGCTGTTACCCTAACCCTAACCTTAACCAACTAACCCTAACCCTAACCTTAACCCTAACCATAACCAACTAACCCTAACCCTAACCCTAACCTTAACCCTAACCTTAACCAACTTCGAAAGAGAGCGACTTCGAAAGAGTCGCCAAGCTTAACCAGTTTGTTAGGAGTAACGCGATTGGTGCTGAGAAAAACGTCAATGGCCAATCAGATTGCGCAAACCGAACGCGGAAGTGAAACTCGGTTGGGGAAAATATACACGCGACCCGACAGCTTATTATGAGAAATATGAGAAAAATAAACAGTGTAAACTATATAATTACCTCTGAATATAAAAATATGAGGTTTACCACAGGTTTGAGTGACAAAAAAAATATATAATAATAATAATAATAAATAAAGAAAATAATAATTTTTTATTTTCTTTTTTTTAATGAAAGAGCCACACATTGACGGGCAAAGAGCCACATGCAGCTCGCGAGCCACGGGTTGGCCACCCCTGCGCTAGACGCTCGCAAAGTGCTGTGACTTTCCACATATATATTCCATATATATGTGGAATAACGTTCTAATTACATTTTCCTGAAGTCATTTTGAAATTTCAGAAACCGTGCCAGATAAAACGGGTACTTTTAGGAAAAGTCATTGAGTGACAGAGCTGGAGCTCGACCGAGTGATGAGGATACATTTATTGAAAATGCCTAGGGGTCATTTTACCCCTTGTCGGCTGTGCTAGTGTTAAGTTGTTTATCTAAGTTCCTTCCTTATTACTACTACCTGCTTTACCTTGTAAAGTAATGTTATCGCTCAACGTGTTTCTGATAATAAATTAACACATATTCGAGAAGAGCAGCACCCTCTCCGTCTCCATTCTTGGACTCAACATTCTTGCCTGGATCCCTATCAGAAGAACCGACCAACAAACATGAGTTCCATGGACGAATTTTGGGAGGAGCTGGAGGTGCAGAGAAGGCAGCTGAGCGTTGTCACCACTCGTCAAGAAGAAGTAGGATCCGAATCGGCTCGCTTGGGAGCCCTGTCCATTGATGCCCAGGACGGGATATCCAGGGCAATGTCTGCAGCCAACTCGGCGTTAGCCATACCTGCAGCTGACGCAGTGGCTGGAACAGCGCGTCACGTCGGGGAGGAGGGGACGCTACATCCTGCTATCCATCGAGAGGTTCGTGAACCACGCCTGCCACCACTAGAACGCTACGGGGGAGCCCCTGTAGGTTTTCGAGAGTTTGTTACACAATGATCATTAATCTTTGAATTACAACCGCTCACATTCACTACCGAACTATCCAATGTAGCATATATAATCACTCTGCTTACAGGTCGGGCTCTTTCAAGGACGCCTCACCGCCTGCCGACAGGGCGGTCGCTCTGTGGCGGACTACGCCATCGACTTCTGCATTGTAGCCCGAGAGGCGGCCTGGGCAGAGGTATCGTGTTGCGTGTTGTCTCTACAGGGGCTCTCCGAGCGTATGCAGGACGAGATGGTGTCACGTGAGCTCCCCGAGCAGCTGGAGGGAATTATCAACCTGGCGATTCATCTGGACAATCGCCGCCGTGAGAGAGGCTGCAAGAGGGAGGCTTCGTTTCAGGTACTCTCGCACCCTCCTCACGGTGATGACAATTCTTTTCATTTTTCACGGGATACTTTGGGGGATGAGCCTATGCAACTGGGGGCTATGCGTCTCTCGGACACAGAGAGGCAGAGGCGCATCGAACAAAAAAGTTTTTTTCACTGTGGGCGCACTGGTCATCGTCTCAATAACTGTCCTGCGGTATCGGGAAACGGGAGGGCTCGCTAGTCCGGGGAGGGGTTCTAGCGGGTGGGTTATTCTCCTCTGTCACTGATGAGTCACGCACCTTTTTTGATGTCACGGTTGGGTGGGGGGATTACATACAGCAGGCTCGGGCGTTAGTGGACTTCGGGGCTGCAGGCAATCTAATGCATGTGGGGTTAGCACAGGAGTGGGGGGTGCCTTTAGATACCTTAGAGAACCCCATTCCTGTGCAATCTCTGGGGTGAGTGGGATTTTTTTATTTATTTTTTGTTATTTCTCCCCATTCACCCATTGTTCTAGGCCATCCCTGGTTGGCAGCTAACAACCCTGCCATTAACTGGTCTACGGGTGTACTTTCTTTGGATAGGAGTGTTGTGCAGAGTTCCAATGAAAGTTCACCCACTCTGTTTTCTTCTCTCCCCTTGTCT
Organism: Notolepis coatsorum; assembly: GCF_963971535.1. Classification (NCBI taxonomy): domain Eukaryota; kingdom Metazoa; phylum Chordata; class Actinopteri; order Aulopiformes; family Paralepididae; genus Notolepis; species Notolepis coatsorum. Next base: position 47,162,810 of record NC_140166.1, on the reverse strand, counting down.
CTCTCCAGGATGGCGGTTGGCGTTGCTGAGCCTACAGTACTTCCTAATTCCGATTTAATGGGAATTTACTGGGATCTGGCAGAGGTTTTTAGTAAGTCGCGTGCCAAAGCACTGCCACCTCATAGGCCCTACGACTGTACCATAGATCTTCTACCTGGTACAGATGTGGGACTGGAAAACGAGGTCTCTAACGCCGGTAGCAAGCTAGATGCCGGTGGTTGACGCAAGATGACGTCAGCTGACGCTGCTCTGCCTGGTTCAACCAGTAGGGGGAGTCGAGTTACACGGTGGAGAGAGGGGGCTATTGTACAATCTGTGTGTGTGTGTGTGCATGCGACACTAGTCTTGGACATATTATTTTGCAATGTAATGCTTTTCTGTTGATTATTTGACTGTCATGGGTACAGTAATGGTGTGGTATTTTCGATTAACGTGCGTTTTTTAAGGATAATCAGCTAGATACAGTGCAGTATTATTTTTTACGAGACAACCCAACGTGCTGGCACCGAAGACCCGCCCTACTCTGCCTCTGATTCGCAGACTGTGGCTCTAGTTACGCTCTGGGGGGAATGTAACTGGATTGAGCAGGCTGGTGGATCATGTAGTGAATTAACTGGTAAGATAACTTAGGTTTACCGTTCGTTTGTTTACTGCAGTTATGTCAGAACGACAATCAACTAACACTAGCAACTGCTCAAATAAAGCATACCCACATTTGCTGTCAAGTTAACGTTATGGTTATGGTCCCTCGAAAAATAGAATGCGACCGCAAGGCTGGCCGTAACATTAGCTAACGTTCATTTAGCTGGATAGATGTACAGTAGCAGTACTGTCTATCTGTATGTCGTGTATGTCATATATGTTATGATGAATTGAAAATACAAGGCATTTATCTATGTTAAAATGTAAACTGGACCGTCGACTCTTGTGATCAGGCTGTCCTGTGGATCGAATAATCATATTTTCCTATTCACTTCTGGTTTGAATAAGCAGAGATGGAGATTTGTACATTTTAATTTTTAATTTTTTTCTTGATACATAGATGAAACACTCTCTTGGTCAACTCACATTAACAATACTGTAACAAAAATGAGCAGAAGTATTTCAATTATTAGACGGAATGCCTATTTTTTAACAGACACAGCTACTGTACCAAGCAAGTCATACAATCACTAGTTTTGTCACATCTGGACATTAATAAATACAAAAGTGTATTGTTATTGTTGTCATGTATTGTTGTCATGAACTGAATAGATTGCAGAAGTCATAATCCACGTAGTCCTGCTCCCAAAACTATTTTGAATATGTTGTAAAATAAATGCAACTACTGCAGAAGTAGGAATATCATTAGAATACAGTACAGTATGTATTACTATCTACTACTACCTATGCTGCTATGTCTATACTACAATGTATCACAAACAGTACTGTATTTGCAAATCTGGTATGTCATAAATGTATAGATGTAGCAGTACTGTCTATCTGTATGTCGTGTATGTCATATATGTTACGATGAATTGAAAATGGGGGACCCTGATGTAAACAACCAGTATGGCCACTACCATTTTTTGTAGTTTGCTTTAAAAATAAGCAGAGATGGAGATTTGTACATTTTAATTTTAAATTTTTTTCTTGCAGGCAGACTGACAACCCCCATCAGGACTCAGAAACTGGAACATTTTGCCACCCTTCCTCTGCAGAGTTCAAATAGAGCCACTTCTTCAGGAGGCCAGATTGCTTGGAGTTATAATAGATGAAACACTCTCTTGGTCAACTCACATTAACAATACTGTAACAAAAATTAGCAGAAGTATTTCAATTATTAGACGGAATGCCTATTTTTTAACAGACACAGCTACTGTACCAAGCAAGTAATACAATCACTAGTTTTGTCACATCTGGACTACTGTCCAGCAATCTAAAAAATAATAAGATAAAATAGACAGAGTAAAATAGTACAGTGCAATAAAATAGTAGAATAGAATAGATACAACTTATTTTTTTACAATGAGAATTTTATTACCATTGCAGAATGGGTAAACTACAGTCAATACACACAATTGTTAAGGGGATGCAGACCAGAGAAAGACGTTTGTACATTGCAAAGTTCATCCTTCCTCTGCAGAGTTCAAATAAAGCTGACTTGACCTGACTTGAAAAAAACAGTGTTGAGACAACCCCCCCCCCCCCACCATCAATGTACAGCCCCCCCCCCCCCCCCCTATTAACACCTCATCAAGGAGAGGGGGCAGGGAGGTGTCAAATGCGTCTGGTTGATACAGTACGGTCACAGTTCCATCCTAGAGGCTAATCTTTCCTGTGACAAAATGGCATCCAATGTAATATATTCCATAGTATATTCCACTACAATGGGTACAATACTGACCAGAGAAAGACTTTCGTCTTGTTTACATCTACTATTTTTATTATTGTCTATTTAAAACTTAAAAAAAGGGGTGAAACGATACAGCATTCACTTTACGGCCTATAAGGATATTTTATTTCAATTCTCTGTTAGAAAAGAGAAATATTAAGCCCTGTGCAAGGAATAATATGAAAATGTGCCATTGAATAGCCTGTAGCTAGATATGACATTTGGACATGACATGTTTGTCCTCCATAGATACAGTAATTGAATGGAAATTGTATTAACAGATTGCAAAATGGGTACAATACAGTACAGCTCAATACACACAATTGTTAAGGGGATGCAGACCAGAGGAAGACTTTCGTCTTGTTTACATCAGGGTCCCCCATTTTCAATTAATCATAACATATATGACAGACAGACAGTACTGCTACATCTATGACATACCAGATTTACAAATACAGTACTTTGTGATACAAAAAGAGTCTAAAAAAGAGAGTATATACACTTGACGTAGAAACTGTACATTGGAGGAGGTTGTGTAGGTGGGTGGGGGGTTGGGTGGACTGTACATTGGATCTACAAATATACAGTACTGTTTACAGTATGTGTACAAGGAAAGACTACTCAAAATGTGTTGTTTTCTTTGTGCATTAAGCCAGTCAATTTGCTCTTTGTATGGGATTATAACGGAGTTGTTACCCATTAAAAATGTATGTCTTGCTCTATACATTTGTGTGCTCCCCTCGCATTTGACGATCAATTGGACTTGAAAACAGCAGTGACCTGAAATGTCTTTTGCTCCCTCTGGGTGAAAAAACATACTCCCAAGGGTCGGCTTGAACACATCTGTGTAGAGCAGATAGCAGTCAGAAATGCTCTTGCAGTATATTAAGACCTTCTCTGTGCTGGGTCCCTTAAGCATGAGTTCTTTACAGAGCCATGAGAATGTCTTGACTGGATCTGACACCACCCTCTTTGATGCCAGCCTGATATTGGCCCGATCTGGCCCTCGCCCCTGTTAGAAAAGAGAAATATTAAGCCCTGTGCAAGGAATAATATGAAAATGTGCCATTGAATAGCATGTAGCTAGATATGACATTTGGACATGACATGTTTGTCCTCCATAGATACAGTAACTGAATGGAAATTGTATTAACAGATTGCAAAATGGGTACAATACAGTACAGCTCAATACACACAATTGTTAAGGGGATGCAGACCAGAGGAAGACTTTCGTCTTGTTTACATCAGGGTCCCCCATTTTCAATTAATCATAACATATATGACAGACAGACAGTACTGCTACATCTATGACATACCAGATTTACAAATACAGTACTTTGTGATACAAAAAGAGTCTAAAAAAGAGAGTATATACACTTGACGTAGAAACTGTACATTGGAGGAGGTTGTGTAGGTGAGTGGGGGGTTGGGTGGACTGTACATTGGATCTACAAATATACAGTACTGTTTACAGTATGTGTACAAGGAAAGACTACTTGAAATGTGTTGTTTTCTTTGTGCATTAAGCCAGTCAATTTGCTCTTTGTATGGGATTATAACGGAGTTGTTACCCATTAAAAGTTAATGTCTTGCTTTATACATTTGTGTGCTCCCCTCGCATTTGACGATCAATTGGACTTGAAAACAGCAGTGACCACCACTCGTTAGATCATATGAAACAGTAGCCCCTGTCACGTCACGTAAGCGGCAGATAAAACAGTGAAGATCAGATCATTTGACTTACCACTTAATCCAACGTTCATTCCCCACAAGAGTCTCCGGTGACCCGAACACCAGCCAGTATTTACCCTGGTCGATTTGGTCGTCCACTCCTGCACTGTTCCCGGCACACGCTGCCGATTAAGGGCACGTACTTGGTCCTCAATAATGGACATTAGTGGACAAACCACTAAAACAATGGGGTTTTCGTGCCATTTGGAATAGCCATAGGTCTTTGCTGTAGCCGGTATTTTTGTATTTCCGATTCACATTTAGGAGGCATAGCAAGTTCGGTTGTCTCGAAGGAAGGATATAATTCCAACTTGACTTTGACTTTGCGCCTCCTGGCGGCACAAAACAGAAGCCGCACCCACCCTAATAAAACCATTTGACGAGGGACGTTAACAGGCGGTAGAGGCCGTTGGAATGGCGGTAGGAGGGACCTCAATTTGCAATGCTGTAACTGTACCACTCCGCCCCACGGCCGCATGTTTTCTCTCTCTCGCCCTGAGACACTGTCTATGAACACCTATATTCAGGAAGCACTGGCCGCGGGGCACATACGTCCGTCTACCTCCCTTGCGGGTGCTGTTTTTTTGTGTGGATAAAAAGGATGGTAGCCAGCGCCCGTGCATTGATTATAGGGGATTAAACGACGTTTCCATCAAGAACCGCTACCCTCTACCTCTCATGGACACCGCCTTTGAGTGCTTACAGGGGGCACAGGTCTTCTCTAAACTTGACTTACGTAATGCATACAATTTGGTCAGGATTAGGGAGGGGGAAGACTGCGTTTAACACGCCCAACGGGCATTATGAGTATTTAGTCATGCCCTTTGGTTTAGCTAATGCTCCGGCAGTTTTCCAAGCCCTGGTCAACGACGTGCTGCGGGATTGAATTGGGGTGTCAGTGTTTGTATACTTAGATGACATCCAAATTTTTTCTCGCGATATGGTGCAGCACCAAATGCATGTTCGTGATGTGCTACAGCGTCTCCTCAAGCATCAGCTATTTGTTAAGGCAGAAAAGTGTGTGTTTCACACTGACACCGTGTCCTTCTTGGGCTTTGTGTTGACGAAGGGTCATCTTCGCATGGATCCAGCCAAGGTGAGTGCAGTCTTGGACTGGCCACGCCCTTCGTCGCTCAAGGAATTACAACGTTTTTTGCGCTTTGCAAATTTTTACAGGCGTTTTATTCGCAATTTCAGCGCCTTAGTCAATCCTCTGACAGCTCTCACTAAGGCCTTTCTCCCTGGCTTTGAATGGTCGCCGCGGGCAGAGTCGGCCTTCTGCGACCTTAAACGTCGGTTTACCTCCGCCCCTGTACTGATCCGCCACGATTCAGAGGCTCAGTCTATTGTGGAGGTGGAAACCTCTGACATCGCGGTGGGGGGGGGGGGGGGGTGATCTCTCAGAGATGTTTAAAGGACGGGAAAGTGCATCCTTGCGCTTTTTTTCCACGCCGGCTGTCTCCGGCCGAGCGCACCTACGACGTGGGTAATCGGGAGTTGTTGGCAATCAAGTTGGCACTGGAGGAATGGAGACATTGGTTAGAGGGGGCGGCACATCCTTTCATTGTTTGGACTGATCATAAGAACTTGGCTTACATCCAAGGGAATAAGCGCCTTAATGCTCGCCAGGCCAGGTGGGCGTTATTCTTCACTCGATTTTGATTTTCCATCTCCTACCGGCCTGGTTCCAAGAACGTCAAACCTGACGCTCTTTCTCGTCAGTTTGATACTCTGGACCGGGAGGAGAAGCCCCACCCTATTATTCCACAGGCCATTATTTTGGCACCCGTGTCATGGGGCATAGATAGGGTGGTAAGATCGGCTCTGGCACGGGAGCCCAATCCCGGTGGGGGTCCTCCGGTGCGGATGTATGTGTCCAAGGCTGCACGCTCGCGACTGCTGCAGTGGGCACATACCTCTTCACTCACGGCCACCCTGGGGCCGCCAGGACCCTGGAGTTTATCCGTAGGAGGTTCTGGTGGCCTACAGAGGGGGGGGATACGCGTTCCTTTGTGGCGGCCTGCCCGGTGTGTGCGCGTAGTAAGACCTCTCGCTGTGCACCGGCGGGTCTCCTCCAACCACTTCCTATTCCTAAACGTCCCTGGTCGCACATATCCCTGGATTTTATTTCTGGCCTTCCCCCGTCAGATGGGTTCACTACCATCTTGGTGGTAGTGGATCGCTTTTCCAAGGCGGCCCACTTCATTCCCCTCCCCAAACTTCCCTCGGCTCGAGAGACTGCTGACCTGGTGGTGCAGCACGTCTTTCGGGTCCACGGGTTACCAGTGGATATTGTGTCTGACCGGTGCCCTCAGTTCGCCTCCAGGTTCTGGAAGGCATTTGCTTCCAGCCTCGGCGCCTCCGTCAGCCTGTCGTCTGAGTTTCATCTGCAGTCTAACGGGCAGACGGAGCGTGTCAACCACAATCTGGAGGGCGTCCTGAGGTGTTACGTTGCCGGGTGTCCGGCAACTTGGAGTAGGAGGTTGGCCTGGGCAGAGTATGCGCATAATACCCTCCTCTCCTCCTCTACTGGTATGTCTCCCTTTCAGTGTCAATATGGTTTTCAACCTCCTCTGTTTCCCGAACAGGAGCAGGAGGCTGAGGTAACATCGGTCCAGGCCCACGTGGTTCGCTGCCGCAGGATGTGGAACCGGGTTCGGACGGCGCTGTGGAAGGCCTCGGTTAAGGCTCAGCATCAGGCTAACCGCAAGGTTTGGCCTCCACCCGTGATCTCCCTCTCCGGGTGGAATCCAGGAAGCTAGCTCCCCGCTTCATAGGACCATTTAGAGTGGTTCGTCGAGTGAACCCTATGGCTTACAGGCTGCGGCTCCTGGCCTCTATGAGGGTCCACCTGACGTTTCATGTGTCCCTGTTGAAGCCATTCCTCTCATCGCCCTTGTCCCCGCCACTTCCTGCGGTTCCTCCGCCTCGCATCCTTGACCGTCAAACGGTCTACACCAGGGGTCTCAAACTCAATTTACCTGGGGGCCGCTGGAGGTAGAGTCTGGGTGAGGCTGGGCCGCATCAAATATTCCACAAAAAAAGGGTTTCAAGTATTCAAAAAACAACTGATCCAATCTTCTCAATCTTTAGCAATAACATTTCAGAACATGAACAGTTCTTCAGAACATGAATGGTTCTTCAGAACATAGGCTTCTCAGTGGTGTCAGTGGACTCATCCACAGCTATGGAAATGCACTGTGCATTTTTTTTTATTCTATCACAAAGCTGTTTAATCAAATCACCAGCCAGTATTTCAGTTATTCTGGTTGCTGTGCGATCTGAGGGGGATTTGCTTTTGTTTGCCTTCAAACATGGTCTCCATCACTCAGTCATACATTATTTTCAAATTGCCACCCTTCACAAGAGCTACCGTTTCTTGGCATATAGTCACATTGGTTTGGTGCTGGGACTCAGGATGAACGCATATTTTTCAGTCCATTCACCTTTGAATTGCAGTCGACTTTTCTTTTACTGACCATCTTTGAAAATGCCATATTTTTCTGCTGGCTGCCTGCTGGCGAAACTAGGCTAGTAGCTACATTTATCTCACAGAGATAAAACTGGGAGCGAGTTTACTGTAGATGCGCTGTCAACTCTGCTCTGACTGAAAGAGAGAGACGACTTTCATTCCGTGAAGACTACTACTCCCCTACTCTGCATCTGATTCGCAGACTGTGGGTGAGGGGGGAAAACGCTGACGGGATGCTGAATGTGATTGGACCAGACCCGAACACAGACACAGACAGACAGTGTGGCAGTGCAGCCGGACATGCAGAGTACTGCTCGCAGTCAGAGGAGATAGCGAGGATGCATTTGCCTTCCACTTTACTTGATATCACTCCGGAATCACGTTTCAAACAAGTCACTAACATAACGTTGCTGTCATGAGCCTGCGCTATGGTAGCCTATAAGTGATAAAATAAATAAAACTTCCAACTCGCGCGCAACGACTCGGCAAACAGTTGCGCGCGGGCCGCATTAACACTAAACTTTGATGTCAAGTAGGGGGCCGCAAAATATCATCAGGTGCCGTTCGTCGGGGGGAGGTACTGTAACATCTGGGCTTCTCTCCCTATTCAGGATTGGAGGCCCTGCTGCCATCTTGGAATTCTCACTCTGTCTCTGTATTATCTTGATTGTCGTCACGTGCTGTCTCTGTAATTACCTTGATTGTTGTCACCTTCTGTGTCACTGGTGCTGATTTGGTCTGCTGGCTGTATTGAGGCCTTTATAGTAATACTTTGCCTCTCTCTCCCTGTCGGTTCTTCAGCAGTGTTACTAGGAAGAGCCGTCCACGGGCAGAAGTCGGATATCTCGCCTGTTATCCTGAATTAAGTTATCTTTGCTTAAGGTTGAGAAGTCGGATCTCTCACCGCCCTTTTCTCTTGTGTTCTTTAAGTTGTTTATCTAAGTTCCTTCCTTATTACTACTACCTGCTTTACCTTGAAAAGTATTGTTATCGCTCAACGTGTTTCTGATAATAAATGAACACATATTCGAGAAGAGCAGCACCCTCTCCGTCTCCATTCTTCCATGCCATACTTGAACTCAACATTCTTACCTGGATCCCTAACACACACATCCACATGCAGACACTCACTTTTAAACAAACACTCACCTTAACACTCACTTTAGACACTTTAACACTACATTATATTGATCTATTATTAAAGAGATTTGCACTACATTCATACCTCATTTGCATTTGCACCTTACCTTAAAGTTTGTACCTCATTTTCTGCATCGTACCTCACTGTTTACTAATTTTTACTCACTGTACTTAGATTGTACCTATGTTGTACTTTAGATTGTATATTGTATTGTATATTGTATATATGTATATTGTATATTCCTCTTTACTTACTTTTTAACTTACTTTAAAAAAAAATATTTACTGTATGAAGCACACTCTCAGGGGCTCATACAGAACCAAGCATTTCACCGACGTAAAGTACATGTATTTTATTGTGACAATTAATAAACCAACTTGAAACTTGAACTTGAGATCCTAATGTGAAAAACTGTGATTTTATGTCTGCATTTTATGTGCTCATTTTATGCCTGTATTTTTTCTGTTGTGAAGCACTTTGAGCTGCAGTTTCTGTATGAAATAAAGTTTATTATTATTATTATTATCTTTAGATTAATGTCCAGTGATGGGACCCCAAATCGATCCCCAATGCCCCTTCTGTATTTGAGAAGAGAATGACTGACAGGTCTTTAATATCAGGGATCATCACTTTGTAAAAAACCTTTTAATTATTCAACATGTATCCCTTGGCACGAGTCTTGCCTTCTGCCGTGACCGTGCGTATTAACTTTCATTGTCCAATCAAACAAAGATCCTTTTCACCACTGATATTAAACATCACAACAACAGACTCGTCAATTAGCTCATAGCAGGTGAGGCTTCAACCGTCGGGCAAAACAAAAGACGGCACGGGAGACGCTCTGGAGCGATCTTCACCACTGGGGAAATTAAATGAACGTCAATAAAAATAAAGATATTCTTCTCCAGGATCTGATTACAGTGAAGAGATAGTATTTTCCAAATAACACGCTTGTCAATCAGGTTTAGCAACACAATACAGGATCTCCCTGGACGGACGCTGTGAGTGTCTTTCAGTGCGTGCGTTCACTGATCTATGTTATCTTCAGTGTCACTGGTGGAACAAAAGGAATTGTAGTGTTGAATTAAAGACGAGGTTCCCATTTTAGCAGCTTTGGCCCCGGCTGTGCTCCTCGGTGTACCCTTCCTTTTTTTTGTACACAGCTATCAATAAGACTTGTCAGAGTTATAGGTTGTTCATTTGGAACCAAATTGTAATTAAAAACCACTCAAGTACTGTGATCATTTGAATGAAGGGACGACTCCATTTGTATAGCGCCTTTCTAATACTAGGGCATGTACTGTAGCACCCGATAATGTAATAATTTACTAATAATGTAATAACTCCAGAAAATGGGATACATTTGGCACTTAACTTGATTGAACATTTTATAAAAACCCAATAATGTAATAGTGTAACTTAACCAATAATATAATAACATGTTCTGACTGATATTGTAATAACATTTCTACTGATAACTTATTACATTATTGGTAATTTATAAAATGTTCAGGTTGACGATTATTTCTTTTCTGACCTGACTGATAATGTAATACTATGTTTATTTTCAATCCAGAGTTCTACATTTTGTGTTTTATCACCTGTTAGCATCAATACTGGCTGGTTTGAGAACTCAAACCCTTGATGGTTTACAGTCATTTAGTCAATAAATGTGTTCCATCCTGTGTGTACCCGTGTTATTTACAGCTGAATCTAGTCCCTCCCAACACACACACACACACACACACACACACACACACACACACACACACACACACACACACACACACACACACACACACACACACACACACACACACACACACACACGCACACACACACGCACACACGCACACACACACGCACACACACACACACACACGCACACACGCACACACACACGCACACAAACACACACACACAAAACACACACACTGGCAGTGTTGGTACATGGGTATTAAAGTCATACCCAGTTGCCATGCTATGTGCTCCAAAGCCTTGAATTTCCAACACAACACTGCCTTCTGTCAGAAATTCAAATGAAAACATGTGTTAATAATAGATCATGCAAATACCTCATGATGTCAGTTGTGGGCTACATTACTAGTGGTGATGACAGAACCTACATGGAACTGGTAGCAGAGTTTATAGTTAGGTGAACTGTTTACAGTTAACACCACTAAGAACAAGGAACCTTTAGGAAAGGTCAGTAGGAAAAAGGATATAATGTTGACTGATAATGTAATAACTTCTTTAAAGGCACATTTTGTAAGTGATATTTGTCTAGATTACATGCACAATGAATCTATATGTATTCCCTCATGCATTTATTGAAGCTCAAAATGAAATGAGCAGGTCTGTCATTTCCATTTGGTAATGTGCAGCATCAGTCAGATCGAACACACAGCGTCAGATCTACGCAAAGTAACCGGTAAAGTCCCAAATAGTCAACATGAGCACCATCATCGCTTACTTACAAATGGGATATTTAAAACAACCACAATCCAGCAATAGTCCAGTAATTTTATGAAAAAAGGTAGAACAAATTGCAAAAGAAGCAAACTCAACTGATTCTGTATCGTCAATATGTCCTAAGAAGTGATTAATGAAAAGTCCCAAAGAATACCATGAGGGGAAAGTTTTGAAAATGACCCAAATATAATCATACGAAAAACGCCCTATTTTAACACACAGGTGAATAGGGTTAAAATTGTATAATAATAATGGTGCGGCTAAGTGGCGCAGTGGGCAAGGCGCTCGCCACTAACGCAGGAGATGCTGGCTTCGAGCCCAGCTCTCGGCGTTGCTACCAGCTTGGCTGGTCGTTCATACTAATACAATTGGCAGTATTAGGGGGTGGGAAGCTGGTGGGTGGGGATCGGACGTTGTGGATAGCGACTCCCACAGGTCGGTTGGTGCGCCTGTACAGCAGAATCAGGAAGCAACGGGGGCGGCGTGACCCTGCCACGCAGACCCTCGCCGCTGAGAGATCACGCTGTGAAAAGATGCGACGGCTGCCTCCTCATGTACCGGAGGGGACACGTGATGCAAGGCTTCGTCCACATTGCAGCCGACCAGTGGGAGGCATGGCCTAACAACGTTCGAGACAGGGGAGGGTAGAATTGGACAATACGAAATTGGGGATGGGAGAAAAATAGAAAAATGGGGAGAAAAAGTAGATAAAAAAAATAATAATTTGTATAATAATATCACCATGACAATTACTTAGTTGATGTTTGTTTACATGAACAAATAGTGCATAATTGAATTATGTATGTGATAATTTGCATATATACCACAACAGATGTAGCCAGGTGAAAATGTCTTGTTGAATCTTCATTTCATATAATTTCAAATGCCTTGTTAAATCTTATTGACCTACTACAGTAAAATACTTAATGTTAAGGTACATCTCTGAATGGAACCCATGAGCATTCGTACAGAGAGGCAAGGAGGCAGAAGGTACTTCAAGCCAGTGGGTGCATTTATTAATTATTATGGCAGAGATCTGGTTTGGGGCTGTTTCTGGGAGATGAGTCTGAGGGAGGAATGGGAGACAAAGGGTGAGGAGAATGCAGAGGACAACATTAGGTAAAATAGAAAGAATTGGCTAGACTGATCAAACAATGAAATTACGTACACAATGCACCACTAGACAATCTCGTCTTCATCCTCGCCACAGGCCATCTTCGTTGAGAGTTTGTGCAGCTCGCTCCCCTGTAGTGTCCACAGGCTGGAGTGCACTCCATATTGTTCTTTTTTTTCTCCAACTGCATCGCAGGGTGCTGCAATCAGACTGGCAATTGCACCTTATGACCTTGATGAGCTTCTCAGGAGCAGGAGGTATAGGGTTGTCTTAATTGGTACAAATCCGACGACCTCTAGCGGCTCGGGTGTGCATATTCTTTAATACAATATATATATCGAATTAAAGCCCTATTTGTTGCCTGTCGATAGCCGTTTCAGGTGATAAAATCCGTCCAGCGGTTCACGAGTTACATGCCGAGCCTCTACCTCCGTCAATCATTTAGCGATCTCGAAAATCCCTCGTCACACTTGTGCCATCCCCACTCCGTAGGACAAAGTCCATCTGTAAGATAAGATACTCAGGAGTATTTGATATTGTCACAGTAGCAAGTACATAGGATACAAAATGACACAATACAATAGAATAAACATAGCAGAAATCAAAGTTACAGTAAAAAAAGAAAAATGTACCATGTGTTGATCCCTTCCATTCCTGTACTTGTAAGTACCCTCGCAGGCTGTGGTACTGTGCTGCTCCTGATGTTGGTGGTAAGACCTGTGGGCTGTGACTGAAGGTAAGTAGAGCCACCTTCTCACAGAACCGATGATATCAGAGGTAGTCCAGGGTGTCCATAGATCTTCCATTTCAGAGAATCACCATAGCTTTCTCTCCTGCTTCTGCTACACCATCTGTAGAAGCTGTATGTTCATAGAACACTTTCGCTTGCTCTCGAAATATGTCACTTTATTTTTTTCTTATCTATTATTTTTTTCTCATTTCTTTTCTGTATTTTTCTCCCATCCCAATTGAGTCGTTATGCTAATTCCCTCCCTGGTAGTTGCACGCATTGCCCCACTGTCAGCCTAGGGAGGGTGTAGAACTACCACATGCCTCCTCCGATACATGTGGAGCCAGCCAGCCAGCCGCTTCTTTTCACCTGACAGCGAGGAGTCTTACTGGGGGAATGTAACGCATGCGGAGGTTCACACTATTTCCCCCCGATCCCCTCCCTGCTGAACAGGCGCCCGACCGACCAGTAGGAACCGCAGTTTACAACGACTAGGACACACACATACCCCGCCGGCTTCCCACCCGCTAACACTGCCAATTGTGTTAGTAGGGACGACTGACCAAGCCGGAGGTACCACTGACAGCTGGATTCGAACCCAGAGTCTCTGCGGTGGTAGGCGAGTGCATTCTCCACTGCGCTACCCAGCCGCACCTCTTTCTTTGAATTTCTTGAGGGATGCTCCCTTCCCGATCCCATGAAGTCGAGATGTAGAATCACATCCAATATATGCTAACATATGTCTGGGTCGAGGCTTATTTGTGTTCTTCCTTGACTCAGAACAGAGGAACAGATCATGGGAATCCAGGCTAGCATGGTAGCAGAGAAGGACTAAGAGATCTGTGTCGTCCCCTATTAGCACAGTTTTCTTGGTGGTAGCACACTGCACAGCTTTCTGCACAATCAACAGATCAGCATCTCCTGAGGCGTTTGTGTTGTGTAGCTCTCCACTTCGCATGGACAGGAAGTGCTGCTTGGTCTGCCTGTTTGCCCAAAACTCTTCCTTCTTCATTGTCAGCATCATACCGGCAGTACAGTCACTGTAGCGTCAATCCTCCCCTTTGACCGTCTCTGGTGTGTCACATCCTTTGTGTTGTTACTTTCATACCCATCAAACACCACTACAGCTTCTCCATACTTCTTCCTTACATACTCTGTGTATTGGTGGCATATGTTTTTGTAAGTAGATCCCTGGGACCATGGGATGTGTTGAAGAAGTGCTCCACCATCCAAGATGTAATGGCTGCCGTCTAGCACATTATCTGCTGGAACATCTGGCCCAACAAGTCTCCAGAGGGCAGGCTTGTTTGCGTCGCGAAGTAGTAGGGAGGAATCAAATAGAGATGGAGCATAGCTACATAGCTCGTATTTGAGGGCTGACCCGAGTTCATCACATTTCTGTGCCACTATCAACAGTCTCTCTGGAAGCTGTGGATCAACTTGAATTTAATCTTCATCAAACCTTACAGAAGACTGACAGCTCGATCCATCCTCTTGAAGGTGTAGTCAGCAGGTGGTCATCCATCCATTGACTTCAGTATTGCTGTGCAGACAGACCGTGCATCCCCGGTGGAAATGTTACGCAGACTTGGGTCACTGCTGAATGGCTTTCGCTCCTGTATGCATTTATAACTGAGAACTGTCAATGTATCCTTCCAGTCAAAGGCTTGCCTTGCTTCGTCATGTCTTTGTTCTGCTCTCCAGTGTTGTAGTTGCCCCCCATAAGTCCTTCCATTGCCTGGTTTACATCTGCACAGGCGGCATGGATAGCAGCCACAGCATACGTTGTTGCTCCGTCATCCCTCGCCCTTGTGTGAGCCAGCCACTGGTTTTTAAACTTCTCATCAGAACCTGCTCAATGATCAGGTCAGGTGAGAGACCTGCCCATAGGCGGTCACTCCGACGGATCACATGGAACCCTTCCTCAAAATGTTGTTGGACTTCTGGGTGTTTGGTCTTGAGGTTTTGCATAGCCTGCTGATGATACACCATAGCAGATTTGGTGTAAAGATTGTGACCAGATGCTGCTAGATAGGGTAGCATGTCCTGGATAGCCTGCAGATGTAAGGCCCAGTTTCCGGTGCGCTCTGCACTGATATATTTTCGTAGGATGTCTTGCATAGGAAGATGCAAGAGAGCTGAGGTTCTGGAGGTCTTCTTGGTGGACTTGATGTGCTTCTGAGGCGGCATTTGATTCTCACCAGAACATCAGACTGACAGGCCTCTTCTGTAGATATTTTCCCATCCATGAGATTATCATACATCTCCAAAGCTACGTCCAGCTCTGCATCTCTGCTCACCTCTGTCACCTGAGGATTGGTTTCCATCACTGTAGCTGCTTCGGCTGACTCCGACTCTCCCTCCTTACTGTTGTCTGTTGTTCCAGATTGCTGTGGTAGATGGACATTGACCACATCTGCCAGAATCAGTGCATTGAGTGTGCACAAACTGATTGTGCAATAGCTTTACCAGACATCATGTGGATTCCTGCGTTTTGGGCATAGATCAACTCCAGCACTTTTTGTAGCCCAGTTGAGGCCATCAGGTGTCCGATACAACCCAGGAAAACTCATCTCTGCGTGGAAGCCACCCAAATGTAAGATCACTTTCCATTGGCGGAGAGTTGACAATAGAATAGAATAGAAGTACTTTATTTATCCCGAGGGAAATTCAGCACTACAGATTGCTCACAATAAACATTTAGGTAGTCAGGGATCATGAGAGCCTTCCACCAAAAGTGGCTGAGCACAGGTGAGTATTTGGTGACATTGTGGTGTTGTGCATGTTCACTAACATACTGTATGTCAGTATATGCATGTGCTATCATTTGGATTCAGATCAATCATGGGCAGGAACATAACGCTCGACTTGCCAGGGTGGTCACCATTATGCACATGCTGCATCATTCCTGACCGTGCCGGTCTGGGAGACCCAAAGAGGATTGACGACTTCCACAGGACATCACGGTTTTCACAGGTATTCTGGACCTGAAGGCTCTCAAGCTTCTGGTAGGTCAGTGCCATGAAGTTGCACCTTTCTTCTCTGAAGTACCTTACATCTACCCTTCCAACAGCTGCCACATCCAAGGAAGTGGCCTTCACCCTGGGGATTGTCTCCATTGATGTAATTCCAGGGGCAATGGTGGCTATCATTGTAAAGCGCTACATTGTAAAGCGCTTTGAGTGTCTAGAAAAGCGCTATATAAATGCAATTAATTATTATTATTATTATTATCATTCCCATACCATTATCGGCTGCATATTGGACAAACTCTGTTGATAGGTCAGGAATGTTAGTTCCATTGAACTTGGCTGCATTCCGTTCAAACTGGTGCACCTCCTGTGGTGATATAGTTGCACGCCCAATCCAAACTGAAGTGGTGCTAACATCACTCTTGGTCTGGTTGCCTGCATCATTGCTTGTCCAATTGCTGCTACTTTGGCTTGAGTTTTGGTCCCAACAAAACAAGCAGGCGAATATCAGAGGACAGGCTCTGGAGAGTCTATGTCATCGACATTTTGGTAAGATTCATTATATAGCTTGATATCTTTGATATGTTGTTTGATGAGCTTTGCTGCTGCCTTCACAAGCTTGATCTTCTCTTCATTTGTGTTTGTTTCCTTAATCATCATCATCATCATCATCATCATCATCATCATCATCATCATCATCATCATCATCATCATCATCATTTATTTATTCGTACATGGAATTACCAGTCCAACAGTACATATTCATATAATTCACCAAATCCCATGGCCGAAAGGAACAGGAAGAAGAAATATTCTTATATATACCGGCCCCTACACACACACAACACACCGATAGACGTATTGCGTAAAACCAAACAGAATATACCCATTTTGCTAAAATGAAAACATCAACACAACCAAATTAAATCAACATAAATAAACCCATTTTGTGTATCTATCAGTCAAACTCCATATTTAGGTTCATTCATTTACACACACACACACACACACACACACACACACACACACACACACACACACACACACACACACACACACACACACACACACACACACACACACACACACACACACACACACACACACACACACACACACATAATTATTGAAAAGTTCTGTTTATAAAGTCGTATTTGGGGGTATTTGGGGGAAATTTACCAATAGTTTGCTTTCAACCCATGAACTCCTTCCTCTCTCACCTTTTTATATATATATATATATTTATTTTATCTACTAAAACTGTATTGTATGTAATGTCTTTGAGCATTAGGAAAAGCGCTATATAAATCTGATGTATTATTATTATTATTATGAATGGTATGCTTTTTTAAATGTTTCTCATCTGGGTAAGAGTTTCTTATCTGGGTAAGAGTTTCTTATCTGGGTAAGAGTGCTCTCGACCACTCTTAGAATTTGGTCTTGCCTGAGAGAAAAGCAACAATAAGAAAACATTGCTGAATCCCAGGTAAGAACAAAATAAGAGGAAATGCTAGCCCTTAGGGGTTATAATAATAATAATATGTATCTATACATTTATATAATGTATTATTCTATATTATACTTCTATCTATATACTATATAATTTCTATTTTATTATAATATAACTAAATCATACTATTTATACTACACCATATTGGCACAGTATTATACAATATTTTAATATATTATTATTATATGTTACGCTGCTATATACTATATTACTATACTCATACTGGCCTACACTGCAACTCTATGCTACGTCATCCTGACACGCTAAACTGCAATATTATACTAAACTGTGCTATACTGTCTATGTATCTTTTCTTTGCACAACCTTTTGAAGTAAAATATATTAGTAGAACTCTTTTCATCATTCTGCAAAGAGTTCCATAGTTTGATACCTATAACTGAGGTGCACCTTTGTTTTAAGGTTGTTCGTGCAAATTGGTGATTACAATTTTATTTCCTTCTGCTGTCATCTGGACAGGGAACAAACAACCTCTGTATATTTTCTGGTAATACTCTGCATTTTGCTCTAAACAAAACTAATAAAGTCTGTATTTCAGCTAACTCTTTAAGTTTCAATAGTCTGGATTTAATAAATAATTCGTTGGTCTCTTGAATCCACATTGTGAACAATTCTTACTGCTAATCAAATCAAATCAAATTTATTTGTAAGGCCCGACCACACGTTAAAGTCCTCATGGGCCGGACACGTCTTCTTTAAACAAGTCAAGAAGAAATCACAATAAATCAAGAACAAAACAAAAACACCATGAAATCAAAATCAAATGTAAAATAAATAATTGAATACAACACTCCCAGACATACCCCACGCGAAGGTAAGGAAAAACTCACTAAAAACCTAGCAATAGGGAAAAAGCACCACAGGCAGAGAAACCTTAGAACGGCCGTTCAAGGGGGGATCTCCCTTCTTAGATGTCGGTGATAGTAGTGTTGCTGTGTGTCATAGTAGTCTTACAGCCCGACCATAGCTGTTGTCCTCATTGGTAATCACATTTGGTTTTCCATTCATCTCCGTATATATTTTGTCCCCAAAGTGTTCCTGCAGCCTTTTTTTCATATATACTTTACAACCTCTAATAATGCTGCTGTCCTCTCATCATGTTGAGGGTGGCCAACCTTCACCCTCTTTGACTCTTGTTTGGTGTCTGTCGGATACATTACTGGTATCTGTTTCTTTGTGCGAAAATTCACATTGCAAGTCTGGTGATAGACTGCCTCTGCTGCATGTAGATCATGCACATGCAGAATTTGTGCTTTCACAGTCTCTGACCAGTCATCACATCACTTTTTTTTCCACATATTGCCAAAAGTGTCTCCTTGACATCAACTGTCCTGATTTGGTAAACATCAGGTTCTGTGATGTAGGTGGGTTGGTATTATAGTACACCATTTACTCATGAAAACAAACAATTTCAAAATACTTGTAATACATTTTTGTTTGTCTTAATGTAATTAATGAACTCTGTAATTTCCATGGTCATTTCTATTGGGTAAAAATGTAACCCTATTCACCTGTGTGTTTTTCATATGATTGTATTTGGGTCATTTTCAAAACTTCCCCCATGGGATTCCTTGGTACTTTCTTTTCCTCACTCAGGACATATTGAAGATACAAAATCAGTTGAGTTTGCTTCTTTTGCTATTAGTTCTAGGTTGTGCTCCATTTTTGCATAAAATGACTGGACTACAAGACAACATTCCAGCCACCAGATGAAGCTCCATTGAAACCTGATAATATAATACACATAAGAAACATAAGAAACAAGTATGGTTTGGCCTCTTTACTCAATGTTGCAGAAACGGCCTGAATCTCATTTGAACTTAAGTCAGAAAGTCTTCATTGATGTCAATGGAGGATTTTGACTTGAAGGAACATTTCACTTTTAAAACTCACTTTATGGTGTTGGCTAATCACCCCCCCCCCCCCATATCAATCGAATCCCAGCTGAAGTTTTTAAATACACATAATATTCACAGTTAGAAACATCGTCTTCATAGGAAAGTTCTCCCTATGGGGCCCAGCCATTGAATTGGTGAAAATGAAGATGTTTCTAACTGTGAATATGTGCATTGAAATGGTCCAACTTCTTAACATTTCAAAGGAGAGTCTGTCAGTGTACTGGGAGCTGACATCTTGATTAGAACGTAAAATGTGTTATTTTCACTCACATAAAGTAAACAGAAAGACTTTTTTTTGAGAACATTTACCATTTAAACAACTTTGGGGTAAGTGACACATAAGTGGTCCGGATCTTATGTTTAGGTAATGTAAAATGCTTCTGAGTAAGTACAATTAAATTACATGACATACCGTCGCCTGGGAGATCAAGATTTTTGTCTACAGTATGTAGATATACAGCTGAGAACCAGCAAGGGCCATGGGTGCCATACAGTATATGAACTGGGTTTACTTTTTGGGGATAATTGAATTGGTCCCACTGTGCCAGCAGGTTTGATTGATTGATTGATTGATTGAAAACTTTATTAACAGATTGCAGAATGGGTACAATACAGTACGGCTCAATACACACAATTGTTAAGGGGATGCAGACCACAAAAATACTTTTGTCTTGTTTACATCAGAGCCCCCCAGTCCCCCACTATACTGGAAAATGCTATTATTACTATTGTGCTTTTATACTTTTATACTTATAATGTGTTTATTGAGTTACAGCTGATGTAACCTCCCAGGACAGGTGAGGCTAAGCCATTACCTCTCAAATACTTTGGCTCGGGTCTGTTTTGAATTCATAGTAGGGGTGTAACGGTAAACAAAAACCACGGTTCGGTACGTACCTCGGTTTTGAACTCACGGTTCGGTATGGTTTTTCGGTACAGTGGTGTAGATGTTCCACTCAGGGGTGATGTAGTGTGCAGTAACTAATTGTACTTGTACGGCTGTCAACGAATATTCTATATTGGAATTAATAATCGATTTGTTAGATAAAAACAAATTAATTTTTTTAATTAAATTGTGTAAAAAACAGCCCCTGGTGGGCGGTTATTAGTGGTTAACATACCGTTCTATTAGTTCGGTACACAGCCGTACTGAACCTTAGGTCCAGTACTGAAACGGTTCGGTACGGATACGTGTACCTTTACACCCCTAATTCATAGTGTTAAATTCTAAGACACATCAGTGCCTGGCTGCCTTTCTTCTTTTTTTCTTCTTCACACAACTGAATCCAAGGCTAGAAAGAGGAGGAGGAGGAGGAGGAGGAGGAGGAGGAGGAGGAGGAGGAGGAGGAGTGAAGGCTAATACAGCTACGGTGTTCAGTTCACAAATCATATCTCAGTGAGGAAGGATGGGTATGCTAACATGGATATGATCTACCACCTGAAAAGGGCTACAGAGGACACTAGAGAATAGAGGACACTAGAGAACAGAGGGAAGACACTAGAGAACAGAGGGCACTAGAGAATAGAGGACACTAGAGAACAGAGGGCACTAGAGAATAGAGGACACTAGAGAACAGAGGGAAGACACTAGAGAACAGAGGGAAGACACTAGAAAACAGAGGGAATAGAGGACACTAGAGAACAGAGGGAAGACACTAGAGAACAGAGGGAAGACACTAGAGAACAGAGGGCACTAGAGAATAGAGGACACTAGAGAACAGAGGACACCAGAGAACAGTCCGCGCTGCAGCTCTCTCGCGCTGCCGCGGTCACATGGGCGTAGTGGCCAATCAGAGAAACGCTAAACACAAGTTGGTTGCCTAAAATATTCACGCGGGCAGGACATCAAAGGACAAAGGCAGGATACCAAGGGACAATAGTAGGACCCCCTAGAAAAGTAGTAGGACATCAAAGGACAAAGGCAGGAACCCCATGGCAGACGCAGGTCACTTAGAAAGTAGCATGTCAGAGACAGGAAACTCCGCCATCCAACAAATGCACGCCTGTATCCCCATCTAGTCATGTGCAAACCAATGATGAATGCTTAGTATGTTCTGAGCCATGAGTCTGTAAAATCGTTTTTAACGATTGCATGTTGCTGTCATATATTTTTGTGTAATGTGGGTTTTCCCCTAAAGATGCTGCACACACACTTGTATTAATCCGGGCGGAGGTGAATCCGTGGTGATCATTATCACCCACTAAGCCTGGGAGCTACACCCTGCAGTTAAGTAAAGCCATAGCTCAAGTTCACGGCTTTTACGGCTACTTTGTTACAAACCGGCCAATCAGGGCCAGAGCTCTGGCATCAAAGCAAAGAGAGAGAAACAATTAAAGTGTAATAGAGAGCGAAATGTCAACACTTTCATTCTATTGGCTTCCCATCTCATTTCCTACCCCTGCTAAGATTCTGCTGAGTCTTCAAATGTTGATTAATCCACACATGATGGCTCTCTCTCCCTCTCCCTCTCTCTCTCCTCTCTCTCTCTCTCTCTCTCTCTCTCCCTCTCTCTCTCTCTCTCTCCCTCTCTCTCTCTCTCTCTCTCTCTCTCTCTCTCTCTCTCTCTCTCTCTCTCTCTCTCCCTCTCTCTCTCTCTCTCTCTCTTCTCTCCCTCTCCCTCTCTCTCTCCTCTCTCTCTCTCTCTCTCTCTCTCTCCCTCTCTCTCTCTCTCTCTCTCCTCTCTCCTCTCTCTCTCCTCTCTCTCTCTCTCCCTCTCCTCTCTCTCTCCTCTCTCTCTCTCTCTCTCTCTCTCTCTCTCTCTCTCTCTCTCTCTCTCTCTCTCTCTCTCTCTCTCTCTCTCTCTCTCTCTCTCTCTCTCTCTCTCTCTCTCTCTCGTCCAGCTCGGCTTTGGCCCATGCCGTCCACAATCTCTGCCTCTTTTTTAATAATTAAATTCAATGTTCTTTTCCAAGTGCCCAAAGATAAAGGCTTGAGACCTACTCCCGCAAAGTCATTGGTGAGAGCTCATGCGAAGGAAGCGGGTGGGGGCAGAAAAACTCTACTTAATCCCATACTCCCACGGTGTTTCAGAACCATCCCTCTTATGCACCACATTGGCTGAATCCTGTTGAATTATCCATGGAGGATGAAAGAAATGACCTATTCAAGGACACATGTAAATTCTCTTTTAAGTCCTGAGACGGTCTTACATCTGGGGGAAGGGGGGGGGGGGGTTCTGTAGGCCAACTGCATACAAACGCAGGACGTTGATCTTGCTATACGGCGCCAATGGCCCAGCGAAATTGGAGGCTGCTAATGGGGTCAACGTCGACAAGGCAGTGGTCTCTATACTGGAGGCTGCTAATGGGGTCAACGTCGACAAGGCAGTGGTCTCTATACTGGAGGCTGCTAATGGGGTCAAGGTCGACAAGGCAGTGGTCTCTATACTGGAGGCTGCTAATGGGGTCAACGTCGACAAGGTAGTGGTCTCTATACTGGAGGCTGCTAATGGGGTCAACGTCGACAAGGCAGTGGTCTCTATACTGGAGGCTGCTAATGGGGTCAACGTCGACAAGGTAGTGGTCTCTATACTGGAGGCTGCTAATGGGGTCAACGTCGACAAGGCAGTGGTCTTTATACTGGGAGTTGGATGTGTCGCCCAGCAGGCTCTAGCAACAACGATCTGATCTCTTTTCAAAACAGCACAACTCTCAGTGACTTTAAAGGTTTATTTGTTATGTCCCGGGGTTATTGGGAAAACAGAATTTGTATTATGCAACATTAGTAACTTAGACAAAAAGGCATTTTCTTCATTGTAGACAGTGTTTCTGTGGGAGAAAACACTAGAGTCAAGGAAAACTGGAAAATGCGGCACTGTGCCTTTAAGAGGCGAACAGGCTAAGGGACTAGGGCTAAGGGACAGGGCCAGGGCTAAATGTCAAGGACCAGGACCAGGGGCACTGGAGAGGGGAACAGGGGAGAACACAAAAACACTAGAGTCAAGGAAATAAGGAAAATGCGGCACTGTGCCTTTAAGAGGCGAACAGGCTAAGGGACTAGGGCTAAGGGACAGGGCCAGGGCTAAATGTCAAGGACCAGGACCAGGGGCAATGGAGAGGGGAACAGGGGAGAACACAAAACACTAGAGTCAAGGAAAACTGGAAAATGCGGCACTGTGCCTTTAAGAGGCGAACAGGCTAAGGGACAGGGCTAAGTGTCAGGGACAAAGGCTAAGGGCCAGGGCTACGGGCCAGGGCTGCTTACAGGGATGAGGACAGGGTTCCGACGGCGGAGGCCTGGCAAGGGGACAGGGGCCCGATGGCGGGGGCCGGGCACGGAGACAGGGGCCCGACAGCGGAGGCCGGGCACGGAGGCAGGGGCCCGACGGCGGAGGCCTGGTACGGAGACAGGGGCCCGACAGCGGGGGCCGGGCACGGAGACAGGGGCCCGACGGCGGAGGCCTGTCACGGGACAGGGGCCCGACAGCGGGGGCCGGGCATGGAGACAGGGGCCCGACGGCGGAGGCCTGTCACGGGGACAGGGGCCCGACGGCGGAGGCCTGGTACGGAGACAGGGGCCCGACAGCGGAGGCCGGGGGGAAGAGGCGCCATCCTCCCATGGAAATAGGGAGCGATGACGCGCCGGCTTGACGTCTGGAGTGGGAACACTGGCAACCTCCCGTAGAGAATTAGAGAGCGAAGGCGGTGTCCCACTCCAGGCACGGAGATCCTCTTCCTCCTCCTCGGGGGGGCCGGGCACGGAGACTTGACTTGACTTGAGACAGGGGCCCGACAGCGGAGGCCGGGGGGAAGAGGCGCCATCCTCCCGTAGAGAATTAGGGAGCGATGACGCGCCGGCTTGACGTCTGGAATGGGAACACTGGCAACCTCCCGTAGAGAATTAGAGAGCGAAGGCGGTGTCCCACTCCAGGCACGGAGATCCTCTTCCTCCTCCTCGGGGGGGGCCGGGCACGGAGACTTGACTTGACTTGACTTGAGACAGGGGCCCGACAGCGGAGGCCGGGGGGAAGAGGCGCCATCCTCCCGTAGAGAATTAGGGAGCGATGACGCGCCGGCTTGACATCTGGAGTGGGAACACTGGCAACCTCCCGTAGAGAATTAGAGAGCGCAGGCGGTGTCCCACTCCAGGCACGGAGATCCTCTTCCTCCTCCTCGGGGGGCCGGGCACGGAGACTTGACTTGACTTGAGACAGGGGCCCGACAGCGGAGGCCGGGGGGAAGAGGCGCCATCCTCCCGTGGAAATAGGGAGCGATGACGCGCCGGCTTGACGTCTGGAGTGGGAACACTGGCAACCTCCTGTAGAGAATTAGAGAGCGAAGGCGGTGTCCCACTCCAGGCACGGGGATCCTCTTCCTCCTCCTCGGGGGGGCCGGGCAACGCAGAACAAAGGGGTCCCAGGGGACCGGGGCGAAGAGATGCCATCCTCCCGTGGAAAATAGGGAGCGATGACGCGCCGGCTTGACGTCTGGAGTGGGAACACTGGAAAACCTCCCGTAGAGAATTAGAGAGCGAAGACGGTGTCCCACTCCAGGCAAACGGCGACAGGTGGTGATGGCTGGCACGTCGTCTCACGCCGGAGACGCGGCAGGTGATGGTAACGTACAGGATGGTAACATACAGAACTCCATGAACACAGAGTGAACACAGATACAGAACGACCCGATCAGGACTGGAAGGGAGGTCCAGGTATATAAAGCCCACTGGGGCGCTAATCATAAACTATGACAGCTGCGTGAAGGTAGTCCAAGGGTGGGGGCTGGTGAAGAGTAGAGGAGAGTAAATCATTGCAAGGGTGGGGGCTGGTGAGGGAGAGTAGACAGGGAAAAGTTCAGGGAACAGGCGAATCCTCACAAATACACTGTTACTGTTGTTATACTAATTTAAAGTGACCTTTCCTTTTGGCCATAAGTGTGGGCGTGTGCGGCATGAGTGTGTGTCTGCTCATGTTAAAGTGTTAAAGTGGCTGCTAGTGTGTGAGCGTGCACAGCGTGCGTGTCGTGTGTGTGCTCATGTGTGCTTGTGTGTGGATAGATCAGTGTTCTGTGGCACTCAGTGTTCATTGTTCAATGCTCTGATGGCCTGGGGGAAGAAGCTGAGCCTAAGCCTCTCTGTCCTAGTAGCTGGGGTTCGCAGGCATCTGCGAACGGATTTGACCCCGTATTGGGTTATACAAACGACCCATTTTAAGGGTCAAAATAGTTGCTTTGACTGAATCTTGGGTTACATCAAAAGGGTCAAATAGACCCTATTCACAGCAGCCATCTTGTGAGCCAGATTGACAACGATTGACCAACAGATGGACACAGCAACATGATTAGTTACACATGTGTCAGTCTGGTTCACAGGATGTAGGTTTACCCTGCTGTGTCAAGATGGCTGCTGTGAAAAGGGCCTATTAACACAACTGCTATAGTTAGTACACTACATTAGGTTGGCACAGATGCTTGATTGAAAGGTATAACAGTCTAAGTGTGCTGAAATCAATGAAAAGAACAGACCAAGGCGTAGAATACATTTAACTTCAAAATGTATTACACTTGTTGCATACATGCAGGGCCGCCTCAGGGGGTGTGCGAGCAGTGCGGTCGCACAGGGCCTCGCGGGAAGGGGGGCCTCGCACAAAAAAAAAAAAAAAAAAAATGTATTTATTATTTTTTTTTATTATTTGTTTTTATTTTGTTTTTGTTTTTTTGCGAGGCCCCCCTTCCCGCGAGGCCCTTTTTCATCACAGACCTAAAATCTAGTTTTGCTTATATGCTTATATATTTCACATTAGACACGTTTGTAGAATGTTCCTGGCTCTGCGGCTCTGCAGCAGACATACTCACTATTGGAGATCTGGGGCTCTGCAGCAGACATACTATTGGTTTCAACGAAGGGAGGGGTTACATCATGTGTACGCCGGCGTGCGTCAGCTGCGTTTGACTATTTCGCGCGTGCAGCTTTGGAGGTTATGCTTAGTTATGCCAGCCAAAACGAAGAGGACGGTCATTCGGCAGATGGACTGAAGATGAAAGTTGTTGCATGTTAGACAGTTCAGTCAGGCTAGCCATGTCGGCTTAGCTAAAGGCAGGGACAGCTAGTTAGCTTTAGCTACGTTATAATATCGAGTGCTAACGTGTGGTTCAGTCGGGATAGCCATGATGATGTCGGCTAGTAGCTAGCTTAGCTAAAGGCTAACTAGCGTTAGCTAACCTAGAGAGAGTGCGTGCAGCATTGTTATGCCAAGATGAAGAGGACGGTCATTCGGCAGATGAACTTCGTCAACTCCACGCGGTTGTCTCCATCCTCTTGGACGTTTGGTGAGTTTTTAATGCACTCTATTCTATTCCCGCCGTGGATATATCTCTCTCTCTCTCTCTCTCTCTCTCTCTCTCGGGAGCCAAACGGGCCGGCTAGCTGTTGTAGTAGCTAACGGTGTGTGGCCTGGTGTCAGTACCTGGCTACTCTATTTGCAGTTAGCCTATTTAGCTGATGTCGGCCATTGGCTCCTTGCTACTTTGTTTTCTCTGGTATAGACCCTCTTCTCTTTGGATTTAAGTGTTGATCTTTGTCCTTTTGGATCTATGTATATTCATGTTGCCTTTGTGAAGTTATCTTTTCCTTCTGTTTTGTTCTTCCATTAAAAGTTGAATATCCTTTAGGGGCTCATCTTTGCTTATCTCTCTCATACATGCTCTCTCTCTAACACACACACACACACACACAGACATGCTCTCTCTCTCTAACACACAAACACACATGCTCTCTCTCTCTCTCTCTCTCTCTCTCTCTCTCTCTCTCTTTCTAACACACACAGACATGCTCTATATCTCTCTCTAACACACAAAATGACATGCTCTCTCTCTATATATTTCTCTCTCTCTCTAACACACACACACACACAAACAGACATGCTCTCTCTCTATCTCTCTCTTTCTAACACACACAGACATGCTCTATCTATCTCTCTCTTCAATTCAAATGGGCTTTATTTCACATTCTTGTATTTCTCTCAGTAGGTATGGGAGTTTTGAGTTATTGTCGATGTTTTCAAAGTCTCTTTGGGTGTTTGCAATTTGTGGGAAGTATGTCTTGGTATAGTGGGCAGGTTGTTAAGAAGTGGAGCTCGGTTTCCACCTCATCTTGTGTGCAGTGGGTCTGTCTTCGCTTGGGAGCCAGGTCTGCCTATGGCGGCCTTTCTCGATGGCTAGGCTGTGCTCGCTGAGTCTGTACCTAGTCAAGGATCTTCTTAGTAGTGGGTCAGTCACAGTGCTCAGGTATTCTGCCACTGTGTACTCTCTGTTTAGGGCCAAATAGCATTTCAATTTGCTCTGGTTTTGGGTTGTTTCTTTCCAATGTGTGTGTCTCTCTCTCTCTCTCTCTCTCTGGCCTTGCTCTGGTGGAGGGTCAGGGGCATGGCCGGGTCTGTGCAGCGATAACACTGTATATTGACTGTAGAACGGGAGCTCTCTCTCGCTCTCTCTCTTGCTCTCTTGCTATATGTTGACTGTATCATGCCCAGCCTCGGGCAGCGCTATTATTTAAGAATATGTTGACTGTATGATTTTTTTTCTTTTACCTTTTAGGGGGGGGGGGGGGGGGGGGGGGGGGGGCTCGTGTTTAAATATCGCACAGGGCCTCGCATTTCTCCCAGGCGGCCCTGCATACATGTCACGGCGTGTGGACATCAAAAAGTGCTTGTGCTGCTATAGTGCACATCATGTCAAACTGATTTCCTGTTTAAATAATAAATAATAAATAATACATTTAAACTAAATAAGACTCGTGCACATCTGGTTGGACCCCGACTGGAGGTGCAGGTCAGCGCAAGAGAGATATAAACTAAAAGGTGAATACCTTCAAGGGAAAGAAGGGACCGCACACTCCACAGGACTGGTTTTTGCTTTTTTATTGTTGCACAACGCGTTTCGCTATCGCTTCCTCAGGTGCTATGCAGCAGGTGTCAATGATCATCATTATGTACAGCATACTCCACCCCACATCGTAACACATCAAGCCCATTGGCTACTCAATTATCACATTTAATTTGATCATTTTGCAGGATGTAATGCATATAACTCTTATGTATAAAAATGATGCATAGAGACCACATATATACACACTCATTTTTGAAAATTATATATAATACAATATGAGAGAAGTGACAAATCGTAACACATCAAGCCCATTGGCTACTCAATTATCACATTTAAATTTTATCATTTTGCAGGATACATATCACTCTTATGTATAGGAATGATGCCTAGAGACCACATACATACACATAGACTCATTTTTGAAAATTATATATAATAAAACAATATGAGAGAAGTGACAAATACCTAGGTCATTAGACCTGATAAACAGTTTAAAACAGACTTAAAACCACACCCATATAGGTTACACAGAACGGATAGTGGTTACAAAAATGGATTCAGCTCGAGGGATTCATTTAGACCATGGGGTTCTACAGAATTCAGAGTAAAAATCCAGTACGCTTCCCTTTGTAAGAGAAGTTTTATTATATCACCGCCCCTGGGTGGTAGGGTGACTCTTTCGATTCCAATTAACCTTAGAGAGGCTGTTGATCCATGATCTCTCTCCTTATAGTATCTCGCAATGGCATAATCCATATTGTTGTTCCTAATGGCTGCCTTGTGTTCTGCTATTCGCACCTTCAAATTTCGTTTTGTTTGTCCAACATAGACCTTACCACAGGGGCATTTCAGCATGTATATCACATGAGTGGTGTTGCAATTAATAAGGTCCTTTATTTATCAGGTCTAATGACCTAGGTATTTGTCACTTCTCTCATATTGTTTTATTATATATAATTTTCAAAAATGAGTCTATGTGTATGTATGTGGTCTCTAGGCATCATTCCTTTTTTTTTTTTTTTTTGTCTTTTTCCCCCTCCATTTTCCTCCGATTTTCTCCCATCCCAATGTTAGTCGTATGTCAATTCCCAGTCCCTTCCTGGTCGCTGCGCTTTACCCCCCACAGTCAGATCATTTGGGAGAGTGGAGGCTACCACGTGCTTCCTCCGACACACGTCCAGCCAATCACCGCTTCTTTTCACCTGGCAGCGCGGATTCTCATTGAGAGGGCGTAGCGCAGGGGTGGCCAACCAGTCAGAGACTAAGAGCCACAAAAAAATTACTGTGGTACCACAAAGAGCCACACCATATACCAGCGTTTCTCAACCTTTTTTTTCAGTCACGGCACCCTTCATGTGTTTATAGGTCTCACCCTCTGGCCTCTGAAGTTGCTAATGTCTTTTTTATTTGGGCCTCACAGGGTTAAAAGTACCCTGTGAGACCCACGGTTTCAAAATTACAAAATCACTTTTAGCCATTTAAAAAAATAATGTTTATTTAAAAAATGTTAAAGGGGAACTATTTTACTATTTCTTTCACTATTTGGGCACTTTTACACAATTCCTGTGAGTCTATGGAACACCTAGGTTTTTTTCAAAAAAAATGCATTGTTTTGTATTTCTAATCAAGTACTAAAAACCGCATTTTTCTACCTTAAGATCTTAAGCCGTTTTGAGGCTGGGCTCCAACCACTGTGTGGCCTGGTGCCAACTGCCACATCAACTGCCACATTATTATGCAGCTGAGAAATCTCTGACATCACAGATATGCACATTTTCAGATGACTCAGTTCAGTGAGGGTGAATATTGTGAGAGGAGAATTGGAAGAATTCGCCAATATGAGAATTAGAGACATATATCCTATTAATATAAGTCCACATAGCTAAGAAACAATGGTAAACACTGAAAAAAGCCATTTATAATATATATATATTCCCCTTTAAGCACATGTATAGTCAATTGGTCCTGTTGTTCAGCCTCACAATGCTATTTGATAGTAAATGTGTTTATATGTCCCACCCTCTGGCCTCTGAAGTTGCTAATTTATTTTTAATTTGGGCCTCACAGGGTTAACCTCTTAAACCCGAGATATACAGTAAAAGTGTATATTTTCAGCATTATGTTTGTTTACCAATTATTTGAACTGTTATTAGTGAAATATAAGATTATAGAAATCTCAGGGCATTGAGTCTGAAACCGGCGCATATTGACAGGAGGAAGTGGCACAGCCAAAAGTGAGTGTAGTCTTTTGAAGGAAGAGACTCAGGGCTTTCAAATTTCGAAAAACTACCCTACCCAGCTCACACCAGCCCCTGTCAATCATCTGACTTCTGGATTTACTTTTTAATTTCTCTTATTTTTTGGGATTATCTCCCACAAACCTGAACGTTATTGCCATAAAACAGAACGCAGTTAGTTTCTCTACCTTTCTGTGAACGTCTTGCAAAAAACGGTGTTGCAATATGATGAAAAATGGTGGAGAAATTTACATTATAAAAAAGATGGCAGAATTCAGTACTGTATCTACAAAACCTTCTGTTTAATCATCTTCCCTTTATTCATTTGCTTAGATTTTTCAGGTCTGGTCAATTTTAGCATGGTGTTATTTACAGTCAAAGATAATTTTTTTTTTAAATAGAATTGATATTCTCCTTTGGTTCATTACAATTTACTCAAGCCTAGTAACAGACATACTATTTCTGACACTGATCCATATATGTCCCTAGATTCAGATACCAAGAACATGCAAATGGACCATTTAAAAAAAAATTGTAAATGTTTATTCTACGTCCTTATGGAATGAGTGACATAAAAAAATAAAAAAGTTAAAAAAAAAAATTGACGGGCAAAGAGCCGCATGCGGCTCGCGAGCCGCGGGTTGGCCACCCCTGGCGTAGCGTGTGGGAGGACCACACTATCCCCCTCACGTCCAATCCGCGCTTAGCAGGCGCCCCGACCGAACTGTAGGAGTCGCTGTTTACAACGACCCGGACCCACCCCGCCAGCTTCTCCCACCCTCTGATACAGCCAATTGTATCAGTGCAGACGGCCAGCCAAGCTGGTGACAACCCCGGAGCTGTGAGCTGGATTCGAACAGGCAAACCAAGCTCACAGCTCCGGGGCTGGTGACGAACGCAATCTCCGCTCGACCACCTAACCGCCTCTAGGCATCATTCCTATACATAAGAGTGATATGTATCCTGCAAAATGATCAAATTAAATGTGATAATTGAGTAGCCAATGGGCTTGATGTGTTACGATGTGGGGTGGAGTATGCTGTACATAATGATGATCATTGACACCTGCTGCATAGCACCTGAGGAAGCGATAGCGAAACGCGTTGTGCAACAATAAAAAAGCTAAAACCAGTCCTGTGGAGTGTGCGGTCCCTTCTTTCCCTTGAAGGTATTCTCCTTTTAGTTTAAATAAATAATACATATCGGTATGGTTTTGTACTGCTTTACTGCCCTGTTGGAACACTCCCCCAGATATTGATAGATCAAAACACATATATACTAAGGCTGTCAAAGTTAACGCAGTATTAACACGTTATCGCCCGATTCTATTAACGCCACTATTCTTTTTAAACTTACGATTAACTTTTAAGATTTTTTTTACTAGACTATACTCAGGTGTATTATTGATGCTCTCATTGATACTATGTTTGTTTCTGAAGTGTGTGTGTGTGTGTGTGTGTGTGTGTGTGTGTGTGTGTGTGTGTGTGTGTGTGTGTGTGTGTGTGTGTGTGTGTGTGTGTGTGTGTGTGTGTGTGTGTGTGTGTGTGTGTGTGTGTGTGTGTGTGTGTGTGTGTGTGAGATATATAGAGAGAGAGGGGGGTGAGAGAGAATGGAAGGGGCAAGAGAGAAAGAGAGCTGGGAGAGTGTGTGTGAGAGAGAGAGGGGGGTGTGTGTGATTACTCAGCCCTTGTGTGGGTGAATGTAACAAGTTCCTAATGTTTTCTTTCCCCTATTATTTCATGTACACTTTATTCATTGTTTTAATGAATTTTCTTTCTTTTAAGTTATTTTGTGCATCACTCTGTTTTGAATTTGATGCAAATTTGCAATGCATGAGGGTCATCCTTTTGTGTTAAATGGCTGCATAACGAAAGCATTTGTTGACTCGCATGTTGATAAGAGAGTATTAAAACTTGGAACTTGAAAAAGATCTGTTTAAGGTAGAAAAAAAGGTAGAAAAAAAGAAAAGATATTCGATTAATTTGTGATTAATCGCAAGTTAACTATGGACAATCATGCGATTAATCGTGTTAAATATTTTAATCGATTGACAGCACTAATATATACATATAGAAATACGGTACTTAGCGTCTACCCATCTCCCTCCTCCTCCATCTCTTTCCCCACCTTCCCTCCTCCTACTTCACCTCCTCACTACGCCACCTCCTCTCCTTATACTCCGCCTTCTCCTCTCCTCCACCTTCCCTCCTGCTACTTCACCTATTCCACCTCCTCCTCATTTGTACGTTTTGCGTTACGTACGGCTGTCCTTAAGAATGCTACATGCTTGGACTCTGGTCCCTCAATATTATATATAACGTGCTGGAGAAACTCCCATGCATGAACACACTGCCTGGGGTACTTTATGTCAAATACATAAAATGCTTTAAAACACGTATCAACTGCCCCGAGCATTGTGCTTTCAGGGTGTGCCCGACCTGCATAGATCACGAATGCCTGAGCACAACATGTGTGTGGTTCTCCCAGCACCAAAACCGAGGGAGAGGGTCTTGCCTGCTGGAGGTACTCCACCATATTTGTCCCAACCTAAAATAAGCAAAGAAAGAATGTTAAATACAGGTGAATCTTGGGTTGACAGCAAATCATAATGATAAGCAAGATAACAGGTTTATACCAACTATACAAGGGAGCCAAATTAAATCAAGTTCGTTTTTTTTCTCATGCCAATGGAACGTGCAATGACATTTTGGAGTGCTCAAAACAGTGGTTTTAACTCGTCTTTGTAAATGAGGGAAACCTCAATGCCTTTCGAGTTTAAATAGAGGTTATGGGGGCCATAGCCTGAGGATCAGGCTACAGATGTCTTCATCAACCTTATAGCCTGACAACTTTGGTGCACCAACATCCTTCTTAGGCTACATAGCAACATTTCCCCAATTCATAACATGAAATTGTACTTACAGGCTTGAGGTCAACGAAGGCTGACCGGGCCTCTTCGCTGGAGTGCCGCCTACATTTTTTGTTGAGCCTATATACCGTCTGTGGGAACATGTCGGGTAGCAGCCTGAGGGCCAGTTCCCCTTTGGCATCTGTAGGTGAACAACAGAAAGTGTCAGAATGTTGTGGCCGGCACTCAATTGGTAATAATTTAAGACCTTTTCAAACAAACAAACAAATAAAACGACTGGAAAAAAAAGATAACCAGAGTATTATTATCACAATTCATCAACTGAAATTGGCAAAAGCTACAACAAATGCAGATCTACAACCTGGAAGAAAAGCCATTTCCTATTTCGCAACTCAAGAGAAGGAATCGCTAACTTACCCAATGTCATGTCATTGACAGGAAGGGGGAGTGTCCCATCTTTTCTCGCCAGCTGCAGGACTTTCTCTGCATATTCCGTCACCCAACTTTGGTGCAGCCTCGCCATGCAGCACCAAGAAGTCCTGCGATATCTAAAAAATATTTAGTTTGAAAGAAATTAGTGCTGTCAGGCGATTAAAAAATGTATCTAATTAATTACAGGATTTGTAATTAATTAATCGAATTAATCACATTTTAATCACATAACCATTTTATGCCTGATATTCTATAATCATATTTCAAATTGCATGTGTCCGGATGGCAGAATTCAGTACTGTATCTACAAAACCTTCTGTTTAATCATCTTCCATCTATTAATTTGCTTAGATTTTTCAGGTCTTGTCAATTTGAAATTTGTCTATTCACAGTCAAAGATAAAAAAGAAATGTATGGATATTCTCATTTGGTTCATTACAATTTACTCAAGCCTAGTAACAGACACAGTGTTTCTGAATACATTCCCTGAGATCCATAGATGTCCCTAGAATCAGATACTAAGAACATGCAAATGGACCATATAAAATAAAAGTCTGTAAATGTGTATTCTACGTTCTTATGGAATGAATGAGATTAAAAGAAAAATGCAAAAAAAAAAAGTGTAATTAATTTTGAGTTAATTTTCATAACCTGATAATTTGCTGTGTAATTAATTCATCTAATTAACGCGATAAACTGACAGCCCTAAAATAAATGTTATGTGACAGCTGATATTTTAAAGGCTAGTTCAACTCATTTAGATAAGTAGATGGGGAAATTAGGGTGCAGGTTAAAAACTACCATTATGAATTATCATTGTAGATGCAATATTATGTTACAGTAGATCCATCCATACCATGCCTGGGCTGGTGAGGCGAGGGTACTCCGTAATGACCTCTTCTATGTCCTTGGAGTGATTTCCCCGAATCCACTTGGTTCTGTAGAGAACAGTGTCCTTCATGTACTCCTGAACTTGAGTGAAGGGCTCCAGGTTATGTTTCAGCCACTCCCTTTTCTGCTGGGCCCTTTCTTCTGGCAGGGTCGATTATATAGAAACATACAACACATTGTAAATTAACTATCTAAAAATTATCTCCGATTTCGTAACCCATTTTCACCAGTAGGACTTAGCACATTATTACAATCAGATCCTTTCCCTCCAGTCAGGCGCCCCAGCTGACCAGAGGGAGGTGCTATTGCTCAGCATTGTTGCATGTTTTGGTGAG
Organism: Notolepis coatsorum; assembly: GCF_963971535.1. Taxonomy (NCBI): domain Eukaryota; kingdom Metazoa; phylum Chordata; class Actinopteri; order Aulopiformes; family Paralepididae; genus Notolepis; species Notolepis coatsorum. The sequence continues at coordinate 47,127,794 of NC_140166.1, read as the reverse complement.
GGGTTCAACAAGGTATATTAAACAAGGTAAAGTCAGGAATCAGCAATTTTTGCTCCATGGAGCCCCCCTTGAGGATTCATGTGCAGTAAGCTCCCCCTGGTGAAGAATATAGTTACCCCCTGGGGACACAGGAAAACATGGCCCTTTTTGCCGACCCCACCCAGTTATTACCTGGTATGTATGCCCTGGGTGGCTCGTTGACTTCAGGCATTCGCTGTCTGGACCCAGCACCCCGCCTCTTTCGGACATTCCGAAGCCTTTCTTCAATGAATCCTGTAGCTGGATAGTAGAAAGGTTTGCCATTCTTCATTCCCTTCCGGCCTTTGATGCACCATATGTCCTGGAAACGATAAGACAAGATAGAACTCTGTCACCCTTTGCAATGTTATGCTTAAATTATGGAAAAAGTCCTGTACCTGAAACAAAGAGCCGGGAGGGGGGGGGGGGGGGGGGATAAAATGCATCAACCCTGTACCTGGAGTACAATCAAATTGGATCTGATTGATTTTCATGCAGGAATGGAAAGTTTTGTATTGTAAAATGCCATATTTTTTTTTTAAACAGCTATTTACAAACACAACACAAAATACTATACTTTATACTTATAGCACATGCATGATCCTGGTCTCTTTTGAAAGATTACATTCTGAAGTTTCTGATACAATAAAGAAAACTCACTTTTAGTGCTACAGAAATAGAGCAACATAGGTCTGAACTTGAGTTGTAGAAAAACTTGTTACTCAACGGGTTAACATTGGGTGTCCTGTATGTGATGCGAGAGAAAAATGACTCGTTATTTTCTACTAATATTGCTACTCATCAAGTGTTCCATTTCTCTATGAACTAGGCTGGAGGAAGAAAACGTACATAGCCACGGTCTGATCCATCGTTTAATGATGGGAATGTCCGCACCAAGGATTCTGCCAGGGCCTCTTTTATGTCCATGGTTGGCCTGTAAACATAGATCGAAACATTTCACCAGTCCTGGTATAACATAAAGCACAAATATAATGACTTGCTATAGATCAGAATGATAGAATGATAAAAATATATATATATATATATATATATATATATATATATATAATAAATAAATAAATAAATAAATAAATAAATAAATAAATAAAATAAATATTAATTAATAAAATTATAAAATAATAATAATTATTATTAAATAAATAATTTAATAAATATTATTTATTATTTATTATTATATTATAAATAATTAAATAAATATTATTTATTATAAAAAAAAAAATAAAAAAAAATGATACAATTTTTTTTTAAAGCTATAGGCCTACAAGCCAAATTACATTATGAAACTCTCATTTGGGGGTCATTTTTTGCGGACGCTTTAGCTTTAATTATTTTCTTTCCGAAGATGGAATCACCTTTATCCAGGCTCTCCAGAATTTGCCCGCCATTGGGAGTGGCAGAAAGAGCCGCTACGCTATCCTGCAGAGACATGACAACAGCTGTTAAGGATGTGCTGTAGTACCATCAACCAATTTAACTCTGGCAGCATACAGATTTCTTCCTTGTGATGTACTAGCGGCATGTCCATGCGGTGTAGCCTACACATCCTCAGGTACATGAAGTTGTTGCCTCACGCCAAAAACACAGGGGATAGGCGGGAGCCTAGGCTGAGAACCCGTTCAAGGACTTCAGATTTCGGACGTGTCACAAATCAAGGGTCAACATTTGATATTTAAAAACATTACCCTAGTCAAATATTAGCTAAATAAAATACTGACAAGAGTATAGATGAGTTAGTTTAAGTATTGAAGTTCTGAGATATGTACTGGCTCCAAGTGCTTCGAGATCCATCCATGCTTCTTGAACAACTTACAAATAGTGGAACCGGTCGTAGAATCACAATCTGGTCTGCTGCCCTCGATTCCTCTACGGTGGAGACCTCCTGGCTTGATCCAGAAGCTGCAGATTCCTCCATGGGGGATATGGTAGCAACAAGGCTCGTTGCAGGTGGCTCAGCATTCGAAGCCTTTTGCCGCAAAGAAAGGTTATCAGCTTAGAGGCATTTTAGGTTAAAGTGAGTTGTTGTGTACAGATACAAAATATATTTGCAGTCAGCAGTGTCGTTTTACATTTAACCGATTGACACCCAAGATGGCCAATAGCCTACACACATGGAAACATTTAAATACTGGTGAAGATTTATTTTGTCATAGGGTTTAAGTTGGTTAGTGTCTTTGTAGAACAATTTTAATTAAACACACTTACTTACAACAATTAATGTCATCTCAGTAGTCCAAGGAGTTTCCCCATCCCAGCAGTCCAACAATGTATCTCAGTCATCGAAGAGTTGTAGCAGAGTAAGGCAGTCCACAGTATGAAACTAAAGACTAACTATTCAAAATATGTTCGGAATATATACTGTAGGCTATCACTGTGTTTCTAGTAAATCAAGGCAGTGTTTCTTTCCTGATTTTTTTCCTCACTATTTACAAGTGGCAGTGGCCATTCAGATGGCCATTCACAGTCTAAAAACATCTATAGCGCAGAGAGATGAATAAAGTGTCAACATCTCTGTATGACTGGACTGCATGTAGTGGGTGATGATCAAGCAGCTCTTTCACATCGATAGCCAACAAATCTTTGGTTTGGATCACACTGTAAGCAAAGAAATGCTTCTAAAACCCCATTGTCTCCCACCTCTGAACAACTAACTTTACAGATGGCTCTAAAACCAAAATGGCTTTAATAAGCCCAAACTGAGGCTCTCCATCTTGGTCATAGGACATAAACACTGTCATGCCTGGTCTGTATGTTGTACCCTTAACAGTGACCCTGGCCGGTACATACAATTCAGCGAAAAGGGGGATTCCTGTCAGACCACTTTGAATTTCATTATAGCCTTCAAAATGAGCCAGAAAGGTAGTATACCCTGGACCAATTTCTGTGTTGTGGCTTAACACAGACCCACACATGAAACTGTAGCATTGCATTATCTGATGTCAATATGCCATGGTTTTGCTAATGTTGCGGAAGTTGCAAGTGACATGACTGACTTGTTTGAAGAATCCACGTCTTGCCTCAAAGCGCATTACCCACAAATGGATCAATGGTCCAAGTGTTCGAATTGCTTTTGGATAATGAAGCATGAAATGGTGTTTTGGGCGCAAATGCAGAGCAAATAGATCCAGGAAAAGAGAGTGATGCTCTTCAATGATTTTACTCAGGTACTGTGTTGCTGCAGGAGTAACAGATGGAGAGAAGATGATCTACATGCACATTAATAGGAGTAGGAGAAGTTCTCATTCCTTATTGTCTGTAGGGATAAGGTCACCGATCATTACTGGAAGTAACCTCAGTAGACACCACATCTTAGCTGCAGACTGATGCAGAGGGCTTCCAAGGTTTTTTTAAATCATTCTTACTTATTACAGAGGGCTTGTTTCCCACATCACAAAAGCCATAATCAAAGCTGGTGATACGATAGTTTAGCTTATCTAGTGAGATAAGCTTTTGTTCTATGAGTGCATTTAACACAAGTTTAAATTCGTATGGCCCTACCCCTTCGAGGATGTCATGCATTATGTCCAGTGCCATATTGTCCGTAACATGATAAAAAGACAGACTGTTGAGGACACTGTCTCTTTTAAGGCCTGTCTGAGAGGGGTTGTCTGTCCGTAAATCCTCTGTGTGAGTATTCACATCTCGGGAAAGCGTATCGTCTACCTGTGTCTGTACTTTCAAGACATCTCTGTGTATTTTGCATAAACGGCACACATGGTTCCCCGAAAAACTCTCTATGTAACCAAGTATTGCGTTCAAGCCTAAATTGTCTCCCACTACCTGAACAACGGCGAATTTGACAACGCCTTGGAAGCTAGGCGTGTTAACAGTGATGCCATCCCTCTCAAGACACTTTAGTTCTTCCACAATAGGGCGCAACACTGCATCAATGCCATAGGTTTTTGCATCATCTGATTTATAGACTGCCAACAAGAAGTGTGACTGCAAATTGGATAGGATGTCTGGTGGCAAACTCTTCAAGATAAAATATATAAATCCTAACTTGTGAACCCCAGTCTTTGACCCGAGGGGGTTCACAGTTTCACAATCATCATTGTATAACAGCAATGGGATTGACACCTCTTTCAAAAAGAGTGGATGATTTTTACAGAAATCTCCATCAAATATATCCTGAAGAGCATCACTCTCTCTCATCATGGCCTGTAAAACACCAGGAAGCTCCAGTATCTTGACCAGAAGACGCTTTAGTGGAATACGCTGAAAGGTATCAGTCAGAGCAACTTGTCGAACGGTGCCAGTGGCAGAGTCTCTCCGCTGTACAAAGGTTTGGTTATCGGAGAAACACTCCTCAATTGGCTGGATGAAGTTCCCAGAGTTAGTAAAATACCTAATCTGTTTATAGTCTGTCTCCAGACCCTCGAAAGGGTTAGCTGCATTTAAAAAGTCCTGCCTGAGCTCCTCTACCTGTGGGTTTTGATCATGCCCAAACTGACTGAAAAGCGTCATGGTCTTTGTTTGTAGTCTGCTCACTAAATCTCCAATTAAACTTGAGGTTTGCTGAACCACAACATTTATATTTGTAAATGTCTGGGAAGATTTGGATCTAAGATGAGATATAAAATGGGCTACTCTCTCTGTGATTCCCTCTTGCTCTAGTTCGTCCCATTCATCATCATTATCTTCATCTTCCTCCATTTGTTCACCCTCAACTTGCCATACTAGCTCTTCAGCATTGAAAGTATTAGCAGCCTGATTTGGTACGTTAGGTGGCTGGGCCAGGGCCTGGTTGTCGTTATGTTCTCCTTGCAAGTGCTTTCTATAAGACCGAATGAAAGAAAATGTTCTGCTACAAACTCCCTCACAACATTGGAAATAAGTGGATGAAGCGTTTATATTGTGTGCTACTCGTAAATGTGAAAAGAGAGACTTGGCATCACCAGGAATGAGCCTTTTGCATTTAAAACATGTATACGCCATCTGCCTTGATGTTAGAACTCCTAACTTAGTGATCACTTACAAATTCTCTGTAAAGTTTTGAGAACTTGAGCCTGGGGCCTATTTTGGGGATGAGGTTCCGGACGTGTGAACGATAGGCCAAGTACTAGCTGACATAGCAGCCTAGAATATTTAGCACTGAATTCAGGTGTAAAAAGCCTCACCACATGTCTGGCTTCCGCAGTCTACTGCTTAATTTAGTATAGGATGTTGTAAATTGATGCCCAAATCGCGGGACATTAGAGAGATGATGGAAAATGTACACCTCAAAATTGCGCAAAATGGCGCTAAATCGCAGTATGTAGCTAGCTAGCCAACCAGCGATGTCACCGCATTGAGAGGACAACAGCTTTATTACACACATATGGTTAATAAAGATATCAATCATATAACGTTACACAGCTATAGATAGTCTCCAGTTAATCTGGTATCATTACAACCCAAAACACGGTAAAATTAGCAATAACAGTAACGTTACTAGTACTGGCTAACTAGGCCTAGCTACTAGACAGAACCTTTGTGCCTAACTAATACTCATAGACTTGGTCACTTTCGGTAGCATGCTTGTTTGTGGCTTATTTATTAATAGAGGTTACCACATATTTTTACAAGGTTAGAGATGAACCGATTATAGAAATGAGTAGCTAAGTTGCAACTTGCGGTGGCTAGCTAGCTAGCTAGCTAGGTAACGAGTCCCAGCTAGCCACTAGCTGATGACGTGACAGACTAGCTGTGAAGAGCTAGCTAATTTAGTTCCACAACGTTCACAGTGCATGGTTAACACGACGCAATAGGCACAATGGATGGGTTGAGATATAAATACTGTGCTAACGAAACAAGATCTTACCTTGAGTCAGTGAAGTCTATTCCGTGAAAAGGGTTTGTTGGACCGGACTGTGAACGTGAACATGACCGTCTGACTGACTGGAACAAAAGGCGTGTACGATAGTTCCCAGTGGGGGAGGGGTGTAGCTTTTCAGATCCCGGCGGAAACACCCAGCTCTCTGACCCAACACATGGGTTATGTCTCAGAAAATTGACCCATAATTATTATAACTCACAAATTGGGTCAAAAATAAAATCTCAATAACCCAAATAATGGTTATGCTCAGAGAATTAATCCATAATTTTAACCCAACACGATTAACCAAGAAATTGGGTTATAGAATTGACCCATCTGTTTTTAGTGTGTACTGTCTCTGTGGTGGTAGACAGGCGCTTAGTCCGCTGCACTACCCGGCCGCACCCCCGGAGGTTTGTATTCTAGTGTTGCTACATAACAGGCCAGATTCTAAACCTCACTTGGATGTGAGAGCTCACGCAAACATTTGATGTACCTGCAAATTGAGTGCACCGTCCATTGTCGTTGGAGCAGCTCCAGAGATTGCATGAGAAATTCAAAGGTTCTCTCTCTCTCTGATCTGTAGCTTTAGGAGAGAGTGCTGCACATTTACCAAGATTGACTGAACTGTGGGACCACAAGAATAACAACTATACGTGAATTCTTAAAATACTGTACCAATGATGTTGTCAATCGGTAAAGTCCTTTCTCAGAACAGTCCATGTTCATACAGGATACCCGCAGCTCTGGCTAGTTAGCCATAAAGCCAGTGTAAATGAATGGGGCCACACTCTAAATAAATGCTGATATACCAAGTAGGATTCAGCGTTTATTTCAGGGCTTGTACAGACTGGAGCACTGGCCCCAGTGACTTTACATGAGTTATGTAGCTAACTAGCTAACAGAGCTGCAGGTGTCCAGTATGAAGAACAGCATGGATTGTGCTGAGAAAAGATCATTAGTTGGAAAGTAGGAAATTCAGTTCAGTCATTTCTGAACTCACCCTTTAAAATGGTTGTTATCCCCTAAGAATTGATGATATTGCACTATCATTCCAGTTAGGAGCTTTTTTTAAAGTGTAGAGTGGACCTATGTAGAGCTATTAGGCAGGGAAACCCTTCACAATGTGACTGCGAGGCTGTGTGACACCAGGAAGCAACTGCAGAAGGCTGCGAGTTATGAGGCAATATCTCTGCACTGAAATAGAATAAACGTCAAATCTTCTCACTGAAATGTATTTCTCAGTCTACAGATAAGTAATAGAGGCCTTTCTCGGGATCGTCTATTTTTGATTTACCGTACTGTCTCCAGGAGAGTGTTGAAAAATATCCATATTACGGAGGCAGCTATATCTCTTATGATAAGATGCGGTTTCTTTTCGCCCCCATTTTTCATCGCCGGCTCCAGGAATTCTATAAAAAATACCTGTAAACGTTTCCCAATCTAGAACCTTACAGGAATGTATACTGTAGGCATCTGTTGTCCATTGAAAGACAAAACCCATCAGCTCATACTGTAGATGCGGGATGAGCCAGGGCACGTCATCTCAGCGGCTAAAATCTGTAGAGAAATCTCATGGAGAATTTTCCACAATGTATTTTCTTTCTATAATATTAATTTGAGAAAAACGACAAACCCATGAGTTTGCTGTGATGAAGTGAAGTCCTGTTTCCACGTCGCTCCGCGTCGCGTGATGTGATTAGGCTGCAGAGTCTGGCTTCTCATCCGTCCATCAGCTAGTTGCGGTGTGCCGGGGCCAGAGTGACTGTCATCACAGTGCAGAGTGGAGGGAGCATCATGGCATCTCTCTTCGTCACTGCCTCACAGACAGAGATGGATGGACTCATTTTGGGGAAGATATGATTTCTCTGGGATGAGCATACAGTAGGAGGGGGGGGGGCTCTGCCAAACCTATCAATCATTCATTTTATAGATAGACCAAAGGCATTCTGCCTCTTTAGCCCCTCCTTTGCCAACTAGATCCCACAGGAAAAATAAGGAAATATCAGGATATTGGATTGCGATAATACAGTACTTCCCAAACTCCAGTTAGTGAAAGATTTGACTATTGATGGAATGTATAATTGAATTAGTCAAAGGGAAATTCCACTGTAGACCTCGTGTTCACACGACTGATTAAAGACTGACCCATATAGACGAATGAGCTGGGGAACCATGTCTCTCAGGGATTTCTAAGGATGGTATGTGGATGAAAAAATGATGAAAGACTTTCTCCATCATGGGGAAGGAAAGGTTCAGACTGATGCATTAATGGACTGCCTTTTAGATGCAAGTGCACTTCTCAGAATGTACCAAACCTGTCTGTTTGAGTTGTATAGTTCACAGTGGATCCTTTGTGTGAACACGAGAACTGGAATTGACCATATTCACATGGCAGACATTTTGTCCTTATGTCATGCTCAGGTTGGGTTCCTTTCCACCCGGTTCCCACTGTGGGTGCATGGCATGAGAGCAAAATGGTTGCTAGTTTTAATTAGAATAATAAAAGAATGTCTTTAAAACATTCATGACCTCTAGGGCAGTGGTTCCCAACCTTTTTTGAGTACTGTACAAAGCATTTCAAGCCAACCTAAAGTACCCCCTACTACGTAAACCAATCATGGTGATCACGAGGATATATAATTAATCATGTATAGTGTATATATATAATAGTCTATATATCTTTAATTGAATTACAACTCACTCTCAATCTCCCCAATGAATGTGACACTTCAACTCATAACTAATCATATAAATTATAATAGCCATTGTTTATAGACCTAAAGAGAAAGTAAGGGTCAAACTCACCAATTAATGTGACACTTGAGCCTGTTTCTCACTCATCAGTTTTGTGAGTCTGAGGGAGATTGTTGCAACAGCTGTGACCAGGTTATTCTCCAAGTTGAGTCTGTTCCTGTGTTTGGTTTTGATGTGGGTAATGGCGGAGAATGTCACCTCACACAGGTATGTGGATCCAAAGAGCAACAGTTCATTCAGGGCATGTTTCCCCAATTCAGGATATTCCTTCTCCCCATCACACCAGAGCTGTGGCAGTGGTGTGACTCCTTCTCCCCATCACACCAGAGCTGTGGCAGTGGTGTGACTCCTTCTCCCCATCACACCAGAGCTGTGGCAGTGGTGTGACTCCTTCTCCCCATCACACCAGAGCTGTGGCAGTGGTCTGAGTACCTCGTCTTCAGGCTCCTATCTGAGGACACATCTATGAGGTATTCTGGCAGTCTGGCGGGAATGCTGCTGTTAATGCATTACGCATTCCAATCTAGTTTGGAATACTTGTTGTCAATAATAATAATAATAATAATAATAATAATAATAATAATAATAATAATAATAATAATAATAATAATAATAATAATAATAATAATAATAATAATAATAATAATAGCTTAATTTTATATAGCGCCTTTCAAAAGACCCAAGGTCACTTTACATAGGGGGAAACAATAACAAAAGTAACAAACATAGTGGACAGACACAACATACAAGTGAGAAATTAGGGGAATATCAGGGAAGTAGGAGTTTAACAAATGTTTGAGCTTGGGACAAATGTGTGTGTAATTAGTTTTATGGCCAAATTAGATTGAATAATTATATGATTCAATACAGTATACTTGTTTTATTATTTGTCTCCTTCAGACGCACATTCTAGTGTTACTTATAACGATTTTCAACCTTATACAAGACAGTTTGTTAAATATAGTCATTCAAACATCCTTTAATCACTATCCTAAATGTGTGTGAGCTCTGTCACATTCACCAGTAGCAATGTATGCGTTCAGCTGCAGGAAACAACTTGTATCCCCATCTTCACATTTTCTCTGCCAGAGCTTGATCTTCTTCATGAATCCACATACTTTGTCATACAAGCTAAGAACATGTGTGTCTTTACCTTGCAGAGAGAGAGATTCAGCTGGTTGAGTTTGCTGAAAATATCGGAGAGGTATCCCAGCCGAGCTACCCAGTCAGCGCAGTTGAACATAGCCACAAGGGGGTGCGTGTGCTCTGACAGAAATCCCCTCACTCAACAGCCACTGTAACGTCTTCCCTCAGGATAACCACCAGATGTCGGTGTGAAGCAATAGCTGTTCATGTTCTGACCCACCGTCTTGACAAAGTGACCGAAACAGTCTATGATTCAAAGGTCTGGGCCCTCATTCATCAACATGTGCGTAGAACATGTTCTATTTCCACACGTAAGCACAGCATTTAGAATGAGTGTACGCACAGGGAAGTCGGGATTCATCACACGTGCGTACGCAGGTTCTACGCACACCTGTCATGATGAATATGACTTTGATCCTACGTTTGAGCTCGTGCACTGTTTTAAGTATTTGCATACCAGAAACGCCCCGATTAACCATATACTGTAATGGAATACACCCATGAAATGTGGAAAAATGGACTAAGCCGAGGGAAGCGTGTCATGAGACAGGCTGACAGACGTGTACACTTACGGTGATGTCGGATATGATATCTATTAACCATTGCTGCCTGGGCAGCGCAAACACTAATAAATACCGCGCTGGAATATGACTGCCTTTTCCCGTGTTGTTTGATTAATACCCAGGGATTAAAGTTCTCCTCAATTTTATTCCAAATCGCGATGGATCTCCCGTCAATTCTCTACCTGCTGCATATGATTTCTAGAGGCATACTACAATCTATTTTGATGTCAGTATTGGGTAGCCTATATAAACAATAATACGAGAGCATATACAAGAACAATGAATCTTACTGCCATCATATGATGTAGCAGATACGCCATGTGTAGCCTGCCTATATGTGATCAATACAAACATGAACTTGAATTCCATCATGTCTGTGTGCGGGTCACTGCGGGAACTCACAAGGCTGCATGTTGTCACAATGTAAATAAGAACGTGCACTGAAAAGTTACAGTATGTAGTTGGTTGATTATTTGTATGACAGTCAGTAAACAATTGCAAAAAGTATCCGTTTTATTTAATGAATTGAAAACATTCAGCATCGCCTTCCTCCCGGCATCCAGCAATAACATGTATCAGGCAAATGCGCATCGCAACATTGACTGAGTGGAATCCCTTTCTATTCACATAACTGCATTTGTGATGGAGCTTTGACAGCTACAGTAACAGTCTATTGCTCGATCCATCTCCAATATCACGATGGACCGTGCCGGTGGCAAAGACCCGAGGGTGGAGAGGATCTTGAATGAATTCATATATCATCATATATATATGTTGTGTGTCTGTCCACTATGTTTGTTACTTTGTTATCCCCCCCCCTATCTATGTAAAGCGACCTTGGGTCTCTTGAAAGGCGCTATATAAAATGAAGCTATTATTATTATTGTTATTATTATTATCATCACATCTGTGCGGGAGCTCACAAATAGACTGTTAGTCTCAGTGAAGTTTCAACGGAGGTCATCTATTCTAACCAACAAATTGAAGTAGAAAGCATTTCGTGACCAATCTTATTTGGAAACATGACACACAAAATAATTTGCTTTTTATTTGAAACAATATCTAATCGCGTTTGGAGGTTGGTGTTTTGCGTCTGCCCCCCCGTGCCAAACAGGCCAACCTCTTGTTCGCGTGTGAGCCCGTTATAATTACACTACTGTCGCTATTTTACAATGAACTATAATGAATTACGGGTCATACAGAAGTTGAACACTAATGCACGGAAGCTTATTTCCGCCTTGAAACTAATGCAGAACTGAGGAGTGCTTATGCGTAGTAACGATATTCTACCACTGGGCGTCAGCTAAGTGTGCTCTGACCTGTGCGTAGACGTAAGCACGGAGTCAAGTTCAAGTTGAAATTGATGAATCCCACTCTTTGCTTAGAAATGATCGTACGCACAGGGTAAGCACAAATCTGTGCGTAGAACACGTTGATGAATGAGGGCCCTGGACTGTATGAAGTTTATAACTTTTACGGCATCATTTAAAACATTGTTTAACTCTGGACTCCTTCTCTTGCTACAGTAGCTAATGCTTCTCGGTGAATCATGCAGTGCATCCACGTAACGTCAGGGTTTACCTTTTTTATGTGGGTCATTAATCCGTTCACTCTGTCGGTCATCGCCGCAGCGCCGTCTGTGCACACATGAGAGCAGGATTTCCAATCCAGCTTGTGTTGAGAGAAGAAATGGTCAATAACGTTAAAAACGTCCTGTCCGGTAGTTCTTGAACACTAAACAGAATGTGCTTGTTCATCTCCAAAGTGTCTTTGTAACGCACAAACGCAATCAGTTGTGCTTCCCCACTGACATCCGTTGATTCGTCCAACTGCAAAGCGAACGTACCAGAAGCGCTTTACATTTTTCCAGCACTTGGTCAATAATGTAAATTCCAATGTTGTCGATCCGATGCGATGGCACACAGTATTATTTGACAACGGCACTATCTTCAGGACATCAGCTGCTTTCTTATCGATCATTGTTTCTGCGAGAATGACAGCAGCAGGCAAGATTAGCTCTTCGGCTATGGTAAATGGCCTTTTCGATTTAGCCATGAGTAGCGACACGGCATATGATGCCTCCAAAGCCTTGGTTGAGACCACTTTCTTTAGTTTTTCACGGCTTCCCTTAAATTCAGCCAGCTTTTGATGGGAAAACTCTGCGGGCTTATCCACACAGGAGGGATGCCTAGTAGGCTACTGAGGGATGGTTTCATGCTATTATTCGAAAGCACATGGCCACAAAGGAAACACATTGGCTGCGGCCGGTCTGTAGTTGTGGCAGTAAATCCAAAGAGCACATAATGTTCACCAAACTGACGATGCTTCACCTTTTCTGTTTTCTTTTTCTTCTGAACGGGTTCTCCTGATTCAGCAGTATCACCTGTGCTCTTGTTGCTGGATGAACCAGCTCCACTCAGCCATTTATCCATAACGTTAACTGAAAAGAGGCTATATTTTGCTAGCTAGCAAGAAAACAAGCCACTACAGTACATGCTTGTGAGCGGAGTAACAACTGACAGTCGGATGGGAAACTGAATGTCCCGCGACACGAAAAAGTATAGCCAATAAAAATATATAGTCAGCAAATTTTTATTCCCCCAATTTTTGTTACATTATTACAGATTATGCATTATTCATTATTTGGGTACAGTTTTCCTGTAAATTATTTTAATGTATTTTTTTTATTTCTTTTTATATTTTAAATCTTTTCACGTACCCCCTGGGGACCACCCACGTACCACTAGGGGTAGGCGCACCCCCGGTTGTGAAACACTGCTCTAGGGGAGAAGTCTATTGCTTTTGATGATCCCATGACCTTTTCTCTAGCACCACCATCAGGTCAAAACATTGACATTTAAAATAAGCGTATACTGTAGTATCAAATAACCCAGTAGTTGCACAGTCACGAAGATGCAATTTGCCATATAAGGATCTATGAAGTCGGCCATATTGGATTTTCCGGCATTATAAAAAATATTTAAATTACGCTTTTCTCCCTACTCTTCCCAAGCTATTCACCTGATAGGATACTCACAAAACATACTGTGTGACACGTAGGAACCAATGCCTTTAAATGTATTATTTTTTAGATAGTTGTCGATCCCCTGATGCAATCTGTGGGTGAGAGGTAGAGGGGTTCAATTTGCTTTCTAACACATCGAGGTATCTCTGACAGAAGGAGAGAGAAAAGACATTGAGATCCAGATCAATATGATTCCAGAGCTCATTCAACAAAGTGGTAATTACTTCTCCCCACAGGGACAGCAGATTAGACAGGGAGGGAATGTTCTCCTGCCAGTCAATGGAAATCCTCTTTTCGGAAATCATCATCAGCCAAGGCCATCAGCCAAGGCCTCTCTCTTATTATTATTATATTATATTATTATTAAAGGGGAACTATCTTATAAATGGCCTTTTTCAGTGTTTAGCATTGTTTCCTAGCTATGTGGACTTATATTAATAGGATCTATGTCTCTAATTCTCATATTGGCGCATTCTTCCAATTCTCCTCTCACAATATTCACCCTCACTGAACTGAGTCATCTGAAAATGTGCATATCTGTGATGTCAGAGATTTCTCAGCTGCATAATAATGTGGCAGTTGGTGTGGCAGTTGCCACCAGGCCACACAGTGGTTGGAGCCCAGCCTCAAAACGGCTTAAGATCTTTTTATTATTATCTTTATTATTATTATTATAATTTTTTTATTAGAAATGTTTCCTCTGTGAACAATGCCAGTGCATTTTAACAAAAACAATGCCAGTGAATATTTTTTTCTTCAAAAATGTCCAAGTGACAGCTCTGAGCTCTCTGACCTGACTGCAGTAATGGCCAGCTGTCAATCACTTACTGCTAAAATAGTTGCACGGGTTGGGCTTAAGAATATAATTATCCAATCAAAATAGGCTATTTGAGTTTAAAAAAGCCGGGTAGTGAGACGGAGCGCACTTGATTGATTGGCGTTCACGTCGTACCACATTGTGTTGACAGCCTTGAAATCCAATCAGAGAATGGTGCCAGCTAATGATACGGAAGTGCAGCTAGACCCTATTGACTACTATGGCGTCCAATAGCCATCTAATGTTCTAGATTTTTCTGTCATCATCTCACCACTGAGACTGTGTGTGCAATTTGCCTTGAAAGAGACTGACATAGAGAATAAGATCTTTATTAAATTGTTCATGAACTTATTGTGCATCGTTTGATGATATATATATATTTTCTTTTTATCTCAGTTGAAGTAGTGTAATTGACGTGAACGTGCCGTCTTGGACTCTGTAAGCTAACTTGTTGTAGCTAACGTGAGCTAATAGCTAAGTCATCGAAATGTTCACCCAGAGGAAGAAGAAGAAGAGGAAGATTTGCTTTGATGAGTGCACTGCTTTGGCAATCGCTTGGGTGACTGTCTGAGTGTCGGAGTCGGAGTCCCGAAAATGGAACGTGTGTCACGCATCAACAGAACAATGTTTAGTGGATTTCGACAGCATCCTCACGCGAATGAAGGATCAATTAGATCACAAAAGACTGCTGTTTGTTGCATTGCCTGATTTGCAACTGTTTGCAAGCAGACGAGGTCATTGAACGTTTCATCAGAAAATATCGAAGGATGGATTTAATTTACAAATGATCAGATGGGAGGGACACTATTTCCTCGTAAAGAAGTACATCAAATGGTGAGTGGATTTAAAATATATATATATATATATTGGGCCGCTGCGTCCAGTGTGTCAGTGACGTGTGTGTGGCTGAAATGCGTGCGTTTACTTTCAAATTACCCACGTAATTGTCCTTGTGTTACATAAAACCCATCTCTGGCCTCGTGCAGAGGAAGGTGGTAAATACATGTTAGATATTCCAATGTACAGTTTTGCTTGTACAGTTGTACAAGCATGTACCATTGACTCAGAATGGTCTGTTTTATTGAAATCGTCACAGCAGTATACTGCCCTGTCAAGGCAGACCGCAGTAACTTCAAAAAAGTGAAACTGAGAAAAATGGCTTTAAAGTTTTTTAACTTGCCATCCAAAATGTGTTATAGGTAGATAGATGATAGTACCCAGATTTAACATGTATTAATGAAGTAATCTTTAGGCATACAAAAATATGACATAATTATTTTAATTAACCCCCAAAAAGCAGATACTGCACTCTGCTGCACAGTTCCCTTAAATAATTATACAGGTAATGTACAGGCAAAGTGCAGTAACTTCAAATACAATGTTGTTTTCCCTCCAGCTTTCATAACTTAACCTAGCCATTTTATTTGGATCATCATCATTCCAATATATTCAGGTGTTAAATTTCATTTTCAAAATGGCTAGGTTAAGTTATGAAAGCTGGAGGGAAAACAACATTGTATTTGAAGTTACTGCACTTTGCCTGTACATTACCTGTATAATTATTTAAGGGAACTGTGCAGCAGAGTGCAGTATCTGCTTTTTGGGGGTTAATTAAAATAATTATGTCATATTTTTGTATGCCTAAAGATTACTTCATTAATACATGTTAAATCTGGGTACTATCATCTATCTACCTATAACACATTTTGGATGGCAAGTCAAAACACTTTAAAGCCATTTTTCACTGTTTGGAAGTTACTGCGGTCTGCCTGGTTTTTGAGTGTGATTTTGTAGTTACTGCAGTTTTTAAAACCCCATATCTCCAAAACTGAGCGACATTAACATCTGAAACTTGGTCACAAGATAAAACATTTATTGACAAGTTCAATTTAACTCATAACTCAATTCTGACTTTTTTTGAGTATCTATAGTATAGTTTGTTTATACTTCAGAAGTATGATATTTAAACATGGTCCCCAAAATGAATGGAAGCGAATGAGGAGCCTGACACCTGGGAGGAATGGGGGTGTTGCAGCCTTGGGGATGTTTTAAAAATATAATTTAATATATAATATAATATAATAATTTGTGCTTCACCAAGAAATGGTCAGCAGCCGCCACTGCTCTACATATCTCTTCCTTTACAGATAAAACTATATATATACATTATATTATGTCTCATTGTAACTTTCAGTCAGATTGAATTGCACAAGTCTGTATCACTTTTGCACAAGTATTTAAGAAACAACAAACAAGCTAAATGTACAATGAAAACAAATATGAGGTAGAGCAATAGACCCCTACTGAGAAGTTCAATTGAAGACTCATTGTTGTTGTTGGTTGTTGCACCTTGGTCCTATCACTTAACCTGAAAGAAATGGTTCAAGCTTAACAAATGCACAGACCATGCTAAGTAATATGGTCACTCTGAACATATGAACACACTGAACACATTAGAACAAATTAGAGCTGTCCCTGAAGCCTGTTTTTGGGATTCAAACCATCGTTTTTAATCATGCAAAACATTTCGACTTGACTTTAGGCACATACTGTAGCGCACATTTACGCATATAATGTAGCACATATGCGCACATTGTAGTACCTACTTACTGGTCATGGGAGGCTTCAATAACGTTTGGATGGAAATCCATTTTGTGAATACATTTGTTGAAACAACATCTGTGTTGGCCGACGGCTCCTGCTATCTTAACGTTAGCAAAGCTAAACGTGCATAGCTTAATTAACGTGCATAACATGTGTAACGTTAAGTAACTTGTGTTCCGCTGGGAAAGTTCTGCATCATTGCATACACTTGGTTTAATCCAAACGTCCATTCGGAAACGTTGTACATTGAAAGAATATAATAGAATTATATTGCAATAGAATTATACTGCAATTCAAAAGCTAGGCGCCTAAGGAAGTTCAAAGTGAGTCAGAAGATCTTAAAGCACTCATGCACAATAGAGAGCATCCTGACTGGTAACATCACCTCCTGGTTTGGGAATTGTCACAGTTCCTACCTGGTGTAGCAGGACAGCAGGAGGTGTAGCAGGAGGTGTAACAGGAGGTGTAGTAGGGACAGCAAGAGGTGTGGCAGGAGGTGTAGCAGGAGGTGTAGCAGGACAGCAGGAGGTGTAGCAGGAGGTGTAGCAGGACAGCAAGAGGTGTGGCAGGAGGTGTAGCAGGAGGGGTAGCAGGACAGCAGGAGGTGTGGCAGGAGGTGTAGCAGGGACAGCAGGAGGTGTAGCAGGACAGCAGGAGGTGTAGCAGGAGGTGTAGCAGAAGGTGTAGCAGGACAGCAGGAGGTGTGGCAGGAGGTGTAGCAGGGACAGCAGGAGGTGTAGCAGGACAGCAGGAGGTGTAGCAGGAGGTGTAGCAGGAGGTGTAGCAGGAGGTGTAGCAGGAGGTGTAGCAGGAGGTGTAGCAGAAGGTGTAGCAGGGACAGTAGGAGGTGTAGCAGGAGGTGTAGCAGGAGGTGTAGCAGGAGGTGTAGCAGGAGGTGTAGCAGGGACAGCAGGAGGTGTAGCAGGAGGTGTAGCAGGAGGTGTAGCAGGAGGTGTAGCAGAAGATGTAGCAGGAGGTGTAACAGGAGGTGTAGCAGGAGGTGTATCAGGAGGTGTAACAGGAGGTGTAGCAGGAGGTGTAGCAGGAGGTGTAGCAGGACAGCAGGAGGTGTAACAGGAGGTGTAGCAGGAGGTGTAGCAGGAGGTGTAGCAGGAGGTGTAACAGGAGGTGTATCAGGAGGTGTAGCAGGAGGTGTAGCAGGGACAGCAGGAGGTGTATCAGGAGGTGTAGCAGGAGGTGTAGCAGGATGTGTAGCAGGAGGTGTAGCAGGGACAGCAGGAGGTGTATCAGGAGGTGTAGCAGGGACAGCAGGAGGTGTATCAGGAGGTGTAGCAGGAGGTGTAGCAGGAGGTGTAGCAGGAGGTGTAGCAGGAGGTGTAGCAGGAGGTGTAGCAGGGACAGCAGGAGGTGTATCAGGACAGCAGGAGGTGTGGCAGGAGGTGTAGCAGGAGGTGTAGCAGGAGGTGTAGCAGGAGGTGTAGCAGGGACAGCAGGAGGTGTATCAGGACAGCAGGAGGTGTAGCAGGAGGTGTAGCAGGAGGTGTAGCAGGAGGTGTAGCAGGAGATGTAGCAGGAGGTGTAGCAGGGACAGCAGGAGGTGTAGCAGGAGGTGTAGCAGGAGGTGTAGCAGGACAGCAGGAGGTGTAGCAGGAGGTGTAGCAGGAGGTGTAGCAGGAGGTGTAGCAGGAGGTGTAGCAGGGACAGCAGGAGGTGTAGCAGGAGGTGTAGCAGGAGGTGTAGCAGGACAGCAGGAGGTGTAGCAGGAGGTGTAGCAGGAGGTGTATCAGGAGGTGTAACAGGAGGTGTAGCAGGAGGTGTATCAGGAGGTGTAGCAGGAGGTGTATCAGGAGGTGTAGCAGGAGGTGTAGCAGGAGGTGTAGCAGGAGGTGTAGCAGGAGGTGTAGCAGGGACAGCAGGAGGTGTAGCAGGAGGTGTAGCAGGAGGTGTAGCAGGACAGCAGGAGGTGTAGCAGGACAGCAGGAGGTGTAGCAGGACAGCAGGAGGTGTAGCAGGACAGCAGGAGGTGTAGCAGGGACAGCAGGAGGTGTAGCAGGAGGTGTAGCAGGAGGTGTAGCAGGAGGTGTAGCAGGAGGTGTAGCAGGACAGCAGGAGGTGTAGCAGGAGGTGTAGCAGGACAGCAGGAGGTGTAGCAGGAGGTGTAGCAGGAGGTGTAGCAGGAGGTGTAGCAGGAGGTGTAGTAGGAGGTGTAGTAGGAGGTGTAGCAGGAGGTGTAGTAGGAGGTGTAGCAGGAGGTGTAGCAGGAGGTGTAGCAGGAGGTGTAGCAGGACAGCAGGAGGTGTAGCAGGAGGTGTAGCAGGAGGTGTAGCAGGAGGTGTATACTATACTTCCTTCCTGTAATTTATTTAAAATAAAGTTCTCTTTATTTTGTGTTTGTTTGTTTTCTTATTATTTGTCACACGTCCGAAATAATTCTATTCTATGAAGGTGTTTAACCCCTGACTGAAATGAATGTTTATGTTTAAGGGGTTTGCAATGTTTTAAGTACCACTTGAGTTTTATTAAGGGGTGTGTTTTTAAGCATTTCTAAGTTATTCTTACAGCATTTTAAGGGATTGATTGTTCCTTAGTGTATTAGCTGAGATGCACTGAGGATGACCCTTTGCCTCTTACTGTATTTCCTACATCTAACTAATGTGAATGACAGCTGGAAGTCATTGTCCTATACTGAACGTGGGGATTGGATATAATCTGACACGCTGGCCCAGGAGTAATTGCACGCAGCATGCTGAAGTCGAAGCCAGTGGTGAGTAAGATGCAACATGCACAGCCACAATCTATAAGTCTTCACTTCACCTTGATAAAAGCCTGGGAGCTGTCCGATGTCATGCTAAGATTAGTTCCCTCTCCCCAGTGTTTACGGGGGAGAAAATGCCCTTGTAGTTTTTGTAAAGGAGAAAGAAACTTTGACTTACCCTCTTGCTTTTCTCTCCTGTGAAGAGACTAAAGGATAAATCACTTGTCTTATAGTGTTCCAGACAGTGTTGTAGTCGAGTCACTAAATCTCGAGTCCGAGTCGAGTCTCAAGTCCCCAGTGTTCAAGTCCAAGTCCAAGTCCGAGTCACCAAAGAAGAGCCCGAGTCGAGTCCGAGTCGAGTCCCCATTACCCTAGTCCGAGTCCGAGTCCAAGTCATCAAGGTTGAGTCCACTCCACTCTGGCAGTCAAAGAGCTGACATTCAAATAAAAAAAAGGTCTACATTAAACATGAATGACACAGCGCGGTCACCGTTTCAAAGGGAGTTTATTTACTTTGTGACACAATAGCCAAACAAATGCACTCAATATCTTATGCCAAATGATTAGGGCCTATTACAAAACATTTATAAATAAATAACTGTATTTATCAGTTAACAAGTCCGAATCCTCCTCTGCACCTTCCGTGTCCGAATGCAGTCAATGCCCGAGTCCAAGTCCGAGTCATCAGTGCTCAAGTCCAAGTCGAGTCACAAGGACTTGAGTACTAACTACAACACAGGTTCTAGAGCCCTGAGAAGGACTCTGTGTAACGTAGGATTTCCCTTGAGATATTAGGTATTATCAGGTGTTATTGAATCTGTTGCACGTAGCCCCCCGGCAGAACTAATCTCAGGAACTATCCCATAATACTGTTGGTATATCATGAGTGTTTGATGTAATTATGTTCTATAACACTATAGGACGCGGCAGAGAAATTATGAATAAATTAAAGTTGAAATGCCATATGAGATCATTGTGAAAGTGACATGTACAGCATCATTCATTTAATTGGTCATCCTCAGACGGGTTCGCCAGCGGAGATTCCAATCAGTTCTCCACACCTGCGTCCTTCCTCAGTATGTCCACGTATGTTGACGTGGGACGTCCTCTTGCTCGGTGCCCGTGTGTTCGCTCCCAGAGCACTAGCTTGCTAGCCGGAAGTTCCTGGTGTCGGTGGCACAGCGTGAAGTGAAGGTTTCAGTACAAAGATAGTGCTGAGTGGGGGAAATTGACCTATCTCAAGCCCCACCCTCTTTTCTTGATCCTCCAATCACAACTATTGATTGAGGAAAGCGATAGTTGTGATTGGAGGATAAAGATACAGAGGACAGGGTTTGAGATAGGTCAATTACCCTCATCACTAACTGAAGAGAAATATTAAACAAGACAAGGCAAGCCTAGTTAAAGCCGGATCCGGTACATGCCAAGTCAAGTCAAGTCAAGTCAAGTCAAGTCAAGTCAAGTCAAGTCAAGTCAAGAGTTTTATTTATGCCAGTGGTGAATCAGTATAACATGTCTAACACTCAGTGGCAATAAAGCACCACAACCACCCACCACACAACCCCTGTGTGCTTTGCTGCTAACATTGATACACATTACAGAATTGCACGGCCTGCTGGTGCTAACGTTAGCAACTAGCTAAGCTAAGCTAAGCTACATTAAGCTAAGCTAAAGGCGACCAGTACAACTAGGCAAAGATAACGTTACCTTAGCCGTATCTTTGCTTCAATAAGGGCGCGTAAATAGCATTTTCCTGTTAACACTTTGAGTGCCGGGACCCGTCTTTAGACGTCTTTCCTGGCCATGCTAAAGTTGCCGGGGGACGCTGTACAGCGTCCTTATATCAATATTTCAAAAATCTGCGATCGGATTCATAATGTCCCTCCGCTGGCCTGAGATCCACCAGCAGGACCCACTGAGCTCTCTGGCGGTTCTGGAGCGCCATCTGGTGGCCGATCGGCGCAACCGCTTAACAGGAAGCGCAGTAGAGGTTTTGCTGGTCGGCCATATTACTTCCGGGCACTCGGTATAGGTTCCGGCACTCTAGCTCGTCACACTACATAGCGATCGATTGCCAATAACTCGATAAACAACATGATTTGGACGTATATACCATTATACAAGCTGGAGATGGACCGGGTAATAATATATCCCATAATGATACAATTTCTACTCGACGATGATCGCCCAACGGCGCGCGGAGACTGGGGTGAGTTTCAGCGTGTAACGTTACCGTCTTCGATAATAACTGATATTATCAAC
>NC_140166.1:47023571-47101071 GCF_963971535.1 Notolepis coatsorum | reverse complement strand
GGCAGCAGAACCGGCCGCTCCGGCCGCCCGAGCCCTTTATTGTAGAGCCTGATGGCTGCCGGTATAAAGGACCGGCCCAGGCGGTTTGTGGTGTGTCAGGGGGGGGATGAGTCTTAGGCTGAACGTGCTCTTCATTCTGGCCAGCTCCTCGTAGAGGGGGTGAGAGGGGTTCTCCAGGATGGCTTCTAGCTTTTTCCTCATCCTCCTGTCAGCCACCACCTCTAGATTATCCAGCTCACCACCCACTACTGAGCTAGCCTTCTTCACCAGCTTGTTCAGCTCGCTGGAGACCCTCGAGTTGATGTTGCCCCCCCAGCACACCATAGCAAAAAAGAGGAGGCTGGCTACAACCGACTGGTAGAAAGATAGCAGCAGTCGGCTGCACACGTCGAACGACCTGAGCCTCCTCAGGAAGAACAGCCTACTCTGTCCCTTCCTGTAGAGGGCCTCAGTGTTGTCCGACCAGTCCAGATTTTTGTTCATGTGAACTCCAAGAAACTTGTAGGACTCCACCATCTCTACCTCCTCCCCTCCAAGGATTATGGGAGAAGGGGGACCCTTCCTACCTCTCTGATAGTCCACCACCAGCAGCTCCTTTGTCTTGCTGACGTTGAGTTGGAGCTGGTTACTGTCCGACCATCCTACGAAGCTCTCCACCAGAGCCCTGTATTCAGCCTCATCGTCATCCACAATGTAGCTGACGATGGAGGAGTCATCGGAGAACTTCTGCAGGTGGCACGTCCTTGTGTTGTAGCGGAAGTCGGAGGTGTAGAGGGTAAACAAAAATGGTGACAGCACGGTACCCTGGGGAGCGCTGGTGTTGCTCACCAGCACCTCTGATTGGCTGCCCTGAAGTCTCACGTACTGAGGTCTGCTGGTGAGGTATAGTCGGTGATCCAGGCCACCATTCCCCGGTCCAGCTGCATCCCAGTGAGCCTCTCCTCTAGCCGCAGTGGCTGGATGGCGTTATTTTTTTCCGTAGCCGCATTTCTGGCAGTCGCTCTCTGATTGGCCACTGACTGACGCTCTCTGATTGGCCACTGACGCGTTTGCCCACTCGCGTGACGAGCTGTGTCTTTGCCCATTTCCGCGTCAAACAGCCTGCAAACTACCTGGCGTTCTATCGCCATGCTCTAAGACAAACTCTATAATCTTAACCAACTTCGAAAGAGTGCCTAAGCTTAACCAGTGTAGAAACAGGCGTCGGCCAATCAGAGAGCGTCTTGCCAGAAATGCGGCTACGGAAAAAAATAACGTGGCTGGATGGTGTTGAATGTGCTGGAGAAGAACACCTACACCTCCCTATTAGCTTGTGGTTGGAGGTCTGGCCGGGTTCTGCCCTATTGACTTTGCATTAGTTTGTGGCTAACTAGCCGAGTGTATCCAGTATGAAGAATGAATTGTGGTGAGAAAGGACTCGTTCATCAGGGACATTGAGTCCTTGTGTTGTTAATTGCAACACCGCAGAATGATGTAGATGAAGAAAATAGCAATACCTTGTCTTGTAGGGACAGCTACCTTATCATCTCATGGTGCTGTAATTATTAACACAAGACAGGGATTCAATGTCCCCGATGACATCACTCATATTCAAACTAATTTACTCTCGATAACTGTCAAACTAAATGAATGTGTGCAAAACGGTGTCCAGTTTTTGGATGTGTGTGTTAAACATAAATCAGCGCTGTTTTTATTTTATTTATTTTTTCCACAGACATGAATAATAATGATTGGGCTGCTGTTTGATCTGGGACTGTGCCCACTGCGTTGATTGATCCCAGCTATAAGTAATGGTATCAGCCGTCTTCTAGGCACCTTCAGCCCCTCCGTTTTGTTATGTGTTGTTGTTCTGATCTATGCCACTGCACTGCATCATGGGAGCTGTTAAGGGTTCTAAATCACTAACTGTGTTTACTGGTGCGCCCCCCTGAGAAATTATATGATTAGAGAACCACGGCCGTCGTGGCCACTCTAGATGAAGGTCTCACCAGGCTCCCACTGTGGGGAGATAGATTGCGCCAGGAGAGAAAATTGGTATTTGAATTTAAAATGTTTTGCAATAGAGCAGATGCTGGGTAACTCGATCTACTGTAACTTAAAACAAAAAAGAACACTGCCAGAACTCTGCTGGCAGGTGCAAAATGCTTTTGGTTGATTAGATTCCCCCAATTACACAGCAAATATGACTGTGGACAACAAAACACCATCTGGCTATTAGAAACTTCTCCATACTGTAGCTGTTGATCAGCTGATCGATGCTTGTGTTGTTGGCGATGTGGAGGGGCTAAAGCATTAGCGAATATATACTGTGATGGGAGCAAACACAAGAGCCCAGCTGTTGGTCCTGATGCTGTTGCTAACCATCAGTACATTGTTCTAATTAGTCATGCTATGCCATTGAAAGGAGGCTGATTCCCAAAATATTGCAGTTAAAATAAGCATGTATACAGGTATAGGCTGTTTGGCACAATCATACTCCCTTATTCAATAACAATGCACTCTTAATTGAAAAACGACCTATAAGATTCCCTATATGGGAAGAGCAAGGCATACACTCATTAGGGGATGTTTTTAACAAACAGGGTTTTTGTAGTGATAAAGAAATACGCAAAAAATGTAATCACACCAAGTCCACATGGCTTTTTTACAAACAGTTACAGCTATGTTTGAAGTCTCACGGTGTTCCATTAGACATACCAATTGAACACCACAGATACCACAAATTCTTCTACGAAAGAGAGACATCGAGAGGTTTTGTTTCCGAATTTTATCATCAATTACTAACGTCCTCGTATGAAACCCTCCAACTAGACTCTGTCTGGAGGAGGGATATACCAGACCTGGAAAATAACTTTGATTGGCAAGGAGCCTGGGCAAATGTCCGACTTACATCAAGGAACCCGGATCATCAACAAATCAATCTTAACTATATTCACAGGACATACTTGACTCCTATAAGACTGTGCAGAATGGGGCTTAAACAAGACTCCAAATGCTCCCAATGTACAAATGGGGACGAAGGGACATTTATACACATGTATTGGGACTGCCCACCAGTTAAGGCATTCTGGAAAGATGTGACCCAACAATTATCAAAACTCGTATCTTGGAATATACCTGTACACCCCTCGGTATTACTATTGAATGATGTTTTTGAGTTTGCAGTGAATCCACAGCTAAAGAGATTGGTTTTATCGGGTATCACAGTAGCTAAAAAGCTGATCGCATCACGCTGGTTTCAACCGGAAAAAATTTGCCGGAAAGTTTGGTTTCTTACATATCTCGATGTGATTTATCAAGAAATATCTACAGCAAGAATTCTGGGTCTCAATGAATCCAAAATGTCAATGTGGTTAGAAGTGGTGGAGAGAATAAAAGCTAGCTTATAATGGTAGTGTCTGGTTAGGTGCGAGGGATAGTGGAGGTACTTCCCAAGGTGGGGTCCGGGAGGGGGGGGGTTCGAGCTGGAGCATATGTGTGTAGGTTTTTAGATAACAGGTATTAGGGGTATATCTTATATAAGACAATTAACTAAAATGTGATCTCATTGGATGTGCTCTGACAATTAATGCTTGTATATCTTATCGTGTGTTGTCATGTTTGTTTATGTGTTTGTTTAAAAAATAATAAAAAAATTAAATACAAAAAAAAGGCTGTTTGGTACAATGCTGTCGGGTGAATATAAAGTCATTTTCCACTGTAGGTCCTTGCCATAGCAGTTACAGTATGTATCTCAAAATGCCAAGTGATATCGTCATCCAACACGGATCCACAAGACAAACGGAATGATCATCTGCGACCCGTTTGCTAAAGGGCAACGAGGCCCAAGTGATATCAAGAGTGAACGCACTCTTTCTGCCGTGGCGTTGTTGGGGACGTGTGATGAGGATCCATCTGACCAGGCGGGCCGACGCATCTGTTGCACAAGAGGCACGATTCGACCAACTGAGTGTAGCCAGAGAGACACTTGAAATATTTATGAGGAGAAAAAGTGAGGCGCAAAATGTGTTCCGTCTGTCCCTGCTCTCGTGAAGGGAAGAGGCAACATAACTCCTATACACAGATACCCTCCTCTCTCCTCTCATGAGAGATGAGGCAACATAACTCCTATAAACAGATACCCTCCTCTCATGAGGGAAGAGGCAACATAACTCGGATAAACAGATACCCTCCTCTCTCCTCTCATGAGAGATGAGGCAACATAACTCATATAAACAGATACCCTCCTCTCATGAGGGAAGAGGCAACATAACTCGGATAAACAGATACCCTCCTCTCTCCTCTCATGAGAGATGAGGCAACATAACTCATATAAACAGATACCCTCCTCTCATGAGGGAAGAGGCAACATAACTCCTATACACAGATACCCTCCTCTCTCCTCTCATGAGGGAAGAGGCAACATAACTCCTATAAACAGATACCCTCCTCTCTCCTCTCATGAGGGATGAGGCAACATAACTCCTATAAACAGATACCCTCCTCTCATGAGGGAAGAGGCAACATAACTCGGATACACAGATACCCTCCTCTCTCCTCTCATGAGAGATGAGGCAACATAACTCATATAAACAGATACCCTCCTCTCATGAGGGAAGAGGCAACATAACTCGGATACACAGATACCCTCCTCTCTGCTCTCATGAGAGATGAGGCAACATAACTCATATAAACAGATACCCTCCTCTCATGAGGGAAGAGGCAACATAACTCATATAAACAGATACTCTCCTCTCATGAGGGAAGAGGCAACATAACTCATATAAACAGATACCCTCCTCTCATGAGGGAAGAGGCAACATAACTCATATAAACAGATACCCTCCTCTCTCCGCTCATGAGAGATGAGGCAACATAACTCATATAAACAGATACCCTCCTCTCATGAGGGAAGAGGCAACATAACTCATATAAACAGATACCCTCCTCTCATGAGGGAAGAGGCAACATAACTCATATAAACAGATACCCTCCTCTCATGAGGGAAGAGGCAACATAACTCGGATACACAGATACCCTCCTCTCTCCTCTCATGAGAGATGAGGCAACATAACTCCTATAAACAGATACCCTCCTCTCATGAGGGAAGAGGCAACATAACTCGTATACACAGATACCCTCCTCTCTGCTCTCATGAGGGATATGATATGATATGATATGATATTTGCATTTATAATGCACCCCTCAGCCAATTTTACATCTGTCCGGGCGCAGCCCGGGGAAAAAAAGAATATGAATAAATGGACAGGACAAAGAAACAGGGAACCAGGCAGACGGACAGACAGAGAACATAAGAACACCTCAGACACACAACACAACAGCAAAGTAACTAGTGATCATCCAGAGCGAAAAAGGTGGGTTTTAAGTAGGGATGTCCGATATTATCGGCCGATATCGGCAGTAAAATGTGATATCGGAAAATATCGGTATCTGCAAAAAAAAACAAAAAAACAATAACAATATTTTCTTTTTTTACATTTATTTAACCTTTATTTACCCAGGCAAGCAAGTAAGAACCAATTCTTATTTTATTTATTGTCAAAAGTATGCATGTTGGTTTAATTCAACAACAAGAGATATGTAATGTTAATTTTTACTTTTTTAATGATCATATTCTGCACAGATAATGCTTACATTTAGAAAGCCTTTTGAATGCATCCAGTGAAATTATTAGTTACCTGAAATTATTACGTTTTTTTGGGGGGAAACCCTGCATATATCGGTATCGGTTGATATCGGTATTTCTGTGAAAATGCCTCTGAATCCAACCAAAGCGAAAACGATCGCTTCCAGCCCGCGAGTCGCGCGCCCGCTTGCGGCCGGTGTGCACAACTACGTCCGTTAACATGGGAGCGAAAGTGAAGCGCTGGTCGCCCGCCCGCACGCCTACCTTCGCGCGCGACTGGTGTGTCAGGGCTGTCAGGCACCAGCATGAGGGACCCCATCTCCCCAGTCCTTGTCTATCTCCATTGGCTCCCAGTGAGGAAGAGAATCAACTTTAAAGTGCTGCTTATCAACTTTAAAGTGCTGCTTTTCACCTACAAAGCACTCAATGGTCTCGCTCCGGCCTACATTGAGGAACTCTTGATCAGACTTGGCAGACTTGATGTTGAGAGGGAGCTTATTCCACAGTGTCGGCGCCATCACTGCAAAGGCCCGGAAACCCTTTGTCACCAGTTTGGCCCTCGGGACCCTCAGACACAGTTGGTCATTTGATCTGAGGGACCTGGAGCTGATGGGTTGGATCAAGAGTTCCTCAATGTAGGCCGGAGCGAGACCATTGAGTGCTTTGTAGGTGAAAAGCAGCACTTTAAAGTTGATTCTCTTCCTCACTGGGAGCCAATGGAGATAGACAAGGACTGGGGAGATGGGGTCCCTCATGCTGGTGCCTGACAGCCCTGACACACCAGTCGCACGCGAAGGCAGGCGGGCGACCAGCGCTTCACTTTCGCTCCCATGTTAACGGACGTAGCTGTGCACACCGGCCGCAAGCGGGCGCGCGACTCGCGGGCTGGAAGCGATCGTTTTCGCTTTGGTTGGATTCAGAGGCGTGCGCCACGCGCATTTTCACAGAAATACACTCAATATCTGCATTATTACCATTATTGAACAACATATAGATGTTGTTAATGTGTCTGTATCTTTCCCAATACAAATAAACCATATTACTATACTTTTTCAGGAGTACAGTCACACTGATCATCATTCTAAAATGAATTCTAACATTCTAATTAATTATATAATAACTGGTTATACATGCAAAATGGACAATAGAACACTGGAACTGGAAATCTTTAAAAAATCTTCAAACAGGGACTGACTTCGCAATAGACTAGGCATTTACAGCTGTTCCAATGTAAATGTGCCTTCCTCCGTGCACTTTCGCCCGCTCTGAAGTCGGACTGTGCCAGGCCATGCGCGTGATCTCGCACGGAACCCGCGAGTGCCTGAGTGCGCGACTGGTCTGTTTGCGACTTTGCGCCATGAGACCAGCCTGGCAGCAGCATTTTTAAACGCGCTGGAGGGGGAGGATGGTTTTGTCCGAGAGACCAGAGTAGAGGGATGAGACAACATAACTCTCTCCTCTCATGAGGGATGAGGCTCGGCAACATAACTCATATACACAGATACTCTCCTCTCCTGTCCTCGTCCTCACACACACACACAGGCTCTCTCTCACACACACACACACACACACACACACACACACACACACACACACACACACACACACACACACACACACACACACACACACACACACACACACACACACACACACACACACACACACACACACACACACACACACACACACACACACACACACACACACACACACACACACACACACACACACACACACACACACACACACACACACACACACACACACACACACACACACACACACACACACACACACACACACACACACACACACACACACACACACACACACACACACACACACACACACACACACACACACACACACACAAACAGGCACTCACACACACAAAGGCACTCATGCACAGGCGCACACATGCACTCAACGCATGGGGTGTGGGGCGGCTGAGGGTGATAGATAGGCAGGTATTATTTGAGGAGAAATATTTTCATAGATCATTTGTTAAGGGTTCTCTTTTCTTGGGAGTAATTTTTCTGGCATTTCAGATGACTCTGCATCATACAACTCCCAGAGGAAATGAAACTCGAAATGTTCTGTCTCTGTCTGTACATTTGTGTGTGTGTGTGTGTGTGTGTGTGTGTGTGTGTGTGTGTGTGTGTGTGTGTGTGTGTGTGTGTGTGTGTGTGTGTGTGTGTGCGCGCACACGCGCGTGTGTGTGTGTGTTTTCTTGATTCTGCAGACTGAACAAAATCCTTCAGAAAACACATATATCTGAATTATGGGATTTCCTGGGAGAAGAGACATAATTCATCCAAAACAAATCCGCTCCCCCCAGGCTTCACGCTGTCGGCCAAAGTTGCCAAAACACATTCACACAATCAATACCGCTGGAGTGAGTTGAATTAAATGCAAGTTCCAGTGAAATAAGGTTCTGGAGCGGCTACAGCTACCGAGAGACCTGCATCACAGCAGGGACTGTGATGGAGATTAGGTCATTAGCTAATGCCAGCACATTTACTGTACATTGATGTGGAAACTGAACATTTTGATTAAAGTGCATTGTCCCTATGGGTAAAGAATAACTAAATAAACTTAAATGGGGAGGCCAGGTCACCAGATATTTCTGTATTTTTTACAAGAACACACATCCATTGATTTCCCAGCAGAGAAATTAAACGTTTCATATTCAACTAGTCACAACTCCTTTGATGTTGAAAGGAAATAATATGGTAAATTGATTGCACGCAAGCCCGTTGACTTTTCCATGCCATAATTCTACTGTAGATTACTAAAGGTGATCTCACGGGTTTAGAAGCTTGCACTGTGTAGTTTGTTACTGCGAAACAAATCACAATAATGTGATAATATATAATATTTCTACTTGGATCATGGTGCCACCCTTCATAGACAAAAAAAATATAAACACAGTATCTGTAGATTCTGTACAACAACAAGAATACATATAGAAATCAATAGTGCAGTGGTCAGTGATGAATAAAGACACTCCTAAAACAACTACTGGCTGAAGAAACTCAGTGTGCCTCAGTTCCTTGACACACCGCCTGAATTACCTTTCAACGTGAGTGGGACTATCAGAATGGGAATCCTATCAGTTGAAAATAACTATACAAAAACACAATCAACTAATTGGCTGCTTGTCATAGTAAATATTACTTGATAAATGTGAAATTAATATTACTAAATTGCCAAATGTCTAAATAAACATGGGCAGTGGCTCACAGGATGAACGTGTATTACAGTACATGCAATGGAATCTGCGCAAATATGGACCCAATAGACCTCTTTAAGTTGTCATTTTGAAGAGAAAAAAAAGCTCAGGTTCCTTTTATTCCTTTTCCTGAACGATGTTTTTCTTTCCTGTTTGTATGCGCTTTACTGTTTATTTTGTCCTTTAACCCTTTCACTACCACACTACCAAAGGGTTAACCCTTTCACTGCGACAATACAGAAGCTTAACCCTTGCACTGCCACACGACAAAGGGTTAACCCTTTCACAACCACACTACAGAAGGTTAACCAGTGAAAGGTAGTGTAGTAGTGAAAGGGTTCAAATGCATTTTGGCCTAACTAGCCTAATTTTAAGAGCCATTGCTAACACTAAATGACGCCGGGATTTCTTCACGCCTGCACTACAAGAATGCACTGAGCTGTAATGCTAAGCTAGTTTTGGCCATAGCAGAGAAGGAAAGGGATATTAGAAGACCTTGTTCAACCAGTGTTGTAGTCGAGTCACTAAATCTCGAGTCCGAGTTGAGTCTTGAGTCCCCAGTGTCCGAGTCACCAAAGAAGAGCCAGAGTCGAGTCAGAGTCGAGTCCCCATTATCCTAGTCCGAGTCAGAGTCCAATAAGTCATCAAGGTTGAGTCCACTCCACAGATGTCTGTTGAAGTTTGAGGTTGTCCCGGTCTTCTCTTCAGTAGTTTGTTTACATATCGAACATCTAGCAGTGCTCTTGCTGGAATAACTTATGGCAAATGATTTTTTTAATAACTGTTTATCAATTTACAAGTCTGAGTCCGAGTCTGCACCTTCCGAGTCTGAATGCAGTCAATGCTCGAGTCCAAGTCCAAGTCCGAGTCATCAGTGCTCAAGTCCAAGTCGAGTCATGAGTCCTGGACTCGAGCACTACAACACTGGTTCAAGCTACAGAGCCTGTATGAACCACAGTTGATCTATTAATAACCCATTAATTGTCCTATAGCTGCAGAGGATCCTACAGAGACCAGAGCAGACACACTTAGAGGTCTGTGGTACAATTATTTGAAAGGTCAGCACAATGGGAGGCATTAGAACAAATACAATAACCTATTGTGACAATGAATTATTGCGGGAACAAATTATTGGCCTCATTATACATACATTGGTCTCATTGATTTATATGGGGTTACGATTATACTGCAGCCAGCTGGGGGAGATAGAGAGACGGTCAAAGATGGCCACCTCCTTAGTGGCTCCACTGCCAAACTCCACCCCCACTCGGTTAAAGGTGCACTGGGTAGTTTGGAAGGGGAAACTAACCTCTGAGAAGAGAACATAAAGTATGATATATCTTTAGTATTGAATACATAATGTATGATATATCTTTAGTATTGAATACATACAGTATGATATATTTTTAGTATTGAATACATAAAGTATGATATATCTTTAGTATTGAATACATAAAGTATGATATATCTTTAGCATTGAATACATAAAGTATGATATATCTTTAGCATTGAATGCATAAAGTATGATATATCTTTAGTATTGAATGCATAAAGTATGATATATCTTTAGTATTGAATGCATAAAGTATGATATATCTTTAGTATTGAATACATATAGTATGATATATCTTTAGTATTGAATATATAAAGTATGATATATCTTTAGTATTGAATACATAAAGTATGATATATCTTTAGTATTGAATACATAATGTATGATATATCTTTAGTATTGAATACATAATGTATGATATATCTTTAGTATTGAATACATATAGTATGATATATCTTTAGTATTGAATACATACAGTATGATATATCTTTAGTATTGAATACATACAGTATGATATATCTTTAGTATTGAATACATACAGTATGATATATCTAGTATTGAATACATACAGTATGATATATCTTTAGTATTGAATACATACAGTATGATATATCTTTAACATTGAATGCATAAAGTATGATATATATTTAGTATTGAACACATAAAGTATGATATATGTTTAGTATTGAATATATAAAGTATGATATATCTTTAGTATTGAATGCATAAAGTATGATATATCTTTAGTATTGAATGCATAATGTATGATATATCTTTAGTATTGAATATATAAAGTATGATATATCTTTAGTATTGAATACATAATGTATGATATATCTTTAGTATTGAATACATAATGTATGATATATCTTTAGTATTGAATACATATAGTATGATATATCTTTAGTATTGAATACATACAGTATGATATATCTTTAGTATTGAATACATACAGTATGATATATCTATTGAATACATACAGTATGATATATCTTTAGTATTGAATACATACAGTATGATATATCTTTAACATTGAATGCATAAAGTATGATATATCTTTAGTATTGAACACATAAAGTATGATATATGTTTAGTATTGAATATATAAAGTATGATATATCTTTAGTATTGAATGCATAAAGTATGATATATCTTTAGTATTGAATGCATAATGTATGATATATCTTTAGTATTGAATATATAAAGTATGATATATCTTTAGTATTGAATACATAATGTATGATATATCTTTAGTATTGAATACATAATGTATGATATATCTTTAGTATTGAATACATATAGTATGATATATCTTTAGTATTGAATACATACAGTATGATATATCTTTAGTATTGAATACATACAGTATGATATCTCTTTAGTATTGAATACATACAGTATGATATATCTAGTATTGAATACATACAGTATGATATATCTTTAGTATTGAATACATACAGTATGATATATCTTTAACATTGAATGCATAAAGTATGATATATCTTTAGTATTGAACACATAAAGTATGATATATGTTTAGTATTGAATATATAAAGTATGATATATCTTTAGTATTGAATGCATAAAGTATGATATATCTTTAGTATTGAATGCATAATGTATGATATATCTTTAGTATTGAATACATATAGTATGATATATCTTTAGTATTGAATACATACAGTATGATATAGCTTTAGTATTGAATACATACAGTATGATATATCTTTAGTATTGAATACATACAGTATGATATATCTAGTATTGAATACATACAGTATGATATATCTTTAGTATTGAATACATACAGTATGATATATCTTTAACATTGAATGCATAAAGTATGATATATATTTAGTATTGAACACATAAAGTATGATATATGTTTAGTATTGAATATATAAAGTATGATATATCTTTAGTATTGAATGCATAAAGTATGATATATCTTTAGTATTGAATGCATAATGTATGATATATCTTTAGTATTGAATATATAAAGTATGATATATCTTTAGTATTGAATACATAATGTATGATATATCTTTAGTATTGAATACATAATGTATGATATATCTTTAGTATTGAATACATATAGTATGATATATCTTTAGTATTGAATACATACAGTATGATATATCTTTAGTATTGAATACATACAGTATGATATATCTATTGAATACATACAGTATGATATATCTTTAGTATTGAATACATACAGTATGATATATCTTTAACATTGAATGCATAAAGTATGATATATCTTTAGTATTGAACACATAAAGTATGATATATGTTTAGTATTGAATATATAAAGTATGATATATCTTTAGTATTGAATGCATAAAGTATGATATATCTTTAGTATTGAATGCATAATGTATGATATATCTTTAGTATTGAATATATAAAGTATGATATATCTTTAGTATTGAATACATAATGTATGATATATCTTTAGTATTGAATACATAATGTATGATATATCTTTAGTATTGAATACATATAGTATGATATATCTTTAGTATTGAATACATACAGTATGATATATCTTTAGTATTGAATACATACAGTATGATATCTCTTTAGTATTGAATACATACAGTATGCTATATCTAGTATTGAATACATACAGTATGATATATCTTTAGTATTGAATACATACAGTATGATATATCTTTAACATTGAATGCATAAAGTATGATATATCTTTAGTATTGAACACATAAAGTATGATATATGTTTAGTATTGAATATATAAAGTATGATATATCATTAGTATTGAATGCATAAAGTATGATATATCTTTAGTATTGAATGCATAATGTATGATATATCTTTAGTATTGAATACATATAGTATGATATATCTTTAGTATTGAATACATACAGTATGATATATCTTTAGTATTGAATACATACAGTATGATATATCTTTAGTATTGAATACATACAGTATGATATATCTAGTATTGAATACATACAGTATGATATATCTTTAGTATTGAATACATACAGTATGTTCAGGGCCGCCTGGGAGAAATGCGAGGCCCTGTGCGAGATTTAAACGCGAGCCCCCCCCCCCCCCCCCCCCAAAGGGTAAAAAAAAAAAAAAAAATTATATATAATTTTTTTTTCTTTTTTTTTTTCATACAGTCAACATATTCTTAAATAATAGCGCTGCCCGAGGCTGGGCATGATACAGTCAACATATAGCAAGAGAGAGAGCGAGAGAGAGCTCCCGTTCTACAGTCAATATACAGTGTACAGAGAGAGAGAGAGAGAGAGAGAGAGAGAGAGAGAGAGAGACACATTGGAAAGAAATTGAAATGCTATTTGGCCCTAAACAGAGAGTACACAGTGGCAGAATACCTGAGCACTGTGACTGAAGATCCTTGACTAGGTACAGACTCAGCGAGCACAGCCTAGCCATCGAGAAAGGCCGCCATATGCAGACTGTGTGTGTTAGAAAGAGAGAGAGAGAGAGAGAGAGAGAGAGAGAGAGAGAGAGAGAGAGAGAGAGAGAGAGAGAGAGAGAGAGAGAGAGAGAGAGAGAGAGAGAGAGAGAGAGAGCATGTCTGTGTGTTGTGTGTGTGTGTTAGAGAGAGAGCATGTATGAGAGAGATAAGCAAAGATGAGCCCCTAGAAGGCCTAGAGAGAGAGTGCATTAAGAGAGAGAGAGATAGAGATATATCCACGGCGGGAATAGAATAGAGTGCATTAAGAGAGAGAGAATAGAGTGCATTAACTCATGACATCTTACCTGCACCAAGGAACGCAGGGCGAAAGGCCGCAACACAGGTCTCCACGTTGACGAAAGGCCTCTCGCTGGCGGGACAAAAAGAAGCTGGAAGGCCGGAGCCTTGTCATGGTGCAGGCCCGACTACATCTTCTGTCAAATATGATGTCGTAGTCAGAGAGTGCCAGGGCCCGCTATTCTCACGGCTAATGTCAATGGTCGTAGCACAAGCTAACAGCTAACTCTAGGCTAACTGATAGCATCAAGCTAACGTTCCCAGCCGAGCGAAAACGAGCAGCTAACGTCGTAGATAAACAGCTAACTGAGCTAACACCAAGCTCACCTCCCTCGCACCAGGTGCTCGGTGACACCAGGCCACACACCGTTAGCTACAGCTAACTAGCTAGCCGGCCCGTTTGGAGAGAGAGAGAGAGAGAGATATCCACGGCGGGAATAGAATAGAGATAGAGTGCATTAAGAGAGAGAGAATAGAGTGCATTAAGAGAGAGAGAGATTACATTAAGAGAGATAGAGATATATCCACGGCGGGAATAGAATAGAGTGCATTAAGAGAGAGAGAATAGAGTGCATTAACTCATGACATCTTACCTGCACCAAGGAACGCAGGGCGAAAGGCCGCAACTAGGCCTGCCACGATAACACATTTTGCTGGGCGATTAATTGCCCCCGAAAATATCGCGATAAGCGATATTATTGCGACCGGTTAGAGAATTTTTTTTTTGAAATTTATTTCCCCAAACTTTTATTTTGAAGCCCACCGCTCCGTCTTTTCCGGTGTTTAGACTTTTATTTTGAAGCCCACCGACCGGACCGGAAGTATTTTGTGATTATCCTAAGCAGAAACTATGAGCCGACAACTTGGGCTAATGATATGATGTTTTTGAGCTAATGATAAAACAAATTGTTGGTGAACAACTAACTTTAGGTTAGTTTTAACGTTAGCTACTAACGTTAGATGCAGCTACTACAGGCAATCAACGATGAGGAGGAAGCGTCAAAGCAGTATATAATATAATAGCTGTGGTGCGTAAGCACTGCAGCACGACTCGAAACTACCGGAGTGTTATAATAAATTAATTCATGTTTAACTTGTCCCTGTGTCCAGTCCTTTGACTAGCCCCACCCGTTAATTGTAAACAATGATGCATGTAATTGTATTAACGTTATTCTGTGTTGTACTTGTAGCTATGCTATACGTTGTATTTCGTTTGTAGCTAATGTTGTTAGCATTGAATGAGCATCAACGAACGCTAGATCTTTAATCTTTATTTAGCAGTCCAGTTTCTCCGGGCAGTAGCGAGTAACTACTTGGGTCTAAAAATAGCTAACGTTACACTACAAATAATGCTACTTGGTTAAAAGGAGCAACACTATTGAGAAATGTCTATGTGGCGTTGCCCCACGGAGCTCCCGTGCTGTACTCTAGTAACGTCAGCGGCCCGCCTCCCAACACGGACAGTGACTGAGGGGCACTTGTTCCGCCTCATTAAAACAAACCCGCAAATAGCAATTAATCGCGCCCGTCAAAATCATTGCATTCATTTTAATTATCGCAGCAATTAATCGATTTATTTCTTATCGCGGCAGGCCTAGCCGCAACACAGGTCTCCACGTTGACGAAAGGCCTCTCGCTGGCGGGACAAAAAGAAGCTGGAAGGCCGGAGCCTTGTCATGGTGCAGGCCCGACTACATCTTCTGTCAAATATGATGTTGTAGTCAGAGAGTGCCAGGGCCCGCTATTTTCACGGCTAATGTCAATGGTCGTAGCACAAGCTAACAGCTAACTCTAGGCTAACTGATAGCATCAAGCTAACGTTCCCAGCCGAGCGAAAACGAGCAGCTAACGTCGTAGCTAAACAGCTAACTGAGCTAACACCAAGCTCACCCAATGTGTGTATGCCTTTCTTTTCCCATCCACGGTATCTGATAGGTTGTTTTCCAATAAGGATTAAATTGTTATTAAATAGGGGAGCATGCCTGTGCCATTTATGGTGGTTAGTACACTTTTTCTGTGTGTCACGCCATATCCGGATCACATGCGAATAAGAGGGCCAAATCTTAAGTTGCATTGCTTAATTGATAAGTTGGTGTACACTATATCCTGCAGTCTATGTTGTGCCACTATGTTCTCCTCTAATGGTCTCCAGGATACCGCTGCTTGAGAATCAAACCAGGTGATCAGTGGTCTCAAAGAGAACGCTTTAAAGTAATAATTGAAGTCTGGAAAGGCTAAACCCCGTCGGATTTATTTCTCTGTGCAGTGGATCTTTTTAATCGTGGACGTTTGTTGTTCCATATAAATGTATATGCAGTGGAGTGTCGTTTTTGCCAGTAACCAGCAGGGGGGGGGGGGGGGGGGAAGGGTAACGGCATCATTGAGCTGATGAAGTTCATTCTGGGCAAAACATTCATCTTAACTATTGACGCTCAGGCCTGTAATGAGTTTTTTTATTTTGACCACCCGCCGAAGTAATTTGTGATCCTGTCTCGCAATCCGGAATAATTATACTTCACCGTTTGGCTTATAGTGGGGAATATTTCAACTCCAAGACATTTAAAGTGTTCTACCATGGGTTCTACCATCCTCTAAGTGCAATATTGGTTCACTTTGTTACAAAGGGTGACGTTTTTGGATTTGTGTTGAGATTCCAAACAATATTTAAGCATTTGTGACTAGTTATTGTAGAGGTCATGTTTTCTTTGCCAAACTATACCCTGTTGTGAAGGATCAGATTAAACCGAATATATATATATTTATTTATGGATATATATTTAATAGTATTTGTATATCGTTTGATATCCCTTGTATATTCTTTGTACATATACACTGAATATCCCTTTAGTCTACTACAGCCCATAATAGTTCATTCTCTCATTGGACAAGAACCTGGCGCCAGCAGACAGGCCCCTTGAGTCAAGTTCAATAGTGCCGACGAACATGTCCCAACTAGCCCCGGTTCCGCGTAGGAATACGGCTACCGAAATACGAATGGTACTATTTGTTCACCGTGCATATAAATAGGGCGCAAGTAAAGTAGAACTTTCTTTTAGTCCATTAGTCCTTTACCCTCCAACCTAGTAACAGACGTGAAGCCTCACCCATGACCCACGTGTGGTGCAGTATGGCCTAATTTGGCCCCAGAATAGGCATTGAGACCTCGTGTAAATTCATAGCTGAATTGTCATAGTTTGGCACTGTACCGTCGAGTGGGACGTATTTCTATTAAGTTAATAATAGTCTATTATGTACGGTGCATCGTTCGGTATCGAGTTCTAAAGTGAGCAGCACCCCCATCGTTTCCTCGCGTTATCTAGAGTCTTAACCAGGCTGGGCAGACCACGCGTGGTGCTTTCATCCGAGGAGTTCTGGGCGAGGACGAGTGGACCTGCACATTGGATTACCTACCCGGACGACTGCTGAGCCTATACGGCATGGAATATCTATTTGCTTTGGGTGCTTTGATTTGTGGAGCGGATAACAGCCAACGCCAGTGAGTGTTGGAATTACCCCCGAGAGGAGCCCAGGTGAGACGGCGCTCAACCCAGACCGAGGCCGCCTCGCTTCTCCTTCGTTGTGGACCTACAGCTACCGTCTACAAGAGGGCCCAAGTGTATTCATCTGTGGATCAAGATCCTGCGGGCACTGTTTCTGTACCTGAATTCTCCCCAGGAATCGTTGGCCAGATGGGATGCAGCTGACGGCTCTCCAAACCCCCCCCCCCCCCTTACTGACTTACAACCAGCAGGACCCCTTTAGTATCCCGCTATAATCCTTAAGTACCATCGCTATAGTTTCCCTAAAGAACCAGGTTGTATACTTGCTTCCTGCGTAACCAGAGATTGGACATTCAGTGTTGATTTGCCTACGAATACTCATTTGCATACATCAGTGCATTCAAATCATAAATGTAATTAAGTGAATGTTGTATATACCTTTTGCTATATTAAACCTTCGCCTGTTATATTTGTGTGGACCTGATTTCATATGTGGGAAAGTGTTCATCATACTTAGATATCGTGTACTGGATGGCCAGAAGTTAAAGTACATCAAGCGGTAGTGGTTTAATGATACCATACTTATCAATACAGTCAGGGAATTGTACCCCTCAGTTACAATACCCGGTGCAGCTTTAAGGTGCCGTGTGATGTCTCCAGTGAGGTTAGGTTAAGGTTAAAGGTTAAGGTTAAGGTGTTATGAGAGGCTGTACAGCAGGGAGGAGAGGAGGGTCGTTACCTGGGTCAGCAGGAGGGTCGTTACCTGGGTCAGCAGGAGGGTCGTTACCTGGGTCAGCAGGAGGAGAGGAGGGTCGTTACCTGGGTCAGCAGGAGGAGAGGAGGGTCGTTACCTGGGTCAGCAGGAGGGTCGTTACCTGGGTCAGCAGGAGGAGAGGAGGGTCGTTACCTGGGTCAGCAGGAGGGTCGTTACCTGGGTCAGCAGGGAGGAGAGGAGGGTCGTTACCTGGGTCAGCAGGGAGGGTCGTTACCTGGGTCAGCAGGAGGGTCGTTACCTGGGTCAGCAGGAGGAGAGGAGGGTCGTTACCTGGGTCAGCAGGAGGAGAGGAGGGTCGTTACCTGGGTCAGCAGGAGGGTCGTTACCTGGGTCAGCAGGAGGAGAGGAGGGTCGTTACCTGGGTCAGCAGGAGGGTCGTTACCTGGGTCAGGGTGTCTCACCAGGAGAGATATGTGTTTATTGTTATTTGCAGTTACAAACATACATTCTGGATAAAAATAAGTAAAAGAAGAACAGTTCAAATGCGCAGGAAAGGTCAAAAAGCCCAAGGGCTTAAGGTGCTCCCATAGTCGAGCGGACCGTACACGGAGCGGACTCATGCGGACTCAAAGCGGACCTAGAGCGGACTCAAAGCAGACCCAAAGCAGACTCAAAGCAGACCCAAAGCAGACCCAAAGCGGACTCCAAGTGCGAAGCTCCAATTTTCGAATGCGCGGACGTCTGCGCCGCTCACTTGGTGTCATATAAAAGGCTGCTCTGCGTTTTGGTTGACATCGACGTGCATTTAATGTGACGCCGATCTGCATTTTACTCTGACCACTCGCTCCATGCCAAGTGAGAGTAGGGTTTGAGATGTTTGAATGGCTTTTCTAAAAGAAGTGTGTAAAACTGCCCGTTTTATTTCGAAATATTGGAAACGGAGATAACATAGAGTCTAGAGCAGGGGTCAGCAACCTTTTTGACATGGAGTGCCTGTTTGAAATATAGTTGTAACTAGTGTGCCTCAACAATATTTCATGCATCGTAAATATTTTTTCTCATAATCAGGTATTTTTAATGATAATTTTTACATTATTACATCATTATCGTTATTATTAACAATATTATTATGATGGTTGTATCAACCCTAAATCTGAGTTGGGGGGGGGGGGATGCAATGCAGACAAACAGCTGCATACAGTTCGACCATTTCACTCACATTTGCCCATTCATTTTTGGACACATCACACACCATCGGTGTGTGTACTGTACGTGTGCTGTCATAGCTCCACCTACAGGCCTAATGGAGAATACCAGGAGAACACCAGGATGTGAATGGAGGGTGAATGTGAGGTATATCGTGTAAATAAGTTTTGATTGATCGCAAGACTACACTGTAAAAAATATATAATAATAAGTTACCAGAATTTAAAAATATTGAGTTCAGTTACTGTGCATTAAGGTTTTTAGTTTTCAATCCATAATAATCCAGAAGAATAAGTACACAACCACATTATTTCAACCTAATAAAACTATGTTTATTGTCATTGTTTTAAGAACACAAGTTGACTTGGTAATACTCACATTTTGAGTAAAGAATATGGCTTTTAACATGTGCAATGTTCAATGAAATAGAAAAATAAATAATAAAATTAGTTGATTAATCCCACCTGTCACAATGGTGACCGTAATAATGTTTTTGTTATAAGGCTCTGCAAATGTTACTGAATGATGTAGCAATGTATTTCCAGCTAAATTGAAATAATAAACAAATAAAGGGTCTCAATTAAATATGTGGTAGTAAAAAGAACCTGTGGGAGGATTTCAACAAGATAAATGCGACAACAGTGCAAAATATTTCACTATAATATTTCAAAGCAAAAAAAAAAAATATATATATATATTTTTTTTTTTTTTTTTTTTTTACTGCTGCCCCCTGTGCCTATGCAAATGCCCCCGCGTGCCTATGCAGGAACGCGTGCCTAAGGTTGCCTACCCCTGGTCTAGA
Organism: Notolepis coatsorum; assembly: GCF_963971535.1. NCBI lineage: Eukaryota > Metazoa > Chordata > Actinopteri > Aulopiformes > Paralepididae > Notolepis > Notolepis coatsorum. The sequence goes on along the minus strand of NC_140166.1, from coordinate 47,080,900 downwards.
GTATAGAGTCTATGTTATCTCCGTTTCCAATATTTCGAAATAAAACTGGTGTTTTTATTTCATGCAATGCATGTTTGTCATTTCAGCACCACGCGCTGTCCACCTCATGTTGAGCAAGCCTATACGTACATTGCACCTCGCTGCCTATATACCTGTTATTCAAGTGTGTAAAACTGCCCGTTTTATTATCGAAATATTGGAAACGGAGATAACATTATTTATTTATCTTTATTTTGACATCGGATGACGACGACATGACAGAAGTTGAACAGCGTGGGAACATTTTTGTAAACTGGCGCGAGACATGTAGGAAATTGGTCCGCGGAGGTACGCTCGACTATGAAAGCTCAAAGAGTCCACGCCGACCTCCGCGGAGTCCAGTCCGCGTACAGTCCGCTCGACCATGGGAGCACCTTTATAAGCGACCCCCCCTCTTAAACCTATATAGATTAACTACACAGAACCCCCCCCAAACACACATGCACATATCCCTCTCTCATACACACATATACAATACAGCATTAAACAAAAATTATAATGTTGAAAAAAAAAGACTACTCACAAAAAGACTAAAGGGTCTGTAGTTCTTTAAAAAAAATATATTATATTTTTCCCCCTTCTTTTTCCGTTTTTCTCCCCTCCCAATGTCATTATTAGGGATGTCCCGATAAATATTTTTTGCTCCCGATCCGATCCCGATCATGTGATTTTGAGTATCTACCGATACCGATCTTTCCCGATCCGATAAAAAAAAAAAGTATTACATTTTTTATTTTTTATTTTTTTTCTCCCATCCCAATTTCTCCCATTACATTCAGCCTGAATGTTGACATTATCCAGGTGAAAAGTTAACTTCATTCAAGCGAGGCATTGCAACCGGAGTAATCTAAAAACTCCGCCTCTAAAAATCAGGTGACTGCAAGTTCTGCAACTAGTGGATGTCCCTCATCCTTGACATAAATCATTTGATGTATAATTAAATCAAAGGAAATGCGTTTGTTTTGGCAAAATTCTTCTTCTCTGTGTGACAATAAATAAATGAATGATGATATGCAATTTAAAACCAAAACTAAGGCCTCAGTATGAGTTTAAGACGTGAACATTTGTAAAAAAAAAAAAAAAAAAAAAAAATTGAGCCCGATCTTCTGAAAATCACGTGATCGGCCCCCGATCCTGATCATGTGATCGGATCGGGACATCCCTAGTCGTTATGCCAATTCCCAATCCCCTTCCTGGTAGTTTCGCACCGTCGGTCTGGGAGGGCGGAGACTATCACATGCTTCCTCCGACACATGTGTACCCAGCCCACCACTTCTTTTCACCTGGCAGAGCGGACTCTCACTGAGAGTGTAACGTGTGGAAGGTCACACTACCTCTCTTAGATCCTTCCCTCGCTGTGCAGGCGCCCCGACCGAACTGTAGGAGTCGCTGTTTACAACGACCAGGACCCACCCTTGCCGGGTTTCCCACCCGCTAACACTGCCAATCGAGCCAGTATGACGGCCGGCCAAGCCGGAAGCAACGCTGACAGCTGGATTCGATACCAGTGTCTCTTGCGTTCATGACGAGCGCCTTGCCCACTGCGCCACCCAGCCGCCCTTTTAGTTATTTTTTAAGATTGCTTTTAAATGTATTTAAAGTAGAACATGTTTAACACTATCAGTGCCACTTGTTAACATGGTAAAGCATGGTTGAATGCCACCACCCACTTCAATGATAGCGTTGTGAACGCATAATCTCTGTCTTAAATTATGGCTATGTGTCTAATCTGCCCGTCTTTTATCAATGACTTGTTTGCAGTCAACATTGTCCAAACGGATTGTTTTTTAATCGCTTCATTTCCGTTTTATAGTATTTTGAAAAGCCCTCGTTTTCAAGGAAAATATAAAGATTCCGTGATAAACGGCATTTACTGGAATATTCTGGCATACACAAAAACGTTGTCATTTTTGAATTTATGAATAGTTTTCAAATAAACGCTAGATTATCGATAGTATATGTGTACTTATGCACGCTATAGAAGCGGGCTGAAATATCGATTCTCTCATTTCCTGATCTCGCACACACACACACACACACACACACACACACACACACACACACACACACACACACACACACACACACACACACACACACACACACACACACACACACACACACACACACACACACACACACACACACACACACACACTCAGATCAGATGTTATCCAAAAAGATTATTCCAATTCCTGATCGCCATTCCAAATATCGATCGCGTTTATTGATTCAGCGTTGGGTACTGTAAATACATAATCCACGTGTTTTCCGGGGCCTGCGATCACAATGGATTCTTCAGTTGGCTTGATGGAAAAGTTAAATGAGGAAACTGCCCCCCCCCCCCCCCCCCCCCCCCCCATCAGTCTAAAGTAATGGGGTGCAGTTACACAGGGAGAGACGATAGGGGGCGGTATCTTCCCAATTGAGCTCAGAGAGAGTCTGCAACACTAACCTGAGGCTCGATTGATGAAATATGAATTCAAATCGGCAATAAAAAAAAAATACGACAAACAAACGCTATATAGCGTTGGCGGCACTCAACGGTCGGCATGTACTAACGACAAAACGCGTGGCTGGCACTCAAAGTGTTAATATAGGCCTGTTGTATCCCGTGGGCCTCAAGACTCCCAGGTTCTATTCCAAAGTTGTATAGATTCATAGATAGCTTTAGTTATTATTAGGAATGCACCCTCTGACACTCACCCTCAGGCACCTGTCCTAACCTTGGCTTTGGTTGTCATTTGATTTATTTTGCACATAATCTCCCAACACAACACATCCTAAAAACTCTAAACCGTTTTGCACACATTAACTTAGTTTGACAGTTATTGAGAGTAAATGAGTTTGAATATGGCCATCGGTGATGTCATCGGGGACATTGAATCCCTGTGTTGCGTTAATTACAGCACCGTGAAATTATGTAGATAAAAATAAAATAGCAATACCTTGTCTTATAGAGACTGCTACCTTATCATTTCACGGAGCTGTAATTGACACAAGACATACAGGATTGTCCCCGATGACATCGCTGGTGGCCATATTCAAACTCAATTACTCTCAATAACCGTCATGTTTGTGTGTGTGTGTGTGTGTGTGTGTGTGTGTGTGTGTGTGTGTGTGTGTGTGTGTGTGTGTGTGTGTGTGTGTGTGTGTGTGTGTGTGTGCAAAACGGTGTAGAGTTGTGTGAGATTATATTCTAAATAAATCAGCACTGTTTTTTTGACAAAGTGCCTCTTTAAGAGCTCACGCAGACATACATGCTAAATGATTGGGCTGCTGTTTGATCTGGGACTGTGCCCACTGCGTTGATTGATCCCAGCTATAAGTAATGGTGTCAGCCGTCTTCTAGGCTTCAGCCCCTCCGTCACATTTGTTATTGTGTTGTGTTGTTCTGATCTATGCCCCATGTTGCTGCAGTGCATCATGGGAGCTGTTAACCCTTTCACTATCACACTACCAAAGGGTTAACCCTTTCACTGCAACAATACAGAAGGTTAACCCTTTTGCTGGAACGCGACAAAGGGTTAACCCTTTCACAACCAGACTACAGAAGGTTAACCCTTCCACTACCACACTACAGACGGTTAACCTAACACCTAAAGCCGAGGTGCCCCCCCCCCCCCCCCCCCCCCCCCCCAACCTCTTGAAGACCGACCAACCGTTTTAGATTTTTGGCTCCTTAAGCTCGATTTTTTTTATGTCAGAATATTGGTTGCAGATATAGAGGGGGCGCAAAAAACATTGTTCAGTAAAAATAAATATAAAAAAATATATTTGCTGGACACAGTTTTTGGCATGTCGCCTATAGGAAGCCCCGCCCCTGCCTATACTACCAAGCACTCCTCCTACTATACTAATATGTCTTATGTCTATGCACTCAATACTGCAGCACCCAAGTTTCAGCACTGTTTGATGATCATTGTTACTCAGCTGAAAGAGTTGTACCCTTCCTGCTGACTTGTCGTACAGAACTTCGCTTTGGATAAAAGCGTCAGCTAAATGACAAAATGTAAACGTGAATGTACATTTTTTATTTCACTCAACATACAATCACATCACATTTAATGATTTTTTCTGAATATGTTTGTTATGTATAGCAGCATAGGGTAGAATGGAATATAATTAAATTACATTTTAACATAATTGTATTACACCTACTGTATTAGTGGTTAGAAGGGATGATACAACCCTTTACTTGTATTAGAAGAGAAGAGAAGAGAAGAGAAAGGAATAGGAGAGGAGGAGAAGAAAGGAATGGAAAGGAGAGGAAGAGACGAGAGAAGAGAAGAGAAGAGATGAGTGGAGAGGAGAGGAGAGGAGAGGAGAGGAGAGGAGAGGAGAGGAGAGGAGAGGAGAGGAGAGGAGAGGAGAGGAGAGGAGAGGAGAGGAGAGGAGAGGAAATAATGTTTTATCACAGCAGAAGAGTAAAAGAAAGAGCGAGAGAGACACACAGCAATCAAGACATCAAATCAAATCAAATGTATTTGTAAGGCCCGACAACACGCGTTAATGTCCCCATGGGCCGGACACGTCTTCTTTAAACAAGTCAAGAAGAAACATATACAATAAATCAAGAACAAAACAAAAACACCATGAAGTCCAATTTTCTTTTAATAAATTAAAATAAATGAATGCAACACTCCCAGACATACCCCATGTGAAGGTAAGGAAAAACTCACTAAAACCTAGCAATAGGAAAAAATGCACCACAGGCAATGTGGAGCGAAACCTTAGAAGGGCCGTTCAAGGGGGGATCTCCCTACTTAGATGTCCGTGATACTAGTGTTGCTATAAAACAGGCAAAGCAGTTGGTAAGCATGCACTCATTATGTGTAATGAAACAGAGATAAGTGCATGCAATAGCAACTGAACATTTTGAAAGACATGTTTTAAGGTTACAATATGAATCAGATGGATTAGACTCTTCATAAACAATGTTGTAAATTACACCATATTATCCTTTAATGATTCTGTCACTTTGTTTTTCTTTTATTCTTTAGGTACTTGCCCCAATGTGCCTAAAATGGCCTGTGGTAGCATTCTTCATTTAAATGGATACTACCAGCAGCAAGCTAATGAATGAATTATAGCTGTAGTCTAAATTAGAAATGCTATCAAAGGCCAACAATGATAATGGCACCTTTAACTCATTCAGCGCCAGCGTCAATGGGCCACACTTTAAAAGATAGGCATTTTCACTGTGCGTCACAATGTTTGCAGAGCTATATCTATATTCTATAGTATAGCTATGGAGACAATACTATGGCTCATTTGACATTTGTCACTATCTCTCGTCCAACATGTAAAAAAGAGATTTTTTCCCCCATGTATACGTGAATATTGTATAGTTTCAGAGTGATCCGGGCAAATTCATGGAAGCTGCGTTATGGAGCGCTATGTGCATTTAGCTAAAGTCATTCGCTTTCCTCGCCTGGACACGATATTATTTCCAAATCAAAGGTATATAATAGGTATTATGTTTCATCATGAAGGCATCAAAGGGGGGGAGGTCGTTTTGTGATGCTCTGATCGTCAGCAACGGCATAAGTTTTTAATACTACATACGTTGATCGTTGTGATCGATGTGAAATCATTGTACGATCAAAGTAGGATTGATGTCATATAGTCCTTACCTTTGATAGGAGGTATTGCAAAAAGAATATTCCAATTGTCTGATCACGATTTCCAGTATCCATCGGGTCCCTGACATGAAATGGCACAAAATATGCATCAAGTGTGTTCCACGCTTTCCAAGTTGCTTGAATGAAGCGTTTCACTTGCCTGAGTCTGAATTCTCCGCCCGGACGATATAGAATGTAACACACAGTGTGAAATAAGGTTTCAAAGGGTAGGCGATACTGCCACCTAGCAGGATTCAGCCGGTATTGCACTCTCGGGATCTCAGAATGAGTTCCAATGTAACACCGAGGTCCGTGAGAGTATAGCGAATATTAAAATTGAAAAAACGATGAAAACCCGAGAAATCTCGGGTTTTGGCGCTCAACCGCTGGCGAGATAACCCGAGAAATCTCGGGGTTGTTGCAGAAAGTGTTAAGAGCACTAAGGACACACACACACACACGCATATGGGAGCATAGGGTAAAAGGCAGATTTGAACAGAATTTAAATTAATTAACATTGATGATTTTATAAATTGATAAACATAATTTCAGTATGTTTAATAGAATATTATTTTATTCAGTCACTCAGTGTTTGTGACAAATTACTCTTTAACTCATTGACTGCCATGCTGTTTTCCCATCTTTAATCCCTGGCACCATGCGTTATTGATAATTTTCACCACGATGTTTGCGGAGCTATCATATATTCTATATTATAGCTATGGAGACAATAGTATGGCTCATTTGACAAGCACTATTTATCGTCCAATAGGGACAAACCAGTTCATTTCTACATACCTTCGTTTGTGCGCTATACCACGCTAAACATTGCCCCGTTTCACAATAATCCAGGCTGGTTTTCTATCGTGAGATATGACGTGTTATGTGCATATGCGCAAATCGTTCGGGTTGCTCGCCTGACACCTATATTATTTCCAAATCAAAGGTATATACCATATAGATGTTTCTTCACAAAGTCATCAAGGGGGGGGGGGGGGGGGGGGGTAATTTTACGAAGCTGCGATCGTTACCAAAAGCATGTTTTAGGTTCGGTAAAATACGACGCTGTGATCAATACAAAAGCATGTTTTATGTTTGGTAAAATAGACCTAGAATAGACCCTACCTTTGTCAGAAGGTACTCCAAAATTAATAATCCCAGTAGTTCCATTGCGATCGCAATTACTGGTGTGCATTGGGCCTGGCTATAATACGGAAAACAATAGGTTTGAGGCGACAGATTGCTGTGTGTTGCTTCACTTTGAGGGGGAGGGGATTCCTGCAGCCGGAGGCACTGAGAGACAACTGTTTTGAACCCAGTTCAAAAGGTAGGTGATACTGCCACCTGTCAGGATTCGATCGGCATTGGAATTATAGCGTAGGCAGCGGTGCCAGGGAGACACAGGCAGGTCCGAACAAGTGTTTAGAATGGGAAAATCTAAAAAAGGATCTAAAAACGAGATATCTCGAGTTTGGCGTCCAATACTTGGATTTGAAACACGAGAAATCTTGTGTTTGGCGCTGAATGAGTTAAGCTTGAACTCACCTGTAGACAGTCCAGCTTTACCGAGTATCTCAAATTAAGTTTATTTCCCATTCCCATGACCTTGTCTCCAGATGAGTACGGTGACCCTGGAGACTCTGAGGAGAATCCCAGTCGTTGCCGTGGACACCACCACACTGTCTCCTCCTGCCTGGGTTACCAGGCAACCGACAGCACTGCCCCAGAGCAGCCTAATGAAGACGTTATGGAACAGCCAGCGAGGTGTGTGAAGGAATAAGTGCTTTATTTTCACGTCCTGTCACATGGAGTTAACAGACAATGACATGCCTTGACAATAATAACCCTACTTCTGTTCTATTTCTCCATCACATACTCTTCAGCCCTCAGTGGCCAGGCTACTCCGGTGCAGCCATGAGAACAGTGTGGTGCACCAAAGCCGGCACCTCACTCCACTCACTTATAATCAATGAGGATTAGATTAGATAAGATAAGATATTCCTTTATTGATCCCCTTGGGGAAATTCAGGCATCATAGCAGCATGGGGGAGGGGAGGTACAGGTAGTAGAAGACATACAGGTACAGGTCACAGAATTATAGTACAGTGGAGAAGTAAAAAATAGAATAAAAAGGCAGTGTAAACAATATACAATATAATGAACTCTGGACATGCGCAACAACAAGGTGCGAGATGAGGGTATGTATGCCCTCTCAGTTATATTTGCCCTACAATAAATATAGTTACAATATATAATCTAATAATCTAAATCTAATCTAGTATATAATCTAAACAAACGAAATGCTAAAATGCTAAATGCTAAATATATGCAATATATAATCTCATAATCCAATAATCTAAATCGAATCTAATATATAATCTAAAAATGCTAAATGTTAAATATATGCTCTGATGAAGTATACAGTATTCACATAAGGTGCGGTATGCATAAGGTGCAGAGTAAAGGTGTAAGATGGGAACAGTGGAGTCTTTCTCCCTCCTGGGCTGCTGAGTGAACCCACAGCACTAGAAGCGGGGAGTGGGTCCTCCGCCTCTCTAGTCTTCAGCTCACACCCATGAGGCTGAGGTGGATCTGAGGGACAGAGAGGGTTGGTATTGAGATATGGGGGGAGGGGCCGTCGGTGAAGGGCTTTGTAGATGAAGACCTGCTGGATTTTGTACTTGTCAGGAAGCCAATGGAGGTCTTTTAGGACTGATGTGATGTGGTGCCAGGATTTGGTGTGAGTTAGAAGTCGGGCAGGTCTCTCATCCTCGCCATACATCATTGTGTGTTTGTGTTATGTTTGTGTGTTGTTTGTCTGTTGTTTCGTCTCACCACCCCCACCCCTTAGTGCAAAGCGACTTTGAGAAAAGCGCTATATAAATCACAGTTTTTCTTCTTCTTCTTCTTCTTCTTCTTCTTCTTCTTCTTCTTCTTCTTCTTCTTCTTCTTCTTCTTCTTCTTCTTCTTCTTCTTCTTCTTCTTCTTCTTCTTCTTCTTCTTCTTCTTCTTCTTCTTCTTCTTCTTCTTCTTCTTCTTCTTCTTCTTCTTCTTCTTCTTCTTCTTCTTCTTCTTCTTAATAATAATAATTATGTGTCCTAGCAACACTTTATTGTCTGTGTAAAATGGGGTGATTCAGTCAAGTTCTAGAAATAATACAAGACTTCCAGGAGGCTGAGGTTCCGGTCTAGACTGGAAAGCAGGACATCATGAAGTGACTGAGATACTGAGCACTCAGTCACTTTAGACTTGTACAGCAGTGGACTACATTGCAGCGCAGCATCAGCTTTGATTTGATTTGATTTGATTTTTATTTGTCTCGAACATAGAAACATAAAACAAGTTTAAAAAACAAAAAGGTAAATAGTCAAAGACTATTTCCATACAATAAGTGTTCGAGAAAGAACAAAAAAAAAAAAAAAAAAAAAAAAAACGTATCAAGCCCTGCCCCTTCCTTACAATATTTTACATTATAATTTAATACAATTAAAAATATAACAAATAATGAAAAATAAAATAAAAGTAGGGCCTACAGTTTTTTATATATCCAATTATCCAAATGAGAAAAAATATGTACAGTATTAGGCACATTACTCCTCAAGCTCCTCTCTCTTATATGTGTCCATAAGTGCTTGTTTATAGCTACCTTTAAATTTATTGATATTATTGCTTAATTGTTTACTCACCTCCAGACCATTCCAGAGTGATACCCCACAAACTGCAACGCACAAACTTTTAAGAGTTGTAGGTTGTTTTAAAGCTAATTTCCCTCTAAAAATATAAACACTCTCATAGCCATGGACATTTTTTGAATATTGCATGGTAATTTGTTTTTCCATCTCATGTTGGAGAAAATCCTACGTTGCTTCCAGTCAGCGTTTGCCATTTCCATCTCTTTATGCACGTACGGTAGGCTGCCCTGGCTCCAGCAGCCTCTGCTTCCACTAAAGCTTGAGCTGCTGCCATGCTGGCCCCGGTCGACACAGATGATCTTGTGGATAACTCTGAAGACCTCTGGGAGTGAGCAGGGAGTGAGCAGAGAGTGAGCACAGAGTGAGCACAGAGTGAGCGGAGAGCGACTTTGCATATGCATTTTATTTGGCTTGAGCTTCATTATTCTCTATGATGTCAACTGAGTCAAGATGTCGACTAACTCAATCAGCGCCGGAGCGATATGCGTGATGTGTTGTTAAAAGGCAGACGCTCTAAAGTATAGGAATACGTGGCGGTGTTTGCAGGGCTATAACTATATTCTATATTATAGCTATGGATACAATACTATGGCCCATTTGACATCACCTATCTATCGTTCAATATGTGAAAAAGAATACATTTTCCATCCATACGTTCCCGTGTTATACCGTGGTGAATATAAGTATGGTTTTAGAGCGGTCTAGGGTAATTCCCGAAATGCTGAGTTATAGCCCTATACGTCAATTCCACTATAGACGTTGCTGTGTCTTGCCTTTACACACTATTATTCTGAAATCAAATCTATATCATAGGTATTAGGTATGTTCCATCATGAATGCATGAATGGGGGGGGGGGTCGTTTCTGATTATTTGATTAGTCAGTAACGGCATTCGTATTGAACACTAAAAACGCTTATCAGCCCGATCGGTATAAAAGCATTTCAGGATCAAGCTAAAATGTCAGATCGTGCTTACCTGTGATCCGGAGTATTCCAAAAAAAAATTTGATCGCCATCTGGTACATCCAATGTCCATTTTCTCCACGGCATAATCCACCACAACATATGGATCGGGGATATTTGACGCGCTTCAATGGAACCAAGAGAACCGTTCGCCTCAGAAGGGAAGGAAAAATTAAACCTGAGACATTTGGCCATCCCACAGGCCAAGATACAAGTTTACAAAGGGTGCTCGATACTGCCACCTGGGTGGATGTGGCCGGTATTGCACTTTGGCATTCTCAGGATGATTCCCCATGTTAACCCAGATGTCCGTGTGCCTGTAATGAATGGAAATATCGAATAAAATAAATAACGATGAAAACCCGACTATACTTGGGTTTGGCGCCCAAGCGTCGGCGAGGTAACCCAACTATCATCGGGTCTGGTGTGGATTGAGTTAAAGGAACACGCCAACTTTTTGGGAAATTAGCGTATTTGCCATTGACCCTGGAGTTAGACAAGCAGATACATACCCTTTTCTTCTCTGTGCATGCATTATGCTTAGGTAACAGCCGCACCGTTAGCCTAGCTTAGCGCCATTCACTGGAAGTAGGTGTGCCAGTGTAGCCAGCTAAACTCTTCGTCAAGGAACAAGTGCTAGTTGTTTTAGGCAGATTTTTTTTTTTTTAGATTTTTTTTTTTGCATTTATCGCTTTTTTCTACTGGGCAGTTCAGTAGAGCGAGAGAGAGGAGGAACGGGAGACAGTGTGGGGGAAGACATTCGGCAAATAACGACGGGTTCGGGAATCGAACCCGGGTCGGCCGTGCCGCGGCTGAGCGCGCTATGTAGTTCGCCATTGGCGCACCCGTTTTAGGCAGATTTAAAGATGTGTTTTATGGTTATCTCCTCTTGGTAACATGACTTTAACTATACAGATTGTTATTTGTGCAGAACTTGTCACCTTTTTATTTCTTTCCCCTGGAGAGGAAGAGCTTCTCTGTGCTTCCCTGAAATCAGAGTTGCATGTGTGATGTCATGAATAGGTGAAACCTATCACGGTCCAACATGTGATAAGTTGACACCTTTAGCTTCAGCATACACAAAAGAAATATTCCACTCTGTCTGATTGGCCCATCAGTCAATCCCAGTATATCTGATTCGCCCTTCAGTCAATCCCAGTATATCTGATTCGCCCTTCAGTCAATCCAGTATATCTGATTGGCCCTTCAGTCATATCTAGCTCAGTGGTGCTCTGTGTCCTTAACAATGAAGCATCTTAGTGTCTAGTGAACAGAAGGCCACGCCCCCTCAGCCTACTGAGAGTTGCCTGTGCAAATCAAATTATACACTTGAAGCTGAAAAAGGTTTACTCATGACATTCCACAATAAGCAATTCATGACTGAATTAAAACATCATTGTACTGGATCTAAGATGCAAGCTATTTTATCAACCCTGACCTGGAAATACAGTCCATCCTGGGGGGTGCGGCTTAATCCACCTCACCTGTCACTCAGCTCATTGAACACACACACTGGAAATAAGCCTTACTGTTTATTTGTTTGTAGCATCCTCTGGGTTCAGATATGCATATGTGGGGATATGCTTTTTCTGGTCCAAAATTAACATATACACCACTCTCTACCCCCTCCTCTCTCTCTCTCTCTCTCTCTCTCTCTCCTCTCTCTCTCTCTCTCTCTCTCTCTCTCTCTCTCTCTCTCTCTCTCTTTCTCTCTCTCTCTCTCTCTCTCTCTCTCTCTCTCTCTCATTCTCTCAACCCATACTGATGGCTGTACTGTATGTTGGGGGCTCAACACTATAGAAAACAACTTTCTTTTTCTAAGACTAGATCTTATTTCTATTATTTCTCAAAGAGGGATTCATCTATGTTTTTTTCTTCTTTTTCTAAAGTCTTACAACTGTATAGTGTAAGTTTTTTTATCTACTTTTTCTCCCCATTTTTCTATTTTTCTCCCATCCCAATTTCGTATTATCCAATTCCACTCTCCCCTGTCTCGAACGTTGTTAGACCATGCCTCCCACTGGTGTGGACCAAGCCTTGCATCATGTGTCCCCTCCGCGTGAATACTTTCGGCAACCAACATGCCCTTCCGCGTTGCTCTGATTGGCCAGCGTTGGCCAACGCTCTCCTTCGTGAATACCAGCTCTACGCACAAGCGTAGAAGATCGCAAGTCACGTGAAACACTGCAGACCACTGATTGGTCAGAAGAGAGACGTGTCACTCGTTGGAGGCTCGCCACAAAAACAGAAAGCCGCCATCTTTAATATCTCGCATTGGATTTCATTTGCACAAGTGCAATAAACAAAAAAGGATACAGTCACTGTGTATTCTGCCTCATTTATTGATGAAACAAAACCGACATCAACACAATTTGCCACCGAGCGGAGAGTTTAGTCTCACAAAAAGATCGCTGACTTGTTAAGCTTGTTGTTAGGTTAGGTGCTAATGTTGTGCTAGCGTTTTAGCATGGCTATCGTACATAGCGTGATCAATATAACTCGCTATTGATTGTTTGTACTAGTAACTAATGGTTAATGCTAGTAGAATAGACACAACGTGAGGTAATCACCATCCATTTTAAACCGGTTATTACCTAATGCTAACGTTAGCAGATAGACGCGAGAGCGGTAACGTTACAGCTTGTTAGCCTTAACGCTAACGCTAACGTTAACGTTAGCAGATAGACGCGAGAGCCTAGGTAACGTTAAAGCAATGAGAGGTAACGTTAGCGTTAGCAGAATAGACACAACGAGAGTCTCGTTAATGTTGTTATTGATTGATTGAAAACTGTGTTTTACTCTGGCTTGCGCCTAGCTCGCGGACATAGCTATGCTGGAGCTCTCAGCTGTACACCAGCGGCGCCCGCCTCCCCACAGGGAGACAAGTACGAAATGGCGTATAATGCGCATGCGCACGTTACCGGCGTATGCCGCATTATCGCTGGCCAATCAGAGCAATGCGGAAGGGCATGTTGGTTGCCGAAAGTATTCACGCGTCCCCTCTGGTACACGAGGAGGCAGCTGTCAGATCTTTTCACCTGCACAGCGCGATCACTCAGTGGCGAGGAGTAACACGTGGGAGGCTCACGCTTCCCCCGATACTTCCTGATTCTGCTGTACAGGCGCACCAACCGACCTGTAGGAGTCGCTGTCCACAACGTCCGATCCCCACCCACCGGCTTTCCCACCCCTAACACTGCCAATTGTATTAATTAGTATGAACGACTAGCCAAGCCGGAAGCAACGCAGAGAGCTGGGCTCGAGCCCAGCATCTCCTGCGTTAGTGGCGAGCGCCTTGCCCACTGCGCCACTTAGCCGCCCTGTATAGTGTAAGTTGAGAGTGATGGTAATGATATGATAAATACGGTAGAACCAAGGTACAACAGGCCATGCAGACAGTGTTTCACCCACAAATGCATTCCAGAGTTGTACGTCAAAGTAAAGAATGAAGTTCAACAACAATTGTCAAATGCAGAGCGCGTGGCAATAACAACCGATGCCTGGATATAATATCTACATCCTGATCTGCAATGCACACTTTTTAGAACTGTATATAGTAATCTTTATTAGTCATCTTATTTTATTCTATGCTAAATGTATTGTATTGCACTGCACACTTTTTAGAACTGTATATAGTAATCTTGTTTTAGTCATCTTATTTTATTCTATGCTAAATTTATTGTATTTTATTATTGGTTTTAATATTTTATATATTTGGTTTATTATTGATGTTAATGTGCAATATTTTATTATTGGAGGCTGCTATAGTCAAGGGACCACAATAAATAGATTTGCACTTTTCTTGCTGTAAAGTACTGAAATAAGTGACAATAAAGGAATCTGAATCTGAATCTGGATGCCATATGCAACTACGTGACAATCACAGCCCAGACCGAGAGTTACGGACTCCTGTCTTACATAACCGAGTATTCAACGAATCACACAACACAGGGACAAATATAGTGGCTTTTACTGAAAGAACCATGTGTTGACTGGAACATTGCTGATAAAGAACCAGCCCTGGTAGCTGATGAAGCCAGAAACATGACAGTAGCTGGAGTGGAGGCGGAGAGCCCTGACCCTTGAGCCCTGACCCCTGGTGCTCTGCTCACACATTAAACCTGGCGTCGCAAAAAGCCTTTCAAGTGAACACTGCTGCAACGTGGGCTGGAGGAGTGAGGATGGTGGTTGGGTCGAACACAAGGGGAGCTGATACAGCAGCAACTGGCTTTGCCTTCCCACAAGCGTGTCCATGACATGATTCCTATTCCTATTTTATTTGTTACTTATAATTGTACTATATTCGTATGTGCTATATTTAATTTAGTTTATATCCCATATACTTATTCAACCTCTTATTTACAGTTGTACAGCCCTGGCCTATATTTTATTTCATAATTGTATTATTCTATTGTGCTTAGCTCATATTTCATTATATTTTACTCCAACTCTTTATTGTATGTATCTGTCTGTTATTGTCTGTCCACTAATGTTGCACCGATAACGTCCAAAGCAAATTCCTTGTATGTGAAAACTACTTGGCAATAAAGACGTTTCTGATTCTGATTCAGATTCAGATTCTGATGATCTGCTATCACTAGCTGTATTCTGTGACTGCTGGTACTGACAGCATGTACATAATTGAACCATACTGCACACACTGTTTACTGTCCACTGACAGTACACTGTATTAACCCTTTTGCCTGATTACTTTTACCAACGGATTTCCAGTTCCGCGTTCGCGTTCTGCGATCTGATTGGCCACTGACGTTTCTGGTCGCGCCAATCGTGTGACGCCTGTTTCTATCACCGGTTAAGCTTAGGCACTCTTTCAAAGTTGGTTAAGGTTAGAGTTTGTCTTAGAGCAGGGCGATAGAACACCAGCCCTGATTCCAAACTCTAACCTTAACCAACTGCGAAAGAGTCGCCTAAGCTTAACCAGTGATAAACTAGGCGTTAGGTAGTTTGCAGGCTGTTAGACCCGGAAATAGGCGCAGAACTTGCTGTCCCACGATTGGCGCACATGTCACATGACCTGGCCAATCAGAGCGCAAAACTCGAACGCGGAAACAAACATTTGTTGTCGAAAGTATAGATGCACCCGGGGGTGGTAATCATAGTGTCCAGGGTGCAGGAGAATCAGACAGACAGAGTCAGAGCAGGAGCAGGTGTCGTCAACCAGGCGTGAGTCAGAGCAGTTCCTTGTGAGCCAGGCCAGTGTCTCAAGCCAGGTCTTAGCCGGGCAGGTCAGTGTTTCCAGCCAGGTCTTAGCCGGGCAGGTCAGTGTCTCCAGCCAGGTCTTAGCCGGGCAGGCCAGTGTTTCCAGCCAGGTCTTAGCCGGGCAGGTCAGTGTCTCCAGCCAGGTCTTAGCCGGGCAGGTCAGTGTCTCCAGCCAGGTCTTAGCCGGGCAGGCCAGTGTTTCCAGCCAGGTCTTAGCCGGGCAGGTCAGTGTCTCCAGCCAGGTCTTAGCCGGGCAGGTCAGTGTCTCCAGCCAGGTCTTAGCCGGGCAGGTCAGTGTCTCCAGCCAGGTCTTAGCCGGGCAGGTCAGTGTCTCCAGCCAGGTCTTAGCCGGGCAGGTCAGTGTCTCCAGCCAGGTCTTAGCCGGGCAGGTCAGTGTCTCCAGGTCTTCACCGTGCAGGTCAGTGTCTCCAGCCAGGTCTTAGCCAGGCAGGTCAGTGTCTCCAGCCAGGTCTTAGCCGGGCAGGTCAGTGTCTCCAGCCAGGTCTTAGCCGGGCAGGTCAGTGTCTCCAGCCAGGTCTTAGCCGGGCAGGTCAGTGTCTCCAGCCAGGTCTTAGCCGGGCAGGTCAGTGTCTCCAGGTCTTCACCGTGCAGGCTAGGAGAGAGGGTGAGAATACAGTTAGACAAGGTCACAGAATGAGCGATCCAGGCGAACAACTAAAAGCAACAGAATCACGAACACAATCAATATAACTTGACTAACTGCCTGGTAACGAGAGTTTACGATCTGACAGCTTATCCACGTCTGGGGCGGGGTTATATACCATGATGTACTCTGCCCACAGACCTCAGATCAGCTACCTCGTTGACATCACAGCTGTACCTATTTGACCATAATGAGAGCGAGAGAAGGGGGAAGAGAACAGAGAGAGGAAAGGAGCACTGACAGGCCAGCACCATGACAGAAAGGGTTCATTTATTTAGTTTTCAGTGTTAGCGGGGCTTTGCAAGGTTCATGAATTGCAATGTGCTGAAGAGCTAAGACTTCTGAAGGGCTATATTGTTTTTTATGATATATTTAATATTTCTCCAACTAACTAACTAACGACCCGAAGTGGGTCCCCTATGCATGGATGGATGTGCGATACAGACCTCAGTTTATATTGTGTAAAAAAATAATCACATTAGTTTTATACAGTAAGTCTAGTTTTTTTTTGTCTGTGTCTAATGGAAACGTTTAACGTTATTACAAACACAATGCCACTGATACTGAAGGTAAGCAATGCTAATTTATAATGGGAAATTCACGTCTAAATATATATTTTTTGTATTGATCTTTTTCCCCCTGCTTTTTTCCGTACTTTTTCTCCCATCCCAATGTTAGTTGTTATGCCAATTCCCTTCCTAGTCGTTGCACACTTACCCCCTACCGCCGGTCTGGGAGGGTGAAGACTATCACATGCTTCCTCCGACACATGTGGAGCCAATCAACCGCTTCTTTTCAACGCTCAAAATTACAACGCTCTCAGTCTAATCATTAGTGGTGTTTTTCGAATGTGCTCACCTATGTATTATCATGTCTCGTGTTATTGTTTTCAGAGGCGCGCGCTCGACAGTGTGCGGAGTCAGTCAGGCTGTGGAGAATTTAATAACCGGGATCAGATGAAATAGTTATTATTTGTTATGAGCGGAGGAGGTAAGCTGAGTTGTTCAACAGCGAGAGCTGGCGTTCTATTCCACTGACATAGGATCCGAGGGGGGCCTGCGTATTGTGCAGGCCTGAGGCAAGGCCGTGTCTCTTGATGGGGGGGGGGGGGGGGGGGGGGGGGGGGGGCGGGGGGTGACGGCCGGGTCGTCCAATCTCAATTCAGCCGTTGAGGACACAGTGGTGACGGAAGTACTTACAGAGAAGAAGAGGAGACGCCTGATATCATCTGCCTCAGTGACAGTGAGTTAGCTGAGAACGTGTTGACATGCTGGCTTTCATACTGTATAGTATGGCTATCTTCCCTGGGGGGGGGGGGGGCGAAACACAGCACCTCCTCCTAGGCTCATTAGTAGAGGTTTCACACTACTCCTAAAAACAACCGGTGGCGTTCAGAGAGAGAGAGAGAGAGAGAGAGAGAGAGAGAGAGAGAGAGAGAGAGAGAGAGAGAGAGAGAGAGAGAGAGAGAGAGAGAGAGAGAGAGAGAGAAAGATGGAGAAAGAGAGAGATGGAGATGGAGAGAGAGAAAGAGAATATAATACTGGTGGCGTTCAGAGAGAGAGAGATGGAGAGAGAGAAAGAGAAAGATAGAGATGGAGAGAGAGAAAGAGAGAGATGGAGAGAGAGAGAAAGAGAGAGATGGAGAGAGAGAAAGAGAGAGATGGAGAGAGAGAAAGAGAGAGATGGAGAGAGAGATGAGAGAGAGAAAGAGAAATATGGAGAAAGAGAGAGATGGAGATGGAGAGAGAGAAAGAGAATATAATACTGGTGGCGTTCAGAGAGAGAGAGAGAGATGGAGAGAGAGAAAGAGAAAAATAGAGATGGAGAGAGAGATGGAGAGAGAGAGAAAGAGAGAGATGGAGAGAGAGAAAGAGAGAGATGGAGAGAGAGAAAGAGAGAGATGGAGAGAGAGAAAGAGAAGATAATACTTTGACGTATAAGCATGTGTTTCACTGCACATCTCGCCGTGCTACTCAATAAACGACTCGCGTTTGAGCAACTTTGAAAGCAGTAGTGTCTCCAGAGCCTTTGGGAGGCAGGCGGATAGTACTCTCCCTATGTAGTATGTGCTATTTAAAACCCTGGGAGGTGTCCGCAGGAACGAGTCTCTTTTCACTACAGCCATTAGTCTAATTGAATGATGGGCTTAAGAGAAACCCAAAAAAAAGATTCTCTCTAAGGCACAATTTGTATCAAATCTGTCCACATTATGGAGGGTTTTGTATACTGATCTGTCACTTGTGTCTTGGCAGCCCTTCGTCGCTGTGCCTGGTCTTTTCAACAAAGGTATGTTAATAGCTTGTATTTAATCTTCCAAATATATGCGCATAATCAGAACGCTGGCGCAACGATGATAAGGACTTGTCATGAGCCCTCAGCTATGGAGTCCTTTTGAAAACTCTGACATATTCAACACATCAAAAATATATTCTTTGCATGCTATTTTTCACAAGAGCTTTGCAGTCTGGCAATTATTTAGTTGATCTTCCCAAACGAGAGTTCATCAATCACATTTCATTCCGAGTTCCAAGTTAATTCAATTTCAAGTTCTGTTTGTTTTTGAAAGTGCACACAGGGTCACAATCTCTAGATTGGAAAAGAAGTAAACAAACGTCTGTAGCATTATGGGTAATGCCATATTAGTGGCACAGAGGTAGTTATTACATATTACCTAATATATTATTGTATGGTAATGACACAGAATTGAATTGAATGAATTGAATTGAATTATGCTTTTACCAACGCGTTCGTGTTTCCGCGTCTCTGATTGGCCAGGTCATGTGACATGTACGCCCAATCGTGGGACCGCAAGTTTCTACACTGGTTAAGCTTAGGCGCTCTTTCGAAGTTGGTTAAGGTTAGAGTTTGTCTTAGAGCATGGCGATAGAATGCCTGCCCTGATTCCAAACTCTAACCTTAACCAACTTCGAAAGTCGCCTAAGCTTAACCAGTGATAAACTAGGCGTTAGGTCGTTTGCAGGCTGTTCGACCCGGAAATAGGCGCAGAACTTGCCGTCCCACGATTGGCGCACATGTCACATGACCTGGCCAATCAGAGTGCAAAACGGGAACCCGGAAACACGAACGCGTTGGTAAAAGCATACACGCGTCCCGGTCCTACGTGTCTCATTTGGCCTCTTGAGTGTTTGTAGTCATGGCTCCTTTGACGTGGCTGTGGGTCCCTCATTCCTCTGTGGAGTTTGGGGGTGGGGGTGTGGGATTAGCTGGTTTTCCTCGTGGTGGCGGGGGCGCCGGCATCGGGGGAGATGGTGCGGCCAACGGGGGTGGCATTCCCGTCACCGTGCATGGCGGTGTGAGTGGCGCGCAGGCTGTTTGTGTTTTCCTTCGGTCATCTCGAAAGTCATGGACAATTTTTTCTACGAACAGGTTGCAAAGTACCTAGCAGAAAAAATCTAATCTACGAATTCCAATCTGGCTTCAGAACATCCCACTCCACTGACACATGCCTTCTCTATTTGAACGACCACATCAAACAAGAGGTGGACGCGGGCAAATACTGCGGCATGGTCATGCTGGACCTACAAAAAGCCTTCGACACTGTCAATCACTCCATTCTGATTGACAAGCTAAAAGCAATGGGTTTTGATAGTCTATCAGTGAGCTGGATGAAATCCTACCTGGAGGAGAGAGAACAGATGGTGGAGGTAAACGGTACCCTATCCCCCCCCCCCCCCTCACAGTGAGCTGTGGTGTTCCACAAGGAAGCATACTAGGACCGCTACTGTTCCTAATTTATGCAAATGACATGTCGTCAGCTTGTGACTGCAACTTGTTCTTGTTCACAGACGACTCAGCCCTGCTGGGCGTCTCTGACAAGAACAAGTTACAGGTTGAAAAAACCCTCAGCTCGGAACTAGGCAAAATCTGCATATGGCTCGCTGATAACAAACTATCATTACACATGGGCAAAACAGAGTCCATTCTCTTCAGTTCAAATAACAAACTCAGCAAGACCGACGGCTTCTCAGTTACAGTGGGTGACAATATTGTCACAAGGAAAGATGAAATTACCTACCTGGGCTCCATCCTAGAGGCTAATCTTTCCTGTGACAAAATGGCATCCAATGTAATAAAAAAAAGTCAACAAACAAACTCGATTCTTGTACCGGATCTCAAGTTTCAAGTTTCTTTAATAGTTGTCATACAGAAGTACAGAATACTTTTATACAAAATGCTTCTTTCTGTTACGCTCCAGAGACTGTGCTAGACAAAAGATAAGTATGAAATAAAATAGTATAGCATGTAAAAATAGAAGTAAAAAATAGAAGTCACGTACATAGACACAGAGTTCAGTATATACATATGTACAATGTTCAATGCAGAATAGAAGTAACTGAGTTACCATACAATATACAATATACTATGCAATATACTAATATACAATATACTATATAGTGCAAAGCAAGAATACCCTGAAGACTCTGGCAGGAGCACTCATACAAGGGTACTACGACTATGCTTGCACCGCATGGTACCAAAGCACCTCAAAGGCGCTAAAAACAAAATTACAAACATCTCAAAACAAACTGGTCAGACTACTGCTGGACCTTACTCCTAGAACCCACCTCACCCCTCCCCACTTTGACAACCTAGGATGGCTTAGAGTAGACGACAGAGTACAGCAACTTGCAATGGGCCTGGTCTACAAGATACACTACATGACCAAGGTACCCATGTACATGTCAAAATACTTCCCAAAGGTCAGTGAATACCACGATCACAACACCAGAGGGAGCTCCACAAATCATGTTAAACCCAGATTCGGCTCAAACAAGGGACTAAACATGTTTCGCAATTATGCCACATCAATGTTTCGCAATTATGCCACATCAATGTGGAACGCCCTACCCAAAGCTGTAAAGGAATGTGAATCACTACCCACTTTCAAAAACACTCTCAAAGAACACCTACGGGAGACTGCAATTCGAAACTGGCCCATGTAAATGTCCTAACCCAACCCCCTCCAATGTACAGTAAATGACCAAGTATGGTTTTTTTTGTATTTTATTTTTTTATTATTTTTTAAACAAACATATAAACAAACATGACAACACACGATAAGATATACAAGCATTAATTGTCAGGGCACATCCAATGAGATCACCTTTTAGTTAGTTGTCTTATATAAGATATACCCATAATACCTGTTATCTAAAAAAAAAAAACCTACACACATATGCTCAGCTCGAACCCCCCCCTCCCGGACCCCACCTTGAGAAGTACCTCCACTATCCCTCGCACCTAACCAGACACTACCATTATAAGCTAGCTTTTATTCTCTCCACCACTTCTAACCACATTGACATTTTGGATTCATTGAGACCCAGAATTCTTGCTGTAGATATTTCATGGTAAATTACATAGATAGATATGTAAGAAACCAAACTTTACGGCAAATTTTTTCCGGTTGAAACCAGCGTGATGCGATCAGCTTTTTGGCTACTGTGATACCCGATAAAACCAATCTCTTTAGCTGTGGATTCACTGCAAACTCAAAAACATCATTCAATAATAATACCGAGGGGTGTACAGGTATATTCCAAGATACGAGTTTTGATATTTGTTGGGTCACATCTTTCCAGAATGCCTTAACTGGTGAGCAGTCCCAATACATGTGCATAAATGTCCCTTCGTCCCCATTTGTACATTGGGTGCATTTGGAATCTTGTTTAAGCCCCATTCGGCACAGTCTTATAGGAGTCAAGTATGTCCTGTGAATATAGTTAAGATTGATTTGTTGATGAACCTTGCCAATCAAAGTCATTTTCCAGGTCTGGTATATCCCTCCTCCAGACAGAGTCAAGTTGGAGGGTTTCATACGAGGACGTTAGTAATTGATGATAAAATTCTGAAACAAAACCTCTCGATGTCTCTCTTGCGTAGAAGAATTTGTGGTATCTGTGGTGTTCAATTGGTCTGTCTAATGGAACACCGTGAGACTTCAAACATAGCTCTAACTGTTTGTGAAAAAGCCATGTGGACTTGGTGAGATTAAATTTTTTGCGTATTTCTTTATCACTACAAAAACCCTGTTTGTTAAAAACATCCCCTAATGAGTGTATGCCTTGCTCTTCCCATATAGGGAATCTTATAGGTCGTTTTCCAATTAAGAGAGCATTGTTATTGAATAAGGGAGTATGATTGTGCCATTTTTGTGGGTTAGGATTTTTTTTTTGTGATTCACGCCATATCCGGATCGCATGAGTAATTATGGGGCCAAATTTCCGTTCACAGTGCTTGATTGGTAGTTTAGTGTATGCTATGTCCTTCAGTCTATGTGGGGCTACTATGTTTTCTTCTATTTTTCTCCAGGATGCTAATGCTTGGGAGTCAAACCATGTTGTCAATGGACTTAATGAGTACGCCTTAAAATATAGGAAAAAATCTGGAAATGCCATGCCACCATCTGCTTTATTTCTCTGTGCGGTGGATCTTTTTATACGTGGTGGTTTGTTATTCCAAATAAATTTGTATGTGGAGGAGTGTAATCTTTTCCAGTAACCCTCTGGAGGGGGTAACGGTAGCATTGAACAGAAGAAGTTGATTTTAGGTAGTACATCCATCTTAACTATTGATATCCGTGCTTGTACTGTGTTTTAAAGTTTTGCCCATCTATCAAGGTCGTCTTTGATTTTGTTTTGGATTTTTGTGTAGTTGTGCTTCACCGTTTGTCCTATGGTAGGGAATATTTCCACTCCCAAGCATCTGAAATGTTTTACCATCGGTATCTGTCCTGGGAGGGTTTTATCTTTTTTTGCAGGGGTGTTAAGTGGAAGGAAAGCCGACTTTGGCCAATTTATCTTAAATCCCGATAAATCACCAAAGTCCTCAATCAACTTGAGCAGATGAGGCAATGTGGTGTTGGGGTTTTCCATGAACAATATTACATCGTCCGCATATAAACTAATTTTTTGTTGTGTGCCCTTGATTACGATAGGTTCTATGGATTGGGATTGTCTTATATATTGTGCTAAAGGCTCTAATGATAGATTGAACAGTCCGGGACTAAGAGGACAACCTTGTCTGGCAGAGCGTGATACCGGAAATATTTCGGAGATGATTGTGCCTGTTGTAATCATGGCCGATGGGTCTTTGTATAATACTTTAATCATATCGATGAATCCTTTTCCCATCCTTTCTAGCACTGCCCACAGATACGACCATTCCAGCCTGTCAATGGCCTTCATAGCATCCAGGGACAGCATCGCCTTAGGTATGGTGTCCTCCTTGTCGGCATCAAGTACGTGCAGTATACGTCTTATGTTCTCAGTGATCAGGCGGCCTCCTATGAAGCCAGTTTGGTCCGGGTGAACTAAAGACGTCATATGCTTTTGTAATCTGATGGCTAATACCTTAGAGTACAGTTTGATATCTGTTCCGAGGAGGCTTAAAGGTCTATAACTACCAAGTATGGTTTTGTCAATATTCAAATGTACAGTTTTGCTTGTACAGTTCTACAGTGTTCCCCACCCACCCCTCCTACCCAACCCCCACCCCACCCACCGAACCACCTCCAATGTACACCCCCCCTCACCTACTCAACCTCCCCCAATGTACAGTTTTTACGTCAAATGTATATACTCTTTTCTAGACTCTTTTTGTATCACAAACAGTACTGTATTTGCAAATCTGGTATGTCATAAATGTATAGATGTATCATGTAGCAGTACTGTCTATCTGTATGTCATGTATGTCATATATGTCCTGATGAATTGAAAATGGGGGACCCTGATGTAAACAAGACGAAAGTCTTTCTCTGGTCTGCATCCCCTTAACAATTGTGTGTATTGAGCTGTACTGTATTGTACCCATTCTGCAATCTGTTAATAAAGTTTTCAATCAATCAATCAATCAATCATGACGTGCTTTATGGGGGTGTGGGGGTGTGGTGGGGATTGATGTGTGTGGGGTGTTTGGGGGACTGGCTGTCCCGGGGGGGTTCACATGCTTTCGAGCGACATTGTACATATTGTACTTATTTTATGCCTGTTCTTATGTCTGCGTGTTTACGTTGCACTACTTTTATTGTCTTTTATACCTATTATTATTATTATTATTATTATTATTATTATTATTATTATTATTATTATTATTATTATTATTATTATTATTATTATTATTATTATTATTATTATTATTATTATTATTATTATTATTATTATTATTATTATTATTATTATTATTATTTTGTATCAACTTTTTCTCCCCATTTTCTATTTTTCTCCCTTCCCCAATTTCGTATTGTCCAATTCTACCCTCCCCTGTCTCGAACGCTGTTGGCCATGCCTCCCACAAGCCGGCTGCAATGTGGACGAAGCCTTGCATCACGTGTCCCCTCCGGTACTCGAGGAGGCAGCCGTCGCATATTTTCACCTGCACAGCCCGATCTCTCAGTGGCGAGGGTCTGCGTGGGAGGGACACGCCGCCCCCGTCGCTTCCTGATTCTACTGCGCAGGCGCACCAACCGACCAGTAGGAGTCGCTGTCCACAACGTCCGATCCCCACCCACCAGCTTCTCACCCCCTAATACTGCCAATTGTATTAGTATGAACGACCAGCCAAGCTGGTAGCAACGCAGAGAGCTGGGCTCGAACCCATTATCTCCTGTGTTGGTGGCGAGCGCCTTGTCCATTGCGCCACCTAGCCGTAAAGTGGGTGTTACAACAGTTTGTGTTCAACCTGCTTAGTAATAAGCAGCTGGTGAGTGGAGGGCCTTGGTTTGAAGCAGGTGCTGAATGGGATGTGTTGGCTACCAATGGCCAGCAATCATTGGTTATATACAGTAGTGTTGCCCGTTGATCTGAATAATAATGCCTAAGCTCAGCTCTCCTGCTCGGGTCACTGTGGTGTGTGTGTGTGCGTGTGCGTCAAGCCCAGATTAAGAATTCAGAGGCCTCTGGGCCGCGTGTTGCTTATTAACAGCGGAACAGTGCAAAAATGCTTCCGCTTTCGTCACCGCACGCCACTACGGTAATGCGCCTTTCTTTTCACGCCCGCTTAGACAAATGCATATGGCATTTCCGCGTACATTGCAACGAATCACTTGGAACCTCGGCTGTCTTTAACTATGAGTGAACACAACGCAACATTGTAACGTTAGCGAACCTCGGCTGTCTTTAACTATGAGTGAACACAACGCAACATTGTAACGTTAACGCGTACTTTACTATGGAATATAGTATATTATCGCGACGCGTCGTCAGACTAAACAGTGTTGTGAACACAACACATTGTAACGTTAACGTGTACTTCGCGACGCGTCGTCAGACTAAACAGTGTTGTGAACACAACACATTGTAACGTTAACGTGTACTTCGCGACGCGTCGTCAGACTAAACAGTGTTGTGAACACAACACATTGTAACGTTAACGTGTACTTTACTATGGAATATCAGAAGAAACTACTCAACCTCGGCTGTCTTTAACTATGAATGAACACAACACTCTAACTCACCATGTTTAGATAATAAAGTACTCAACTTTTGTATCACAAACAGTACTGTATTTGCAAATCTGATATGTCATAAATGTATACTGTAGATGTAGCAGTACTGTCTATCTGTATGTCATGTATGTCATATATGTTATGATGAATTGAAAATGGGGGACCCTGATTGTTGTGAAGGATCAGATTAAACCGAATATATATATTTATTTATGGATATATATTTAATAGTATTTGTATATCGTTTGATATCCCTTGTATATTCTTTGTACATATACACTGAATATCCCTTTAGTCTACTACAGCCCATAATAGTTCATTCTCTCATTGGACAAGAACCTGGCGCCAGCAGACAGGCCCCTTGAGTCAAGTTCAATAGTGCCGACGAACATGTCCCAACTAGCCCCGGTTCCGCGTAGGAATACGGCTACCGAAATACGAATGGTACTATTTGTTCACCGTGCATATAAATAGGGCGCAAGTAAAGTAGAACTTTCTTTTAGTCCATTAGTCCTTTACCCTCCAACCTAGTAACAGACGTGAAGCCTCACCCACGACCCACGTGTGGTGCAGTATGGCCTATTTTGGCCCCAGAATAGGCATTGAGACCTCGTGTAAATTCATAGCTGAATTGTCATAGTTTGGCACCGTATTTCTATTAAGTAATAATAGTCTATTATGTATGGTGCATCGTGCGGTATCGAGTTCTAAAGTGAGCAGCACCCCCATCGTTCCTCGCGTTATCTAGAGTCTTAACCAGGCTGGGCAGACCACGCGTGGTGCTTTCATCCGAGGAGTTCTGGGCGAGGACGAGTGGACCTGCACATTGGATTACCTACCCGGACGACTGCTGAGCCTATACGGCATGGAATATCTATTTGCTTTGGGTGCTTTGATTTGTGGAGCGGATAACAGCCAACGCCAGTGAGTGTTGGAATTACCCCCGAGAGGAGCCCAGGTGAGACGGCGCTCAACCCAGACCGAGGCCGCCTCGCTTCTCCTTCGTTGTGGACCTACAGCTACTGTCTACAAGAGGGCCCAAGTGTATTCATCTGTGGATCAAGATCCTGCGGGCACTGTTTTCTGTACCTGAATTCTCCCCAGGAATCGTTGGCCAGATGGGATGCAGCTGACGGCTCTCCAAACCCCCCCCCCCCCCTTACTGACTTACAACCAGCAGGACCCCTTTAGTATCCCGCTATAATCCTTAAGTACCATCGCTATAGTTTCCCTAAAGAACCAGGTTGTATACTTGCTTCCTGCGTAACCAGAGATTGGACATTCAGTGTTGATTTGCCTACGAATACTCATTTGCCTTACAAGTGCATTCAAATCATAAATGTAATTAAGTGAATGTTGCTATATTAAACCTTCGACTGTTATATTTGTGTGGACCTGATTTCATATGTGGGAAAGTGTTCATCATACTTAGATATCGTGTACTGGATGGCCAGAAGTTAAAGTACATCAAGCGGTAGTGGTTTAATGATACCATACTTATCAATACAGTCAGGGAATTGTACCCCTCAGTTACAATTGGTCCTTCGAGCCGGAGGGTAACTAGTGTAATATTAATATAGTGTTATTAATATTGAAATGGCCTATGATGAACACGCCACGAAACGGTCCTCCTAACGTAGAACGCCCGCGGCGCAGACGACAGACACCTCAGTACTTAGAGGATTACGCTGTCAGTCAACTACCTAGCCTTCTACAGACGGTAAACGCGGTAAAAGTAGAAAGTAAAATTATGTCTGACCTTAACGACCAGGTTACCCCGACCACAGAGGCCCTAGTGGGTTCTAATGTAACTGACCAAGCTCACGGTGGGGACCAGGAGGGAACAGACATGCCTTTACCCCCCGCCAATACCGAAGAAGTAGTCCCCGACCAGCTCCGGGAGGAAGACAACCCTCCAGAGGTGGAACCCTGCACGGAACAAGATGAGGAGAGCGCCGAGGAGATAGAGCTCCAGGACTCCCCAACGAGTACAGCCAGGAGCGGCTCACCTCTACAAGCGTCTTCCCCCAGCGCGGCGGAGAGGATGCTGTCACAGGCGTTCCTCGTCAGCCTGACAGCCTCTACCGAACGCGATCGACTCCAGGGTGAACGCGATCGACTTCAGGGTGAACGCGATCGACTCCAAACACAGCAACGGAGCGAAGAAGAGCACATACGCCTGGAGATGAGACGCCTTCAGACGGAAGAGAATATGGCAAGAGACCGGTCCGACACCCAGCGCGAAGCCGAGCGCGACAGACTACAAGCCGAGCGCGACAGACTACAAGCGCAGCTAATGGAGCAGCTGATCACCAGGGCAACACCCTCTCCCTCCGCCAGGGGTTCAAGGGCCTCGTTGAGACAACAGTCAAGGGCAGCATCCCCTCACCGACCAAGCGACCCTGAACTTGACCACCAGAGAGAGCCTATACCCCCCGCAGACCCCCTTCCCCGACCGGTCCAAGCGAGACCCAGCTACAAGGAAGGAGCAGCATACACTGCGGAGAGGCTAAATAAACGACTACAGGATCTAGAGGACCTGACAGAAGAAGAAGAGGGAGAGGAGGAGAACCAAGCCCGACGACAGCACAGTACTCCACCGGACCAGGAGGTCCAGTACAGCCCAGGCTATACCCCCGCGGCGCTGCGCTACAGACCCCCGACTCTATTCACGGGTGAGCATGACGCACGACCAGCCCCGAGGAACAGCACCTGGACCAGCGGGCCATGGTACCCTGCCGGTACCAGCCCACAGAGAGGCGCAAGAGGAGACTCGCCTAGGAGGCCTCTCTCCCAACGCTCACCGATGTGCCAGCCATCCACGGCGTCATACATTGGCACACCGACGTTTCCAGACTTCACCCATGAGAATCGAGCACAGTACACAGAGCTCCGGATGTGCTTAGAGACAATGATGGTGGATGTCGTTGACGAACGCCACAAGTATGCAATATTACTGAAGCACCTGAAAGTACCCCGAGCGCACAATATAGCGCTAGCCTATGCCACCTCTACGACCCCATACACCGCGGCTCTAGCAGCGCTGGACCAGAGATATGGACGTATATGGGATTACGTAATCCAAGAGATAAGGTATATTGACCGCCTACCCCCAGCAACAGACAATCGCTCACTAGACGACCTGTCTATAAAAGTGCAGTCCCTGGTAGGGATGCTGGGAGCGCAACGAGAAAAGGGTATGCACGAGCTATACGCCAACTCTAACGTCGAGAGGATTTTAGAGAAGCTGCCGCCCGCCAGACAAGAGCGCTTTAGGCGGCAAAGAGACCACCGTGATCCTAACGGTCCCGAACCATCCCTCCTCGATTTAGCCGACTTCCTGACGAGAGAAGTCAGCAGCCTACGCTTGGATACATTCGTGCGGAGCACACCAAGCTCCAGAGAGGGACCTAGGAGAGTAAACGATGGAAGAAGATCAGTGACTGTCATGCACCAATCAGAATCAGTACCGAGCAGTAAGAACCACAGTACCCCCTCGAGAAAAGAGAAGTGGAAGATGGTGTGCCCGTACTGCGAGAAGGAACACTGGCTGTCACAATGTGACCTGTTCAAGAAGATGAATGCAGAAGAAGTGAGTCAATGGATAAAGTCCAACAGGCGCTGTTACCGATGTGCGCGCAGTCACATGGCAGCCGAGTGCCGCCTAAAGAAGAGGTGCAGTCGGTGTGACGGAGCCCACCTAGATGTCCTACACGACAGTAACAGAAGAAAGCCTGCACCTGCACCATCGAGCAGCACAAAGGCAAGTGTCATGTACATTGACCCCGCCAGCAGCAGCGGCGCCCAGGTGCTCTTAAAGGTAGTCCGTGTAACATTGAGCCACCAAGATAAAGTCATGGACACTTACGCCGTCCTTGATGACGGGTCAGAGAAGACCCTTCTCCTCGCATCCGCTGCGGCCCAGCTGGGACTGCGGGGGAGCGAGAACCAGATGACGATTCGGACAATAAGAAGAGATTTAAAGACGATAAAAGGCGAGAATGTCTCCTTCACTATCGCAGCAAGCGGGCAGCCAGAGAGACGGTATAGGATTACAAATGCTTTCACCAGCCAAGAAATAGGACTATCACAGTACACCTACCCCATCGCCAAACTGATGGATAAATATGTGCACCTGCGTCAACTACCTATCCCGCTCATAGACGGCGCCACCCCGACCCTGCTGATAGGCTCCGACCATGCAGACCTCATAGTCCCGATAGACCGGGTCCATACAGGACCCAGAGGCTGTCCTGCAGCAGTCGAGACCCGCCTAGGATGGACACTAGAAGGCCCCCTCGCTAAATCTCTCAACCGAACAGCAGCCACTAGCTGCCTCCACTCCAGAGTGACAGAAGAAGACATTTACGCCATAAACCTCCTCGAGCAAGGGACAAAGAGAGTCACAGTCGGCGGAGTGATGAGATACGCAACTCCACTCCTGAGGCGAGAGGGAATGCCCACCTTTCACGCCACGAAAGAAGCTACGGAGCGGTATCTATTGAACACAGAGCGGCGCCTAGCCAAAGACCCCGCTCAAGAGAGTGTGTACCGCGCTGAGATTGAGAAGCTAATCACAGCGAGACACGTAATGAAGATTGACATTAAAGAGGCCGATCAGACGACCGAATCATGGTACGTGCCGCACCACAAGGTCCACCACAACGGCAAGGATCGCATTGTGTTTAACTGCAGCTACCAGATCGGATCCCAGAATCTGAATAAAGAGCTCTTGCCCGGCCCCACACTCGGCCCCTCTCTACTAGGCGTGCTACTACGCTTCCGCCAGGACAAGGTGGCTATCAGCGGGGATATCAAAGGGATGTTCCTGCAGGTGAGACTAGTGGAGGAGGATAAGCCCCTACTGCGGTTCCTATGGAGAGAGAGGATCGGAGATAAGCACCCAGCCATCTACCAATGGGAAGTCCTCCCCTTCGGAACCACATGCAGCCCGTGCTGTGCTACATTTGCACTGCAGAAACACGTCGCAGAGGACCCAGCAGCAGATGAAGAGGTCCGACACAGTGTGAAGAACAGTTTCTACGTGGACAACTGTTTACAAAGCGTTTCGACCCAAGAAGAAGCCGAGGCTCTCCTACTCAAGCTACGCGCCTCCCTGATCAAAGGCGGCTTTGATCTCAGGCAGTGGGCCAGCAGCGACCCGCAAGTATTGCGCAGCCTCTCCCCCGCGGACAAGGCAGCCAGTAGCGAGACCTGGATGGCGACCATCCCAGGAGAAGCCCAAGAAATGACACTAGGACTAGTCTGGCGCTTCAAAACAGACTCGCTCCACTATAGACACAAACCCCTGACCACAGAGCAGGGAAGGTCGACGGCGATACCGACCACCAGACGGAGTGTGTACAGAACACTCGCCAGACAATATGACCCGTTGGGATGTATTCTACCTTACACCACCAGGGCAAAGATGATTGTACGAGCACTATGGGACAAGGACCAGGGCTGGGATGACCCAATACCCGCACACCTTGCCTCCACATGGAGAGAGTGGGAGACGGAACTACGCTCACTCCCAGGCGTCAACATACGCCGCAGCTACTTCCCACCCACAGTGAGGCCAGAGACATGCAAGATGGATCTACACGTCTTCAGCGACGCCTCCGAAGTAGCCTATGGATCTGTGGCCTACTTGCGTGCCCAAGAGAAGGGAGGAGAGATACACACCGCTTTCATCCTGGCTCGCTCAAGAATAGCCCCACGAAAGCAACAATCTATCCCGCGTCTAGAGCTCTGCGCAGCCCTAGCAGGAGCGCATCTAGCCACGTTAATCCAACGTGAACTCACCATCCCGGTGCAAAGAACAATCTTGTGGTCAGACTCTACGACAGTACTCACATGGATCAAGTCTGATTCATGCAGATACAAGGTCTTCGTGGGAGTCAGAGTCACAGAGATTCAAGAGTTAACAGAAGCAGCGAGCTGGCGGTATGTGGACACCAAACACAACCCAGCTGACGTCATCACCCGGGGAATGTCCCTAGATGACCTCACCCGTCACAACATCTACAGTGACGGACCAGAGTTCCTCAAGCTCCCGGAAGAAGAGTGGCCTACGCCCACCCCACGGGAGGCGAGTAAAGAGGAGGCTGAAAACAAGAAACCTATGTTCTGTGGATTGAGCACAGTCGCCTCCACAGCCCCCAACATAGATGATTGCCTCACCCTACAGAGTGCGCAGATAAAGACATTCCTGTGGCACCACCCAGAGATTCAGCCCACCACTGACATTTCAGCAGCTGACTACGAAGAAGCAGAACTTCTTCTACTACAACGAGCCCAGAGAGACTCGTTCCCCGATGAGCTAGACTGTCTACAGGGAGGAAAGCCCGTCCCATCAGACAGCAGACTGCTCCACCTGGCACCCGAGAGTGACGCCCATAATCTCATCAGAGTGGGTGGTCGTCTGCGGAGAGCCCCCGACCTACCGGATGACGTTAAGTACCCGATAGTCTTGAACAGCCGACACAAGGTCACAGAGCTGATCATAAAGAAATACGACGAGGATGTGCACCACGCAGGAGCAGAGAGAGTCTTCGCGGAGATCAGACGTCGCTATTGGATACTTCAAGGGAGAGAAGCAGTGCGGCGCTTCCAGCGAACCTGTCTAGACTGTCGTAAGTGGCGAGCGCAGCCCAGTATACCCCGGATGGCTGACCTCCCTGTCGCCTCCGACTCGGCGACAAGCCTTTTCACTCCACAGGCATGGACTGTTTTGGCCCGTTGTATATAAAGAAAGGAAGAGGAACCGAGAAGCGGTGGGGTATTGTATTCAAATGCATGACCACCAGAGCGATACATATCGAACTCCTTCCAACCATGAGCACAGACTCATTCCTTATGGCCTTCCGAAGATTCACATCGCCGAAAGGAAAACCGTCTACATTGTTGTCTGATCACGGGACAAACTTCAAAGGCGGAGAAAGAGAGCTGAGAGAGAGCTTCCAAGCTATGGGCCCAGAACTTAAGACCCACCTCGCTCCATCCCAGATTGACTTCCAGTTTAATCCCCCGAACGCACCCCACTTCGGTGGAACCTGGGAACGAGAAGTACGTTCTATAAAGACAGCCCTGTACGCCGTGCTTGGGGCCCAGACTGTGGCGGAAGAAGTCCTAATGACAGTCCTCACGGAGATCGAGGGAGTATTGAACTCCAAGCCCCTCGGTTACGTCTCAAGTGATGTAGCAGATGTCGACCCAGTCACCCCCAACACACTCTTGATGGGGCGGCTGGACCCCGCGCTACCCCAGACAATGTACAGGCCTGAAGAAGCGAACGGCCGAAGAATGTGGAGGTACAGTCAAGTACTGGCTGACAAGTTTTGGAATAGCTTCCTACTCCACTATCTACCGTCTCTACAGACCCGCCAGAAGTGGGTAAAAGAGAGAGACAATTTGACAGAAGGAACAGTCGTCATGATTATCGACCAGTCACTACCCAGAGCTATGTGGCCGGCTGGCCGCGTAAGCAAAGTGATCACCGGTGCCGATGGCAAGGTCCGAGCAGCTGAAGTGCTCGTCCAAGGGCGAACTTACACACGACCCGTGGCGAGGCTAATAGAACTGCCAAGACTCCCAGACACTATCGATGATGACCATGACCCCATGACTTTGTGAGTTGACTGACCCTTACAGCGGACCTTGAGTGGTAGACAGTGCGGTTAATCTGTCTCTGCTTAGCTAATTAGGTGGGACTAATTAGGGGGCGGCTGTTGTGAAGGATCAGATTAAACCGAATATATATATTTATTTATGGATATATATTTAATAGTATTTGTATATCGTTTGATATCCCTTGTATATTCTTTGTACATATACACTGAATATCCCTTTAGTCTACTACAGCCCATAATAGTTCATTCTCTCATTGGACAAGAACCTGGCGCCAGCAGACAGGCCCCTTGAGTCAAGTTCAATAGTGCCGACGAACATGTCCCAACTAGCCCCGGTTCCGCGTAGGAATACGGCTACCGAAATACGAATGGTACTATTTGTTCACCGTGCATATAAATAGGGTGCAAGTAAAGTAGAACTTTCTTTTAGTCCATTAGTCCTTTACCCTCCAACCTAGTAACAGACGTGAAGCCTCACCCACGACCCACGTGTGGTGCAGTATGGCCTATTTTGGCCCCAGAATAGGCATTGAGACCTCGTGTAAATTCATAGCTGAATTGTCATAGTTTGGCACCGTATTTCTATTAAGTAATAATAGTCTATTATGTATGGTGCATCGTGCGGTATCGAGTTCTAAAGTGAGCAGCACCCCCATCGTTCCTCGCGTTATCTAGAGTCTTAACCAGGCTGGGCAGACCACGCGTGGTGCTTTCATCCGAGGAGTTCTGGGCGAGGACGAGTGGACCTGCACATTGGATTACCTACCCGGACGACTGCTGAGCCTATACGGCATGGAATATCTATTTGCTTTGGGTGCTTTGATTTGTGGAGCGGATAACAGCCAACGCCAGTGAGTGTTGGAATTACCCCCGAGAGGAGCCCAGGTGAGACGGCGCTCAACCCAGACAGAGGCCGCCTCGCTTCTCCTTCGTTGTGGACCTACAGCTACCGTCTACAAGAGGGCCCAAGTGTATTCATCTGTGGATCAAGATCCTGCGGGCACTGTTTTCTGTACCTGAATTCTCCCCAGGAATCGTTGGCCAGATGGGATGCAGCTGACGGCTCTCCAAACCCCCCCCCTCCCTTACTGACTTACAACCAGCAGGACCCCTTTAGTATCCCGCTATAATCCTTAAGTACCATCGCTATAGTTTCCCTAAAGAACCAGGTTGTATACTTGCTTCCTGCGTAACCAGAGATTGGACATTCAGTGTTGATTTGCCTACAAATACTAATTTGCCTTACAAGTGCATTCAAATCATAAATGTAATTAAGTGAATGTTGTATATACCTTTTGCTATATTAAACCTTCGACTGTTATATTTGTGTGGACCTGATTTCATATGTGGGAAAGTGTTCATCATACTTAGATATCGTGTACTGGATGGCCAGAAGTTAAAGTACATCAAGCGGTAGTGGTTTAATGATACCATACTTATCAATACAGTCAGGGAATTGTACCCCTCAGTTACACTGATGTAAACAAGACGAAAGTCTTTCTCTGGTCTGCATCCCCTTAACAATTGTATGTATTGAGCTGTACTGTACTGTACCCATTCTGCAATCTGTTAATAAACTTTTCAATCAATCAATCAATCAACCTCTACTTGTCTACTGTCTGACTGAACACAACACTCTAACTAACTTACCATGTTTAGATAATGAAGTACTCAACCTCTACTGTATTTAACTATGAGTGAACACAACACTCTAACTTACCATCTTTAGATAATGAAGTACTCAACCTCTACTGTATTTAACTATGAGTGAACACAACACTCTAACTTACCATCTTTAGATAATAAAGTATAACCTCTACTGTCTTTAACTATGAAGGAATTACAACCTTTATTTAATGGTTAATATTTTGATAAAAGGTAATTTACTATATTTGTAGTAGTGCTCAATCAATCAATCAATCAATCAATCAATCATGTACCTCGGCGCAGCTGAATAACAGTAGGAGTGATCGCCTGCTGCGTCCATCACGTGTATGGTGATTAACCAAAGCGTGATTAAATTGAACCAAAGCGTGTTAATATGTGTCGAACCAAGCGGGGATCTCATGCGCATGCGCGCGCGAGCGCGGCGCGAGCACCTCGCGAGCACGCCGGTGCACGCACCTGGGCGAAGGAAAAGGGAAGGTGCATTACCGTAGTGGCGTGCGGTGACGAATGCGGAAGCATTTTTGCACTGTTCCGCTGTTAATAAGCAACACGCCTCTGGGCCAGACTCTTGTGGAGGCCCCCACACACACACACACGTGCACGCACAGTGACGTTTTTATATGTAAAACATTGGTGGGGCAGCCACCAACCAAGGCTACATACCAGGCAAACTACAACAAAAAAAACCTACAAAATTACAGTAATCCTGCTACTGATGCGTTTTTAACACATCAACAAACAGCTATCCATCGAGAGAGAAAGTATAGTTGAGGATTTTTTTTAAGTATTGAACATTTATTATATTCCCTGTCTGCCAAAGTTATTGACAGGGTACCACACAATATATTATACTTCATTGTTCAGTTATTCTGTCAGTTTCATGATGGCTTTGTTTGAAAATGTTAAATGCAGGAAAACACAACCAGAAATGTTTCATTTTGATCACTTTAATATTTCAATTTGGAAGGCGAACAAAGAAAGAACAGTTCTGCAACAGTGCAGTTTGTGACTTGCTGTTGTGACTTTTGGGTATTGCTGGTCTATAAGCAATACAAAAAAAAAGGAAAAAGGACTATTTATTTTTCCATTGAACAAAACATATTTTATTACAATGCACAAACCAGTGTTGTGCTAGTTACTAGTTATATACATGTGTTTAGATGAGGATGGCGCTATCCTCAGGATGAAAAAAACCCTGCACAAACTCATCTCTGAGGCACTGTATATTACAATTAGAATGATTTATAATTAAACTATACAGGCTGTGTATTTCAAAATATGTGTTTAACATGGGAGTCAACCTGACAATTTCTGTCACTAGGTAGTTAGGGAATTTTAGCAAGATGTTTGGACCATCTGTGAAAAAATGTATTACCAATAGCTTTCTTCACCAAAGTGTTCCTATAGGTGTCTACTAACACCTCTCAATTTATTCAAACCCAAATCCTCGGGAAAAATTCTGGAGAGCCAATCAAAGTTAAGGAGCCCAGGGGGCTTGGGCGAAAAATATGAAAAAAATTTAAATCAAATATTAACGTGTGGGGTGACTAACTAGGGGTTTTCAGGGGTGCTGAATCTATTCCAACCATTAGTTTTGAGTAAGAATGGCTCCCTGGCCATAAAATATTGGTATATTATATATATAGTATAATATATTTTAAGCTATAATGTACAGCAAAAAGGGTATAATCAACGGTATGGGACTGAGGTGTTGTTGATTTGATTCTATTCTGGAAAATAAAATATGAAAATATTGCAAAAATGCACATGCTCAGTAGGATACACTGTCTGCATGTGGGGAAGGAGCAGGAGTGCTGCATCATGGCAAATATCTCTGCACAACAAAAACGATTTTAAGGTATGATCGTTTAACTACTCTTTGGGAGAGTAATTGGTTTTCCTCTGCACCCCCTACAGCCCTGTAACAACCCCAACCCACTCCCCCCTCCTTCCGTAAATGGCGCTGCCTATGACGGCTGCCAGTCTGTTTGCGGTGGTGAATATGCATATGTTTGTCTCAAGGCTCTGTACCATTATTACTATCTAAAATGTAATAATTGTGGAATATTACTGTAATGAGCTGTATGTGTATGATCCAAGCGTCCTATGATCCTCATAGGAGCATAACAGAAAAAAGCATTCCATGTGAAGGTATTCTGTATCTTTGCATGTCAACTAATAAAGAAACTTGAACTTGAACTTGAAACTTGGCAAAAGGTTTGATAACTGTAAATGTAGCACTTTATCAATTTTCTCTAGTTTATTGCTAACAATAAACAACCATTCACCTAGCTAAAGTTTGCTTACAGCTAACATTAGATAGATAGCTAGCATCAGAGTGGTTATAAGATCAGCTGGACTTTGTGTGGTGATCTACTTTTTCAGTGAAGATAATCTTGTAGTTCACTCACTCCATCAATAAGTCTTGCTGTGTGGACCAGTTCTGTATGTTTTGACACGAATCATGACACTTGTCTTTTAGTAGACTACAACATGGAAGAGGATTCTGTAGCTTGTTGCTTAAGGTGCTTCATCTGTGGTGGTCCTGAGACTGGGATTAAAAAGCTCTCAAAAGTCACCCAAAAAGGCTACGCACAGATTTAGTCTTATTCTGAGAGTGTGGACGATGAAGCATTAATCAGAAGACTACATGAAGACTGGACAAACGGAGATGATCCCAAGCTTAGACGCCATTTGGAATGCAGAAACGAGCTATACAATGGTGCAAGAAGTAAATCCACTGGAAATCGTACGTTTGTTTTATTTTTCATTGTGATGAAAGCACTTGCAGTTTTCAATCATATTCTATGTTGTGAGTGACATCTCAATTTAATAAAAACGTTTAACAAATTCTATTCTTTAGGGCAAGATGAGCAAGACCAACATCCAGACATGTTGAACAGACGCAGCGTATTGTCTGGGTCAAGTAGTCAAAGTGCTAGCAGCTCCACCATAGTTGGATGGTTGGAAGTAGTAAACCCCTTCGATAACACACGGGACAGGAAGACCCTGGTGTCCTTCTCTACAGGGTTTAGCAGCTCTCTCGGAGACCCAGTAAATGCGGATCAGGCAGAGGAGATTGGCAGAACCATACAGGCCAAGATGGATGGGAAAACTGTTAATGATACAATGCAAACAAAGTACTAAGTCAAATCATTAGCAACCCTCAGATCTGGACCCAAAGTCAGTGGGGAGAAGCTGGTTATTGACTCACTCAATCTCTTCAACCGCCTCATCATCATCAGTGAGCGTGAAGTCAAGACCAAAGAAGCTCTGCTATTTGAGTTGACGCCAACACTCTTTTTGACAAAAACCAGAAGATGCGAACGCCAGATAAGGCTGCTCTAGCAAAGTTCCTAAAGACATTTGTGGAACCCATTGGGCAAACCCCATGCACGAGCCTTGTGATTGATGGTGGGTGGCTCCTGCACAATGTCAAGTGGGAGGTTAACCTCACCTGGAAGGACATCGCTGAGAGCTACCTCGGGTTTGTGAAGGCCATGGGAAGCCAGCACCTCCGGATCACTGTGGTTTTTGACGGATATGACAACTCGACCAAGGACCATGATCATCTCAGACGTACAAAAAGTTCCTTGACAACAAGAACAACAAGGCCCAGCTTATCCTGCTTCTAGCTGAGACATTCAGTAGTAATGGAATCCGTGTACATCAATGCTTTGATGATGCAGACACTTCTATCGTCCAGGCAGCTCTATGAGGCAAGAGAGTCCGCTGTTGAGGGGAGAGCTGAGGATACGGACATCCTGGTTATGCTCATTCATCATGATGCAGACCACTCAGTCTTCTTCACAACAGCAAACAATGTGTCTTACGATGTTGGAAAGATACAAGAGGCCCTCCCAGAGAAATACAGGAAATATCTGCTCTTTCTACACAGCTTCTTAGGCTGCGATACCGTGTTTGCAATTTCTGGCTTTAGTAAACCAACTTTCCTACGCACACTCTGCAAGACGGACCAAGCTGAGAAGGCCATGGAAGTTTTTCTTGACATCCAAGCCCAGAAAGATGCCATCATCACAGCCGGCTGTGAAATATTCAAACTCATGTTCCATGGGAAACCACCCAAAGGTTTGGGGGACTTGAGATTTGAAATGTTCAGCAAGCGGGCTGCAGCAGGGAAAATCAGCCCTGAGAAACTGCCCCCCCCCGACTACAGCAGCAGCAGCACAACATTCTCTCCGGGCATATCTCCAAACCAGAGACTGGCTTCTACTACAAAGTCCATCACTGGATGTTCTGGACTATGGCTGGAAACTGGGAGAAGAAGGCTATGCACCAGTCCCTACCACAGACCCCATTGCCCCAGACTATCTCCTGAAATTCATCAGCTGCAACTGTGTGGGAGACTGCAGATTTTTCATATTTTTCACCCAAGCCCTCTGGGTATACCAATATGTTATGGCCAGGGAGCCAAATTTACTCAAAACTAATGGTTGGAATAGATTCAGCACCCCTGAAAACCCCTAGTTAGTCACCCCACACGTTAATATTTGATTTAAATTTTTTTCATATTTTTCGCCCTAGCCCCCTGGGCTCCTTAACTTTGATTGGCTCTCCAGAATTTGTTAGTAGACAACTATAGGAACACTTTGGTGAAGAAAGCTATTGGTAATAAATTTTTTCACAGATGGTCCAAACATCTTGCTAAAATTCCCTAACTAAGGTTGGTGAGAGACAAATATGCCCATCGCTATCAGTGCCGACCTTGTTTACCTTTTTACCCTGTTGAATGCCATCATCCACTTCAATGTTAGCGTTAAAAAACGCCTAATCTATGTTTTAAATTATGGCTATGTGTCTAATCTGCCCGTCTCTTATCAATGACTTGTTTGCAGTCAACATTGTCGAAACGGATTGTTTTTTAATCGGTTCATGTTCTTTTTCTAGCATTTCGAAAAGCTATCATTCTCTCAAAAAAAATTGGAATATTGAAAGATTCCCCCATAAACGGCATTTATTGGAATATTCTCGAATACACTAGACACGTTGTCATTTGTCGGCCTGTTTATGAATCGTTTTCAAATAAACGCTAGATTATCGATAGTATATGTGTACTTATGCACGCTATAGAGGCGGGCTGAAAAATCTATTCTCTCGTTTCCTCAAGATCACACACACACATTTAGAATCTTTATTTATGTCCACATAAAGACAATGTTTAAAGGACACAAATATTATCAGTGCACTTGTACATTGTGGGTTATTCTGATACAGTCGTGCCCAAATTGACAATGGCAACCAAAGTTACACACACACATGGATGATGAACCTGCCAATCAACACACAGCTATACAGCTGTATATGGATACAGATAGCAGCGTCTTCTCCAAATTGCCCGGCTGCCAATAATAGCTGACACTGAGCAATATCTTGCTAATTGTTTGGCTCTTCTCTTCGGAAGACTGGCCATCTGAAGGCCTCTAACACCCAACTTATGGACATGACCCAGGCTTCCAAATATGAAGACTAAAAGTTTACAGTTGTAGCCGAGTTGTGATATGGTATGGTCTAACAGTTGATATTTTAACATTTTGGTTGTAAAGGCTTCCTCTAGAGTCTAGACTAGACTGTAGTCAAACGTGCAGCCAACTTCTAGGATGAGAACCTCTCTGTTATTCTCATTAACAATAACAACATCGGGGGTGTTTGCTGAAATATCAGAAAACAATGAATTGTCCCTACACAGATTGAGCATATATAGCTTCACACTGGTGTGCTTATACAGCTTATATGTTGCAGGTGACCCTAGTGTGGAACTGACACTGTCTGCAATCAGATCCACGATCCTATCATGCCTACAAACGTAGAGCCCTTTGTATGCATGACAGCCATTGAGTATGTGAGACATGGTTTCTGTTTTCTGTTCGTGACCAACATGGTGTATGCAGTGTGAACTATATATTTGAGTCCTTCCCTTATTTGTGGAACATTTATAAAATAAAAAGTAGTCCACTTTAACACTTTGCCGCCCAAGCACGAGTTAACTCGTGTTTCGATTCCACCCGTTGAGGACCAGAGCCACGAGTTAACTCGTGGCAAGTTGTTATTGTTTTATTCCATATTAATAAACGGATCAAGGTCCCCGATCGGCTCTGCAGATTTACCCGCCAGATTTAAATCGGCGACATGCAATACTGGCCAGATCCTCTTAGGGGTGCCATCGCTCCACTGCAGTATCATTGAGGCCGAATGGGATTTTTTTTTTACTGTCTGGGGCGTTTCATATGAGCCTCGATCCCAGCCGAACATCACGTTACCGAACGCAGATTTCAGCCTGGAATAATGGGATTTATGATCAGCCAATGGACATATCGATCTACCAGATTCCGATGACTAATGACGAAATGCTGCCGGCGATCACATGGGCTGATGGTAGGATACTATTCCCCCAAATTACAGCTGGATTGGACATTGTTGTAACACGCAAGTGATCTATCAGTGAAAATGGCTACTTGAACGCACACTGTATTGCTAATCAATAATACTGATCGGCGTCCCCCACCGCCCCCATTTCATCCATAGATGCTCTGTAATAGTCCGGATGCTACGCAGTTTGTTTTATTTCATTCGCATATATACAACAGAAATGGCGTTTGATATAATGTGACTAGCCTTTAGCCTCATATCTAGCTCCCCAGAAAAAAGACGAGGCGAAAACTGCGATAAACCTTATATTCACGGCGCTATAAAATGACAACCAACCGATGGATTTTTATTTTCTTTAAGCCATTATGAAGGCACGGTTTATGCACTCAAGTGACAATGAGAATGGACAGATAGCAATACTATAAAGTATATATATAGCTGTTAGAAAGTACATCGGTTTGTTGACAAAGCTCGGTCCTCTGGACTATAAATCGCCACGGGACTCTGGTCGCCAAAGTGTTAAAAGACTACCATGTGTAGACCTATTTTTAAATAAAACACAGAAGAGGAGACAAAACACTGGTGTCTGTAATAAATAAAACCCTGAACTACAGTATGCAGCTCTATTGGCTTCCGGTTTAGCTGCAATATGTAGCGCACGCAATTGGTTACAGCTCCGCTCCCGTTATCGTTAATTTAGTTTAAAAACCTTATTTGGACAATACCAAAAGAGATTAGACCACATCGTATGTATTGATAAGACCCTCTACTAACTATATCAAAAAGACAACATGGATAAGGATAAGAGAAAGGGTGGAAGGAAACAAGACACAGCAATTCTAACGGCGCCGATTGAAACACGCTCAAGGAAAATAACAGGCGACGCTGTGGCAGATCCGTTGGGGACAAGCCCCGACGCGGGGAATATAGAGGAGAATACACAGGGACCAAGGACAACTGGCCCCGAGATGGAGACAATAGATGACAACATAACAGGAACATCAGAAAAAAGTACCGTGAAGGAAAAAGCAGGCGATTTTGAGAAGATAATAGCAAAAACATCCATCGGATCCCTCACTGCTCCAATAACATCAACTGACACAAGCAGTTCAGTTGCACAGCCCGACTTCAACTCTCTGACTATCCTGATAAAAGAACAGATGGTCGCTTTCAAAGCACACGTAGAAGAACAGTTGGTCGCACACGCTGAACACATCGATACTAAATTCGAAGAGGTTATGAGAGCGGTCGCTTTGCAGTCCGTGCGAATCACGACAGTGGAGATTTCGGTGACAGAAAACACAAAAGCAGTCAAAGCGAACGAAGGTGGCTTGACAGAGATGGGAGAAGAGATGGAAAGAGCTAAAGAGGAATATCGGAGGGAAATAAAATTGCTTAAAAACGAAGTGATGGAGAGGCAACTAGAAACCCATCGTTACCACAGGCGGAATAACATCCGCATTGTGGGGCTTGATGAAGCAGTGAACTGCGAAGACATCAACTTTCCAAAAGAGTTATCAACGATTTTGGAAAACTCCGATCCAAACAAAGTGCCAGAAGTGGAACAAGTTTCCAGAATTGGTTCCCAGGGGCAAAGTATCAACGGGCCGAGAGTCATCATTGTCACTCTGCGGAAAACTACAACAAGGGATGCCATCATCAAATATGCTCGCAACCAACGTGGGAAGCTGAAGTATGGTGATAAACCAATATTTATCTACGAAGATTTGAGCAGAGAGGCCATCATCCGACGTCAACCATACAAAGATGTGATGCAAAAGCTGTACAAAGCCG
Organism: Notolepis coatsorum; assembly: GCF_963971535.1. Taxonomy (NCBI): domain Eukaryota; kingdom Metazoa; phylum Chordata; class Actinopteri; order Aulopiformes; family Paralepididae; genus Notolepis; species Notolepis coatsorum. The sequence continues at coordinate 47,037,752 of NC_140166.1, read as the reverse complement.
GCTACAAGCCAAGGCTAGCATATCCGGCGCTGTTATCATTCTTGGGCAATAACGGCCGCAGGTCAGGTCCATATACACCCTTTGAAGCTGAGGATTTCCTGAATCAAAATGCAGCAAATAACCCAAAGCATGACGAAAATGCCGGAATCAGTTAAGCCTCTCTCTAAATATATACCAGTGTTGGAATGACTTTATTGTGTTCATCAATGAGGTCATTCCACCAGTGTTGGAATGACATTGTTGTGTTCATCAAAGTAGCAAACGATATGCAAGTCGTCTATAACAAAGTGTACTGTGTATAATACGATTCATAATACATTATAATTTCAGTCTCTGGTCTCTGAGGGGACAAATAAATATCAATGCAAAAAGATCTATCTGGAATATTCTGGGTTTATCGCTCAAATGCCCTGGGTCTCTTAGATCATTCTGGAATGTAAAATAGTCTAGGCACTAGTATATTCTACAACCTTCTAGAATATAAGGCACCATGACAACGAAGCATACAACTCTAACAATAACATTCGGTGTGCATACACATAGCAGATAATAAATTAAATGAAGTGCAATCAGTCCTTAATAATACTTTAAAATTAACCACACATAAACGTATGAGCACAGCAAGGTTATTCTAACAATTTAAGTAATCACTCCATTAAAGGCACATTGAAGCGCTAAAAGGCGCTGCTTTTCTATCTTATCTAATCAGTTAAATCGGTTCTAGTGGCTTCTCCACGTTGATAATTATTTATCTCTTATTCCTTATCTATATCTTTCCATTGATTTTTATTTTATTTAATTTTTTCTTCTCATTACTCTATATTTTTTAAATATATTTTAACTTACATTGTTCTTTTCCAATGTTCTTCACATTAAGGTGTCAATATTACTCTATATTTTTTAAATATATTTTAACTTACATTATTCTTTTCCAATGTTCTTCACATTAAGGTGTCAATATTGCTCTACAATCTTTTCCTTTTTTTTCCCCCACACGTTGGTGGAGGGTTCAAAGGAATATGTCGATAAAGGTTTATTCTCTTTTTTTTATTTTATTTTTTATTTTTATCTTTAGGTTATTTATCACAATACTTCATTACAGTAAGGGAAGGTGCAAGACCAAAAGCGACATTCTATTGCAATAGAATGGAAATGTTAGATCCTATGGCAATGAGCATAGGAAAATTAGGATTACAATGCTCAGTTTGGGCAATCCGGTGGACCATGGGAGAAAGTCAATCGCGGAGGATGTGTTCTTGGAACACAGGCATGTTCGACTTTCTGGGTGAGGGGAAAATAGGGGATTTTTATTTGTATATATATATGTTTTTAAGCTCAGCTCTCAACGGGACCTCATTAATTGGATGTGCATCTATTGTAGCTTCATACTCCAGAAACATTACCAAAAACTACACGAAAACATGCATAGACTATGGCTAGTTTGAATATAATGGTATGGAACACCGGTGGGATAAACAAACAACACAAGCGCAAAAGCGTGCTTACACTGATGAAAAAAGAACATGTGGACGTGGCTCTATTAAGCGAAACGCACATTTTAGAGGGAGACATAAATACGTTAGCGGATAACATATACCATAATATTAGTCACTCTTCTTTTGCTACGAGAACTAGAGGGGTAGCCATAGTCGTCAGACGCAAATTAAATATCGAATTGAAAGGGGTATGGTCGGATGCTGAGGGGCGCATAACTATAGCTAGGATTATACACAATAACAGGAAAATTGCATTGGCAGCGGTATATGCCCCGAATTTGTACGAAGTGGGTTTCTTCACTTCACTAACAGGAGAAATGTTAAACCATCCCGAGTACTCATATATAATAGGTGCGGATTTTAATGCCATTTGGAACCCAAGGATGGACAAAACTTACCTTTCCTTCTCCAGCGAACAAAAGAATTCATCTAAAGCATTAAAAGATTGGTCGAAATCAACAGGAGTAACTGATTTATGGCGTTCACTTAACCCCATGACCCGCAAGTACTCCTGTCGTTCGGCGAGACACAACACACTATCCAGAATTGATTACGTCTTTGCATCCCCGAGAATATTTGATAAATATGAAGTGGAAATGACACCCAATGCGCTATCAGATCACTGCTACTTAATCCTGAAAGCAACATTTGGTACACTATCTACCCGGGCCCCAAGATGGCGTTTTAATTCGATGCTGCTTAACAACAAGGAATTCATTACACAAATTAAAGAAGCTCTCACAGTATTCCTACAAGATAATGCTAACTCGGTGCAAGATCCCAGAATATTATGGATGTCGGTAAAGAATATGATCAAGGATTTCTCGGATAGATTTACCTCCATATTGCGCAAAAATCAAAACACAAAACTGTCTGAAATGGAAACGCTTTACTCAACGCTTTTTAATTCTTTAAAATACAACAACTCTACTAGACTAGATAACCAAGTTAACATTCTAAAGACAGAGATCAAAGCAATGTACAGACAAAAATCGGAATTGCAAATACGCAGCACTAGACAACAGCAGTACTTCCAAGGTTCTAAACCTAGTCACCTATTAGCCATGCGACTAAGAATTAATGCAAAATTTTGCAGATATAACTGCCATTAGGAAACAACAAGCTCTAGTAACAGAACCCAAAATAATAAACGATACATTCAAAGAATTCTACTCCGATTTATATAACTCAGAAACGACCTTTGATCAAGACAAATTAGACACATATCTTAATCAAATTACTCTCCCTAAACTTACGGATGAAGACGCTAAACAGTTAGAAGTACCGATCACATTAGAAGAACTCAAGAAGGCCATATCCGGAATGAAAAACGGCAAAGCTCCGGGAATTGACGGTATCCCATCAGAAATGTACATTTCTTGCTGGGACATATTTGGACCCTTATTACTAAATATGATCTTATACTCAGTCAAAGAGGGAAGCTTCATTGAACACCAAAATACCGCACTCATTTCAGTTCTTCACAAAAAAGACAAAGACCCCACTGAGTGCGGTAGTTACCGTCCTTTAAGCCTCCTCGGAACCGATGTCAAACTGTACTCTAAGATATTAGCCATCAGATTGCAAAAGCATATGACGTCTTTAGTTCATCCGGACCAAACAGGCTTCATAAAAGGTCGCCTGATCAATGATAACATAAGGCGAATACTGCACGTACTAGATACAGACAAAGAGGACATCACACCTAAGGCGATACTATCCCTGGATGCTATGAAAGCATTTGACAGGTTGGAATGGTCGTTTCTATGGGCAGTATTGGAAAGGATGGGGTTAGGAAAAGGTTTCATTGATATGATTAAAGTACTATACAAGGACCCATCGGCCAGGATTACAACAGGCACATTCATCTCCGATATCTTTCCGGTATCACGCTCAGCCAGACAAGGTTGCCCTCTTAGTCCCGGACTATTCGATCTATCATTAGAACCTTTAGCACAATTTATAAGACAATCCCAACACATAGAACCAATAGTAATCAAGGGCACACATCATAAAATTAGTTTATATGCGGACGACGTAATATTGTTCATGCAAAACCCCAACAACACATTGCCGCTTATACTCAAGTTGATAGAGAACTTTGGTGATTTATCGGGATTTAAAATAAATTGGCCTAAGTCGGCTTTTCTTCCTCTTAACACCAGTGCAAAAAAAGAGACAACCCTCCCAGGTGCGATACCCATGGTCAAACATTTCAGATGCTTGGGTGTGGAAATATTTCCCACCATAAGACAAACGGTGAAGCACAATTACACAAAAATACAGAACAAAATCAAGGACGACCTGGACAGGTGGGCAAAACTTAAAAACTCAGTACAGGCAAGGGTATCAATAGTTAAGATGGATGTATTACCAAGAATCAATTTCTTCAGCTCAATGCTTCCGTTACCTCCTCCAGAGGGCTACTGGAAAAGATTACAAACCTCCACATACAAATTTATTTGGAATAACAAACCACCTTGCATAAAAAGATCCACCGCACAGAGAAATAAAGCAGACGGTGGCATGGCAGTCCCAGATTTTTTACAATATTTTAATGCCTTCACATTAAGACCATTGAAGAAGATATGGTTTGACCCCGAGGCTTTGGTATCTTGGAGAAAATGAGAAGAAAACATAGTAGCCCCACAGAGATTGAAAGACATAGCATACACTAAACTTTCAATCAAGCATTGTGAGCGAGAATTTGGCCCAATAATAACCCATGCAATCAGGACATGGCGGGAAACACAAAGGAAATTTCCTAACCCTCAAGTATGGCATAATCACACTCCCATATTCAATAACAATGCTCTCTTAATGGGAAAACGACCTATAAGATTCCCTATATGGGAAGAAAGAGGCATACACTCATTAGGGGATATTTTTAATAACAAGGGCCTCTGTAGTTATGTCGAAATATGCATAAAGTTTAACCTCACCGAGTCCACATGGCTTTTTTACATACAGTTACGACTTTGTATGAGATCTCACGGTGTTCCATTACACATACCAATTGAACACCACAGATACCACAAATTTTTCTATGAAAGAGATACATTGGGAGGTTTTGTATCAGGTTTTTATTATCAATTACTAACGTCCTCGTATGAAACCCTTCAACTAGACAATGTCTGGAGGAGGGATATACCAGACCTGGAAAATGACTTTGATTGGCAAGGAGCCTGGGCAAATGTCCGACTTACATCAAGGAACCCGGATCATCAACAAATCAATCTGAACTATATTCACAGGACATACTTGACTCCTATAAGGCTGTGCAAAATGGGGCTTATACAAGACTCCAAATGCTCCCAATGTACAAATGGGGACGAAGGAACATTTATGCACATGTATTGGGACTGCCCACCAGTTAAGGCATTCTGGAAAGATGTGTCCCAACAATTATCAATACTCGTATTTTGGAATATACCTGTACACCCCGCGGTATTGCTATTGAATGATGTTTTTGAGTTTGCAGTGAATCCACAACTAAAAAGATTGGTTTTATCGGGTATCACAGTAGCTAAAAAACTGATCGCATCACGTTGGTTTCAACCGGAAAAAATGTGCCGGAAAGTGTGGTTTCTTACATATCTCGATGTGATATATCAAGAAATATCTACAGCAAGAATTCTGGGGCTCAATGAATCCAAAATGTCAATGTGGTTAGAAGTGGTGGAGAGAATAAAAGCTAGCCTATAATGGTGGTGTCTGGTTAGGAGTGAGGGATAATGGAGGTACTATCCAAGAGGGGGTCCGGGAGGGGGGGGTTTGAGCTGGAGCATATGTGTGTAGGGTTTTAGAAAATAGGTATTAGGGGTATATTATATACTAACATTTATATAATTGTAACTTCGCTGGATATACACTGTATACGGTTAAAATGTTATTATTGACTATTTTTGTTTTATCCTGTTTCTGTACTTGCATATATTTTAACCACCTTTACTGAAAGTTTCATTATACATTGTGTGTTGAGTACTGACTTTTAATAAGTTTTGTTTTGCAATAATAAAAAAAATAAAAAAAAAAAAAAAGTATGCAGCTCTATTTGAGTCCTTCCCTTATTTGTGGAAAATCTATAAAATAAAAAGTAAATTTTTCGTTGTTCGCAAATTTCGCACCACATATCAGGCATACAGGAAGCCTGCATCATTAGTCGTGAAAGCAAATTAATCTGTCCACGCTGAATTAAACCCTCTATTTTCCTCAGACTTTCCTTTTTTTGGATTTATCCATGGTTAGCTTACTGGGGGGTCGGAAACTCAAGATTAGCCACTTGCAGACGGCAGGGAGAGGCGCAGGGTGTGACGTACTGTATATTTTAGTTGATGAAATATTTTTGTTGACTAAATATTTTAGTTGATGAAATATTTTTTCATTTCAGTGTCACAGTATGACATCGATCTCCAAAATAAGAGAACAAAAATGTTTTATAAAATAAAAAAAGCAAAAAAATAAAAAAATTTGGAGGCCCCTCGTCACTAGAGGCCCACGGGCCGCGGCCCAAACGGCCCGGTCGTTAATCCGGGTTTTGTGTGCGTGTGCATGTGCGTGTGTGCATGTGTGTGTGTGTGCGTGTGCGTGTGGTGTGTGTGTGTGTGTGTGTGTGTGTGTGTGTGTGTGTGTGTGTGTGTGTGTGTGTGTGTGTGTGTGTGTGTGTGTGTGTGTGTGTGTGTGTGTGTGTGTAGTGAGTCAAAGGGGCAGAGTAGCACATAATACTTACTACATAGCTCGATTTTGCTAACTCGGTCTATAAAGGACTTTGAAATACTCGACCTGCTTCACCACTCGAGATGGTAATTCTTTGGTTTGGGATATTCACACGTGCTGCTGCTGAGAGAAGGGTTTTAAAGGGTCTGCCATCAGCAGTGACCGTTGGATGTACAATTAATTTGATTAATAGAATCATGAGAATGCAGAAAATGTGCTTATAGACAGGATTTGAAAATGCAGTTTGAAAGCTGTTTCAACTACATTTACATTTACATGTAGTCATTTAGCTGAACGCTTTTATCCAAAGCGACTTATACGTTTTGTACGACAAGTCAGCAGGAAGGGTACAACTCTATCAGCTGAGTAACAATGTTCATCAAAGTGTTCAGACTTGAGTGGATGTTAGTATATTAGGAAGAGTGCATGAGAGTAAGTCGTTTTCTTTATTTTTTATTTTTGTTTATTTCAGATATTGATTGAAGAAGTGTGTCTTCAGTCGACGGTGAACTACAGATCAATAGAGCTTATTAAAGTCCAGGTTGGCTCATAAATGGTGAAGCACCTTTGACACATACTGTATATGATCATAGGACAGGTCTTGGCCATTGAGGGTGTTTAGTATATAACAAGTGTCTATTTGCACCCGGGTGAACTATTCTGTTATTTACACATGGAGGCGTTTTGGAGGCTGCTGCAAACACGGTCTCACCAGAAAACGCAATACAGTACTAATCAACCACAGGAAAAGGGGTACATAATGTTATATTATAGCCATAAGTAAACACAGCAAACAGGAGTCAAACCCGTTTTCATTATAGTCATGGGCCTGGGTTTGATCCCCAGCAGGGGAAATTCAAATAATAATTTTTTTTATCCACTTTTTCTCCTCTTTTTCAATTTTTCTCTCATCCCAATTTCGTTGTGCCAATTCTTCCCTCCCCTGTCTTGAACGTTGCTCGCATATGCCCCCCACAAGCCGGCTGTAGGGAGGATAGAAGCCTTGCATCACGTGTCCCCTCCAATACACAAGGAGGCAGCCTGTCACATCTTTTCACCTGCCAGCGCGGACTCTCATTGGCGAGGTGCAACGTGTGGGAGGCTCACACTACCCCCGCCATTTCCTGTCTCTGCTGTGCAGGCGTCCCCCAACCGACCTGTAGGAGTCACTGTCCACAACGTCCAGATTACCACCCATCGACTTCCACCCGCTAACTCTGCCAATTGAGTTAGTATGACGGCCGGCCCAAGCCGGAGGCAACGCCGACAGCCGGATTCGAACCCGGTGTCTCTTGCGTTGGTGACGAGCGCAATGTCTGCTGCGCCACCCAGCCGAAATTCTAAGTTTTCTGAAAACGTTAAAAGTTTATATTTTTTGAATATATAATTGATGTACTTATTTGTAATATGTACACATTCTACATTGTTTATACAATATGTAAATACATTACGTATGCCCAGGGAGCGAAATTAACTTTTTGACTCACCGGCCAGTGGCGGGTAGATGGGAAGAGTCTACCCGCCAAGCATATTTCTTACCTGCCAAATTTTTTTTTATTAAAAATATATATATATATATTTTATATAAATTTTTTTTTTAAATAAAATATATATTATATAATCATACTTGTAGTTGTATTATCTGCGAGACATCGCCACCACGCAATAAGTCAAAATGCTTGCTATCTGCAAACAGCTCCACTGTCTGTGTGTATACTTGAGTAGCCTCCAGCTCCAGCAAGGATTCTCCGGCCCTGCAGCTAGACCCTATATTCAGCTAGACCCTACATTCAGCATGCAAGGATTCTCCGGCGATGCAGCTGGACCCTATTTATAACGTTACCGTTCTTTTGTCAAATCACATTCAACATGCCCTCAGCTAGAATACGCATTCAATCAATGTTATAAGACATTGATATCAGGAGCTATCTGTAGCTACTGCTAGCCCGGTAGATAACGTTAAGACAATTTAGTTTACTGGGACAGATGGATCATCTAACGTGAGCTAGCTAAGCTAGCTAACGAGGGAACGGAGGTATTATGCACTCGAGTAGACTATTGCTGGAGCATTTGTTGATATCAGCAGCTATCAGTAGCTAGCCAGCTAGATACCGTTAGACAATGCCTCGTCATGTATTAAACTAAAAGTGAATAGTTGACTGGGTCATTGTTTAAACAGTAACGTTAGCTCATGGAGGTCCGATATAGACTAGAGCAGACAGGCTTTAGTTTCGGTCCCTGGATGCAGCCACCACAAGACAATACATGGGCAGCACTACATACTAACAACAAGACAGATAGTCTGACGTAGGCGCCAAATTGATGTGAGAAGTGATAAGAAATAGTCCTAGCTATGTCAAGCTAACATTAATAAGCTGGATGAGTAGAAGCAAAACTACAAAACTAAACCATCTCATCTATAATGATAGATTAATTAATAGATAGATTAATTACATTAAATAAGCTTGCTAATTGGCATATTCCCTCCAAACAAAAATAGATCAACATTAACATCGCATTAGCATCGCCATATATACAGTATATCATATGACAAAGCTCCTGTACGTTGCTGGTGAATGTAGCTTGGTTTCTTGCATACAAAAGTGTTATGTCATGGCTTGATCTGATTGGTTGAGCTAGCTCTCAGCTAGGTGGCTTGCTGGCTGACTGGGCTACCCATCTGTTTCCTAGCTCTGATTAGTCTCCTTTTGTGGGGACCAGTGCATGTTAGCGGATCGGAGCGTGAGCAGAGCGGAGCGGGCGGTTTTGACGTGAGCGAGGAGTGGGTTTTAAAATGTGTCGGCGTGACGTCCGGAGCGAGAGTTCTCCTCCGCTCCAATCCGCTCCGGGCCGCTCACACAGTGGTTTAACACTGATGTAATATACATGTAGTACAATGCCAAAGCAACAGATGGCGATGTACAAACATGAAGGCCATTTTCAACCAATGAGAAGGGTGAACCTGTGATATCCTGTTCAGGCTTTGTCACTCACATCCTGTCCCAAAACGTTTTGACGCCATTGTTGTTGTCGTTAGCTTACATGCTAACGTTAATGGCAGCGACAATAGCATTGTGGCTAGGCTAGCTATCATCGCTTAATAGAGCTAGTGAATGGATAAACAACGTTATTTAACATTGCAGAATGGGTACAATTACAATGCGGCTCAATACAAACAATTGTTAAGGGGCCCAGGGGGTGTAGACTGTTGTAGTTTGAGCTAATTTACACCATGCTCAAAAAAAAAAAAAAAAAAAAATAATCTGCCGAGCGATGTGGCGCGGGGAGCGCTCGATTCAAGGTGAGCGGTGAGCTCGTGGAGGTCCGATATAGACTAGAGCAGACGGAAGTAAACAAGCCAAATGGGAGCTTCCGATTGGTCATTTGCTTTTTTTTCTCATGAAACCAGTCACGTCACTCTACTGTGATTGGACCGTTGACTTGAGTGCAATGTGGGACTTGTAGTTTTTTAACGATCTCGCGGCGGAGAAAAAAAAGACGAGCGGCTATAATCTGTACTCGCACAAGAGTATCGTTATGAACTACACGTCTACACGCCACACGGCGGGCAGCCCTCTAAGTGTCATGCGCCAAAGGTAAAAACAGACCGCCCCTGGCGGGCGGCGGGCTTTAGTTTCGGTCCCTGCGTATGCCTCTACCTTCCCTCAGCCCTTCATTAATAAACACAGCCAGTATTAGTGCTCTACATCTAAGTAATAGTTTTCTAAATCCAGATTGGTGTGGATTTAAAACTGAGTGAGTTGAGTTGAGTTAAGCATGGTAGCTTGGAAATTGGGTGGTAATTAGTTTAGATTACCTCTATCAATGAAGTCACATGGGACGATTTTCCAAACACAAGGAAATGTACCTGTTGATATAGAAATATTAAATACATGTGCCAACTGCTCAGCAATAACTGGGGCAGCTAGTTTTAGGACAAAAGTCTGTCTCTAATTAAGCTGAACACCAGAGACACAAGATTCTACTAATATCTAAATATGCACACCCGAGCCACTAGGGGTCGCCAAAGTGCCGGTGGGCAAATCGTCCTAAAAACGTCCCATATGCGGCGCATGCTAAGAGGTAGAATTTACACTTTTATTCCACTAGTCTTAAGTCAATATCTATAAACACAGATAACTGTCTCCTTAATACTTTTTAGTTTGAGCTACTACTGTACATCCAAATGAGTTGTATTTAAATGTAGTATTTCCTCTGATTCAGAAATACTCATATCCCATTAAATCACCACGGGTAATGTCATGTCCTAGAAGTTGTATCATTATTCACTCCCTATGGACCAGCTCCAGGATTTGTCTCTTTATGATATATATATATATATAGAGCTAAAGCAGCTAAAGGAAAGGGTAATAATGGTAGTCTAGATACGATGAAACAGCATCGAAAGCTACCGCTCCGGTTGAGAAACTCAAGTGTAATGGTCTGGAGTTAGAGAACTCTTTATACTTTTGAGTTAGAAGTGACAGTTCAATTTAACCCTTGGTGTCAGAGAACCCCATCAATACTATCCTTAACCCTTTTACTGCCACACTACCAAATGGTTAACCCTTTCACTACCACACTACAGCAGGTTAACCCTTTCACTACCACACTACAGAAGGTTAACCCTTTACTATCACGCTACAGACGGTTAACCGTCTGTAGTGTGATAGTAAAGGGTTAACCTTCTGTAGTGTGGCAGTGAAAGGGTTAAAAAAACTTTTGGTTTAGCTCAACCGGTAGCGATGCCACTGCCTTTTGTGTTGGCACCTTTACTCACGGTTCAGCAGTACAGATTTCAACCTAGAAGAGGAAGCTAATAGTCCTTGGAATGACACCCGCTTTACAAGTACAGAGTTGGAGCCCTGGTTAGAGGCCACAAAGAAGACCATTCAATTACCTTGGTCAGTGATGTCTTCATGCTGTGTCGAGGAAGCAGTCTTTAGGGACCAGTGTTTAGCTGCTGAGCAGTAGCTGGAAAGTGGAAATGGAAAGTTTGGCCTGATGGGGGGTGTAGAGTAAAGGTCACGAGGTCACCAAAATCAATAGATGTCTTCCTCTTCGGGTCATGATGAATGTGCAAAGTAAATTTCACGAGGGCAATCCAGACATTACTTTTCGAGATACAGATACACGTATACAGTGGATCTTTGTTGCCTTCCTATTTTAACGATGGCAGAGGTCTGTGCTTGACTGTAAAAAAGAGGAACGGAGAAATGAAATAGAAATAATAATAATAATAATTTTGTCATTTAGCTGACACTTTAATCCAAAGTGACGTTGTAACGTTGATAGAAATATTCACCACGAAAATGACATCTCACACAGAAGAGAAATCGGAGGAATGTTATGTAGATACTATTTCCACACACCATCATGTACAAGAACGCTGCGTGAAAATGGAGAAACAACTCGTTTTTGTCGTTTAGATTTTACAATCACACTCCGACACCTTTCCTCCCCACGGTTTCATGAATTATTCCAACCCCCCCCCCCCCCCCCCCCTCACCTTTACACATTTGCTAAATATTTCGATGGTCAAAGTGCATTGGAGATGCCAGTCATGAATAATGAATAGGAGGCGGGTTGGGAATAGCGAGATCAAGCAGCTTAACCCGAGGAGGCGCCGCTGCCACTGCAGCACCGCGAGTCTATACTGTACATGAAGCATTACGACGAAGGCTTAAACCCTCAGAGGCCTAGAACCAGTCATGTGACTAAGAACAGGAATACAGATTACACTTACTCTTCACTTTTGGTTAAGCTTCTTCAATGCATGGAATGTCTGTGTAGTCTGTGTAGTCTCCTGGCATGGCCGCTCTAACCGTTCGTTGGTAATCACACTCTAAAGACAATGCCTAATTCCTTTGTGGCGCTAGAGTAGGCGAAACACTGACCTCAAATGATTGTTTTTGTTATTTCTTCCTCATATATCAACACATAGCAACACATAATATAATAATAATAATTTATTAATAATGACTGAATTCGGTTGTTAAAGAACCCAGGACGCCTATCATAAAGAGTATAGGGGTTCCCCGACGTTCCTGGCCAAATTCCCAATCAGGTCTCTGACATCAATGCCACCTAATCATCCCTCCCCCATAATTGACTGATATCAATCCCTGTCTCCTGAGCCATTCAGCCATTGTGTAGTAGTGTGATGTTTGTTGGTGCCAGTGTATGGTAGTCATTGTGTAGTGTGACGTGTGCCTGGTGCCAGTGTATGGCAGCCATTGAGCCTGCATAGCCCAAGGTTGGGTGCTACCAGTGGTGGTGAAGGAGGTGGTTTCCACCCTACATTGTAAAGCGCTTTAAGTGTCTAGAAAAGCGCTATATAAATGCAATTAATTATTATTACACATAGCAACTGTTGTTATTTTATATATTTTTTTATCTTTTCCCCCCTCCTTTTTCCTCCGATTTTCTCCCATCCCAATGTTAGTCGTTATGCCAATTCCCAATCCCCTTCCTGGTCGCTGCGCACTTACCCCCCACAGTCGGTCTGGGAGAGTGGAGACTATCACGTGCTTCCTCCGACACACGTCTAGCCAATCAACCGCTTCTTTTCACCTGGCAGCGCGGACTCTCACTGAGAGGGTGTAACGTGTGGAAGGATCACACTACCCCCCTTAGATCCTATCCGCGCTGAGCAGGCGCCCCGACCGAACTGTAGGAGTCGCTGTTTACAACGACCCGGACCCACCCCGCCAGCTTTCCCACCCTCTAATACAGCCAATTGTATTAGTGTGAACGGCCAGCCAAGCTGGTGACAACGAATCCAGCGTCTCCGGTGTTGGTGACGAACGCAATCTCCGCTACGCTACCTGACTGCCGTAGAAACTGTTGTTCTGCACATAGCAACCGTCTCTTACATTGCACACACTCAACTATTTGCTTGCTATGTTTACAGGCAGCCATGTTGGAAGACAGAGAACTACACAAACATTCCAGACGATGCCCCCGTTGCTCCATCTGTGTCATTGGCGACGGCCCAGATGTTCTCTACTGTAGCTTGTTTATTTGTTTACACGTTTTCTGCATGATTTATGGTACATGAAAATTGCAATACACTGCAGTGCTATACAGCATGTGTGTTTGTGTGCAAGCAAGCTCCATTCTCTGTGGTGAACCCAATTGCCTGTGGCTTAACACGCAAGTGTCATAGATCTGGTTTAATCTGCACCTCAGGTTCGCTCCAGTAAGGCCCACATTAAATTGACATTAGCCAATTCAGAGGCCAGAATGTGGGACCTATAAACACATTTACTATCCAATAGCATTGTGAGGCTGAACCACAGGACCCATTGACTATGTAAATGTGCTCAAAAAAACATTTACAGATTTTTTTTTAATAGCTAAAACGTAAAAGTGATGTTGTAATTTTGCAACCGAGGGCCTCACAGGGTTAAAGCTGCACTATGTTGTTTTGGGAGAGAAATTCTAACCTCGGAAGAGTCTAAATAATATATCTTCTTGTGCTGAACACATAAAGTGACAGAAGAGTCAAACGTTGACCCCTGGAACACTTGAAGCTAGAAACGATGGGTTTAGCCTACAATACAAAGAAGCTAATCTTCTAAGACGCTGGATCTTCTAAGAAGCTAAGGTCAATGTCGGTCAACTTGGTTTCTAAAGGTAAAACAGGAGAAACAGGTTCTGAGCATTTGTAACCAATTATTCTAGAGGTCATTTTCACTTTGCAAACCTACATAGTAAAGGAAAGGTAGAGCGAGTATGAATTCTTGATGAGAAGTGCGGCGGTTCAAAGGTCCTTTTTATGGGTGAAGACTGAATACAGTACCTCTGCACCCCTGTTTTTCACTCAAACGGCCCCAATATGACCTGCAGCAAATATACTGAAGCAATATTCAGAAAGTTAATAGCTTTTTTTTCCTTTCACATACTGTAAGATTGACTTTAAAGCTTAATTTCCGTTTTATTGAATTGGTTACTCTGTACTATTCAA
>NC_140166.1:46961071-47018571 GCF_963971535.1 Notolepis coatsorum | reverse complement strand
TGTTGATGGCCATTTTCCGCCCCAGTTGATTGTATGGCTACACACGCCATAATGCAACTAGAACGGTGCGCTCAGCGGAGCGCATACCTCCACCAGGCGGCACCATATAGCTTTGTGATTTTTGTGATGCATGTCTCTGTGTTCTCAGCTGGTTTCTCTGGTTCCATAGGTTGTGGTATTGGCCTACTTTGGTTTGCAAAGCAGATTCAAATGTAAATATTTTCAATATATCAAATGCAAAGTGGATTTTTCTGGGGGGGGGGGGGGGGGGTATTACAGCATGTGTCAATGAATAGCAACAACACTGATTTTGATGGATTAAAAAAAAATTGTAATGTCAGATTTAACACTTTGGGTGCCTAGAAACGATTTACAACGTCTTTCCCGGCCATGCTCAAGGTGCCGAGGACGCTGTACAGCGTCTTTGATCTGTTTACATCTTTTTTCGATTTTCCCCGTCTGAACTTCACCGCCGAGCTTTTGGAAGAAAATTTTAACCGGAAACTGCATTTCCTCTCAAATTTCACTAGGTGGCAGTGTCCCCCTATTTTCTAACACTATCACAATAGGGGGAATATTGTACCCCACAATGAATCTGGCATTTGATTGGCCAGCATACCTGGCCAATGTAACCACAGGTATAAAACGTTAGCGCGATCCCAGAATCGACGAGGTTTTGGAGGAGAGAGAGAGAGAGAGATAGATAGAGCGATAGAGAGAGAGAGAGAGATTGAGAGAGATATTTGAATTGAGATCAGCCTATAGTCTATATTTATAGTGTTATACAGTATAGTGGTAGTATCAGACTAATTGTAAGGTTTCAGCTGTGCTTTAGAAAGTACTTAGTCGTGCTAAGTAGTAGTACTATTCGAGGGATTAGTGTGTAGTCTAGGTAGTATATTTCAGTAGTAGTAATAGTAGTTTGATCAGTTAGTAGTTTCATTTAGATTATTAGATCAGTATGAAGAGACGTAGTGTAGGAAAGCGAGGGGACAATCCGGCGGCGGGTCGCTTTGTTCAGACGAAGCTGGCGTTTGGACCCGCGGTTGTTCAAGCAGCAGCAGCACCAACAGCACCAACGTCTTTGGTAGCTCCGATCGGAGAGAGCCGTGAGACCGTTGCTGGGCCCAGTAACGCGTCTCGCCCCGGGACCGGGAGCGGCTCTACCCGACGCAGTTCGAGGAAGAGGAAGGCTGCCGCTGTGGTCATAGCTTCTTCATGCGAGTCAGGGGACAGCGATTCGACCGCCCACGAATCTGATGGGAGCGCCGATTGGGAACCACCAGGTAATTACACGGTCTTATATATATATATATATATATGTGTGTGTGTGTGAAACGTGTATTTGATGATTTACATACTGTGACTATGTAACGTTAGTTCGACAAACCAACGCCGATATGCATGTGATTGTGTGTGTGTGTGAAACGTGTATTTGATGATTTACATACTGTGACTATGTAACGTTAGTTCGACAAACCAACGCCGGCGATATGCATGTGATTGTGTGTGTGTGTGAAACGTGTATTTGATGATTTACCTACCGCTTATTCTGTGACTATGTAACGTTAGTTTGCCAAACCTAACGCTGATATGCATTTATTATATTCTAGCTCCGGAATCATCTGACGATGATCTCGGCTTGGGTCGGAGGTATGAGTCTGATTCATCGCACGATTCAGACGTGGGAGTCGGACGCGGTGGTGGTCGATGGGGCAACGGTAAGTCATGTTTACTAATGCAATGTGAATATTGTTTTGTGCATGTTCAAATCGATAGTTGAATGATATAGGATATAGTAGGCATGTAGTACAGGCCACGCCACCATGTGCTACAGTTAGGTTGTAATGGTCTTGTGTGCGTGTGTGTGTGTGTGTGCATGTGCACGCCCTTTGAAGTGGCTCTTTGAAGTGTGTAGCTATCATGTAAGTGATAATAGTTGCATGCTGGGCATGATACGACGTGGTGGTGGTGGTCGACGTGGTAATTGGTATCATGTTGCAATGTGAATATTGTTTTGTGCATGTTCAAATCGATAGTTGAATGATATCGGATATAGTAGGCATGTAGTACAGGCCACGCCACCATGTGCTACAGTTAGGTTGTAATGGTCTTGTGTGCGTGTGTGTGTGTGTGCATGTGCACGCCCTTTGAAGTGGCTCTTTGAAGTGTGTAGCTATCATGTAAGTGATAATAGTTGCATGCTGGGCATGATACGACGTGGTGGTGGTGGTCGACGTGGTAATTGGTATCATGTTGCAATGTGAATATTGTTTTGTGCATGTTCAAATCGATAGTTGAATGATATAGGATATAGTAGGCATGTACAGGCCACTACATTTAGTTACATGGATGTGTGTGTGTGTGTGTGTAGATGCCTCACCCCATGCCATTTGATGTGTGTGTGTATGTGTGTGTGTGTGTGTGTGCAGTGTGTGTACACACACACACACACAAGATCAAAAGGCATGCATCCTCTCCAACACCTTTGAACTTCGCAGTACATGGTGAGGCCTCTATATGCAAATTCCATTGATTACAGCACACACATACACAATGGCATGGGCACATGGCGAGGCCTATATTTAAATGCATGGTTGTGTAGCATATGTAAAATTCCATTGATTACAACACACACACATGTACATGCTTTGATGGCCGCTGATTTATTTTGTGTTCACACAGCAGAACACTCCGAAACCGAATCCGGGGCCAATACACCAACATGCTTGGGTATGTACTAACTACATTTATGTATGTGTAAATGTATTACTATTGTGTTTTGTGAGACTTACTTACTGAATGAATTTAATCCAATTCAGATTCTGGCGCAGACCCTGCCGATAGTGACGCTGAGACTGGCAACGACATGGGATCACATTCTACTCCTGCAGGTAATTGGGACGCAGGGAGCTGGGACAAGAGGGGGGGGGGGGTTAGAGAGGGTCTGCAGGGAGCTGGGCACAAGAGGGGGGGGGGGGGGTTAGAGAGGGTCTGCAGGGAGCTGGGACAAGAGGGGGGGGGGGTTACAGTCTGCTCTCTGGATGTGATGGAGGAGTGCTGCATGTTGAACACAGTGATCCTCCTCATGTTACAGTCTGCTCTCTGGATGTGATGGAGGAGTGCTGCATGTTGAACACAGTGATCCTCCTCATGTTACAGTCTGCTCTCTGGATGTGATGGAGGAGTGCTGCATGTTGAACACAGTGATCCTCCTCATGTTACAGTCTGCTCTCTGGATGTGATGGAGGAGTGCTGCATGTTGAACACAGTGATCCTCCTCATGTTACAGTCTGCTCTCTGGATGTGATGGAGGAGTGCTGCATGAGGCTGCTGCAGGGCCTGGTCTGGTGGTGATGGTGGTAAATACAATGACAATACGTTGCCCTAGTGTAATGTATTACATCATGTGATTCTAGAACTGGATGCTAGTCTGGACATGCCGGAACCCGTTGCAGGGCGGAAACGCACATCTAAGAGAGGTAAGTTGGCCTCACTCTGCACACCACTTCCAGCTCTGACCTCTGACCCCCACACCACGTCCAGCTCTGACATCTGAACCCCACACACACTCACTCATTCACTCACACAGTTTGTAACTACGTGGCATATGAATGTCTACAGTAGGGGTGTTATAGTATATTTGTATAATTGACAGGTCGTGGCGTGCGACGTGGAGGAGCGAAGAGCAGGGCTGCGATCCGCCAGGAAGAGGAGAATGCCTGGTCTCGTGAGGGCTGGGTGCCTCAAAGGATCCCCTTCACAGCCCAACCGGGGTTGCTCCAGGACGCCATGGCACTCAGATCTTACCGGCCTGCGAAATGGATGGATCTGTTCCTGACAGATGCTTTTCTGAACTCTATTGTTGCCCAGTCCAACCTCTACGCTGAGCAGTCCATTGCCCGGCTGGACCCCACGCTAACCAGTAGCAGGGCACTGCTTTGGAAGCCCCTCACATTGAAGGAGCTGAAGAAGTTCCTCGGACTCAATTTCCTTAGCAGTGTCCTGCGGAAGCCTCGCGTGGACCAGATGTGGACCACTGACGACATGATGTGCACACCATACTACTCTGAGACCATGCCACGCAACAGGTTCCAATTGATCTGGCGATTCCTCCACTTTGCGGACAATACTTCCCTGGAGGTTAGAGACAAATTGTGCAAAGTACGCCCTGTAGTCGACCATGTAAACGCGAGGTGCAAGGAGCTGTACCAGCCTGAACGCGAGCTCGCCATTGACGAGGGGGTGATGGCATGGCGAGGCCGCCTGACCTTCCGGGTCTACAACCCAAACAAGCCCACCCGCTATGGTATCAAGTCTTACTTCCTGTGCGAATCTCGTTTTTCATTTAAGCCATATTGTCGGGAAGGCTCGCTCCTGGGGGACACGGTCGTCGGTCTGCTTGGACGTCTGTCTGGGGCCGGCTATACGCTCTTCATGGACAACTTCTACAACTCGGTACGTATGTCCGCCAGGCTCCGACAGTTGAGGACCGACGTCTGTGGTACCCTCAGGAAGCACCGGGGCGAGCCAGCCATCATCAAGAACATGACCAAACGTGACATCGGTGTGGGGGAGCGCATTGCGGTCAACAACAAGGAGGTCCTGATCGTGGCATGGCACGATAAGAGAATCGTGAAGACCATCAGCAGCTTCCACGAGGACACCATGGAAAAGGCGATGGTGTGGAAGAAGCAGAAGAAGGGCAAAGCGCTGAGGGTGGAGATGCTCAAGCCATCATCAATCATGGAGTACAATAAATTCATGAACGGCGTCGATCAGCTGGATCAGAATATATCGTACTATCCGGTTACACGTAAGACTGGAAAGTGGACCAAAAAGTTTGTGATGTATCTGATCCAAATATGTATGTTCAACGCTTTTGTCTTGTACAAAAAAAAGCACCCACAAGGGCATTACTCCAACCTCTTCCGGTTCACCAGGGCTGTGGCGCGGACCTACACAGACGGTAAGGAGAAGAAGATTCCTGGGGTGACAGCGGAGATGGAGGCGGAGGCGGAGGCAGGGGAGGAGGCAGGGGAGGAGGCAGGGGGTGGGGATGAGGAGGAGGCAGGGGCTGAGCAGGTGGGGCGTGTCGACCCTAGGGCCCCACTGGGGGACCCGCAGAGCAGATTAGTGGGTGGCTTTGTGAAGCATGTAATGGTTGCATACAAAGCCACCCCGAAGAAAAAGCTACCGTGTAGGAAATGTCGTGTCTGCAGTAGGCGTGGCATCAGGAGTGAGACCAGATATTTTTGCACATCGTCCCCCTGCATCGTGACAAATGCTTCGCTCTGTACCACACAAAGAGGGATTTCTCTAAATAGTTTCTTTATTAGTTGTCATACAGAAGTACAGACTACTTCTAAATAATCCGGCACACAGAAGTACAGATTACTTCTAAATAATCCATCATTGTGTGATACAGACAGAACCATGTGTACCGATACATAGTATAGCTAGCTGAGTGTAGTATAGTATAGTGTAGTATAGTATAGTATAGTATATTGTAGTATAGTATAGTATAGTATAGTGTATGGGTAGTTGCACTGTTTTCTGTACAAGACAAATGCGTTGAACACATGTATTTGGGCCACGGTTGTCGATATTGCATAGGCATGTTTGGACCACTTGCAGATGAGACGTTATGTTAGCGATCTAGCTGTATCGACTCCATTCATAATTTGCATTGTGTGTGTATATAGTTTTTTTTTTATTTATCTTTTTCCCCCCTCATTTTTACCGTTTGCACAGAACCAATGGTTGCTGACAGTCACCCAGTTTAAAAAAGTATATACTGTAGGTAACATACCACACTTTTCTAATGCAGTCCATTGGCCTATTATTTATATACTTTGGAAGCATGTATTGGATATTTTTTGGTCCACAGATCATCTGGCGCTTCATCCATTTATCAATGGACAATGCAGTCATCGATGCGAGAGACCAAGTAAGATATGCCCTGTAGTTCATGTGACGTGAATGTTACCAGCAAACTTCTAAATGCACTGAAACAATGGTTGGTTATCCTCCAGTGTTCACTTTTTATAAGGTATTGTCTTGGTAAATTACCATAATCCTATACTGTGAATGTTACCAACAAACTCCTAAATGCACTGACACAATGGTTGGTTATCATCAGCCAGTGTTCACTTTTTATAAGGTATTGTCTTGGTAAATTACCATAATCCTATACTGTGAATGTTACCAACAAACTCCTAAATGCACTGAAACAATGGTTGATTATCCTCCAGTGTTCACTTTTTATAAGGTATTGTATTGGTAAATTACCATAATCCTATACTGTGAATGTTACCAACAAACTCCTAAATGCACTGAAACAATGGTTGATTATCCTCCCGTGTTCACTTTTTATAAGGTATTGTCTTGGTAAATTACCATAATCCTATACTGTGAATGTTACCAACAAACTCCTAAATGCACTGAAACAATGGTTGATTATCCTCCAGTGTTCACTTTTTATAAGGTATTGTCTTGGTAAATTACCATAATCCTATACTGTGAATGTTACCAACAAACTCCTAAATGCACTGAAACAATGGTTGGTTATCATCACAGTGTTCACTTTTTATAAGGTATTGTCTTGGTAAATTACCATAATCCTATACTGTGAATGTTACCAACAAACTCCTAAATGCACTGACACAATGGTTGGTTATCATCAGCCAGTGTTCACTTTTTATAAGGTATTGTCTTGGTAAATTACCATAATCCTATACTGTGAATGTTACCAACAAACTCCTAAATGCACTGAAACAATGGTTGATTATCCTCCAGTGTTCACTTTTTATAAGGTATTGTATTGGTATATTACCATAATCCTATACTGTGAATGTTACCAACAAACTCCTAAATGCACTGAAACAATGGTTGATTATCCTCCAGTGTTCACTTTTTATAAGGTATTGTCTTGGTAAATTACCATAATCCTATACTGTGAATGTTACCAACAAACTCCTAAATGCACTGAAACAATGGTTGATTATCCTCCAGTGTTCACTTTTTATAAGGTATTGTCTTGGTAAATTACCATAATCCTATACTGTGAATGTTACCAACAAACTCCTAAATGCACTGAAACAATGGTTGGTTATCATCACAGTGTTCACTTTTTATAAGGTATTGTCTTGGTAAATTACCATAATCCTATACTGTGAATGTTACCAACAAACTCCTAAATGCACTGAAACAATGGTTGATTATCCTCCAGTGTTCACTTTTTATAAGGTATTGTATTGGTAAATTACCATAATCCTATACTGTGAATGTTACCAACAAACTCCTAAATGCACTGAAACAATGGTTGATTATCCTCCAGTGTTCACTTTTTATAAGGTATTGTCTTGGTAAATTACCATAATCCTATACTGTGAATGTTACCAGCATATAATGCACAGCAACAATGGTTGGTACTGATGACTTGTCACCCAGTTTATTGAACATATTTTACAATAAAAATGTTCATGGCATCAAAGTTTCAAGTTGTTTGCATTGTAAAGTATTCTGTATTTTATAATAATGTTGTCTGGACCTACACCAGTAGTTATAAAACTTACTTGTTCATTAGCGCCAGGCATATCAATCAAATGACCAACAAAGTAATCAATCAATCAAACAAATCAATCTATGAATCAAACTATCAACAAAACAATCAAACATTCTATCAAGCAAATGACCAACAAAGTAATCAATCAATCAAACAAATCAATCTATGAATCAAACTATCAACAAAACAATCAAACATTCTATCAATCAAATGACCAACAAAGTAATCAATCAATCAAACCAATCAATCTATGAATCAAACTATCAACAAAACAATAAAACATTCTATCAAGCAAATTACCAACAAAACAATCAAACATTCTATCAATCAAATGACCAACAAAGTAATCAATCAATCAAACAAATCAATCTATGAATCAAACTATCAACAAAACAATCAAACATTCTATCAATCAAATGACCAACAAAGTAATCAATCAATCAAACTAATCAATCTATGAATCAAACTATCAACAAAACAATCAAACATTCTATCAAGCAAACTATCAACAAAACAATCAAACATTCTATCAATCAAATGACCAACAAAGTAATCAATCAATCAAACCAATCAATCTATGAATCAAACTATCAACAAAACAATAAAACATTCTATCAAGCAAATTACCAACAAAACAATCAAACATTCTATCAATCAAATGACCAACAAAGTAATCAATCAATCAAACAAATCAATCTATGAATCAAACTATCAACAAAACAATCAAACATTCTATCAATCAAATGACCAACAAAGTAATCAATCAATCAAACTAATCAATCTATGAATCAAACTATCAACAAAACAATCAAACATTCTATCAAGCAAACTATCAACAAAACAATCAAACATTCTATCAATCAAATGACCAACAAAGTAATCAATCAATCAAACAAATCAATCTATGAATCAAACTATCAACAAAACAATCAAACATTCTATCAATCAAATGACCAACAAAGTAATCAATCAATCAAACCAATCAATCTATGAATCAAACTATCAACAAAACAATCAAACATTCTATCAATCAAATGACCAACAAAGTAATCAATCAATCAAACCAATCAATCTATGAATCAAACTATCAACAAAACAATCAAACATTCTATCAAGCAAACTATCAACAAAACAATCAAACATTCTATCAATCAAATGACCAACAAAGTAATCAATCAATCAAACAAATCAATCTATGAATCAAACTATCAACAAAACAATCAAACATTCTATCAATCAAATGACCAACAAAGTAATCAATCAATCAAACCAATCAATCTATGAATCAAACTATCAACAAAACAATAAAACATTCTATCAAGCAAATTACCAACAAAACAATCAAACATTCTATCAATCAAATGACCAACAAAGTAATCAATCAATCAAACCAATCAATCTATGAATCAAACTATCAACAAAACAATCAAACATTCTATCAATCAAATGACCAACAAAGTAATCAATCAATCAAACAAATCAATCTATGAATCAAACTATCAACAAAACAATCAAACATTCTATCAAGCAAACTATCAACAAAACAATCAAACATTCTATCAAGCAAACTATCAACAAAACAATCAAACATTCTATCAATCAAATGACCAACAAAGTAATCAATCAATCAAACAAATCAATCTATGAATCAAACTATCAACAAAACAATAAAACATTCTATCAATCAAACCAATAAAACAATCTGTCAAACAATCAATCAATCAAACCATCCATCCATCCATCCCAGTCTAAATTGCTTTATAACACGTTCAGTACCTATTATCACCCCGCCGGCACACCTTTCATAAAAGTGCCTGTAACTTCTGTTCTAAATAATTACCTCCACTTTTATCTTTTGTTGATGTTTTTTAACTTGTAATTGTGAACGAACGAAGACATGCAGAAACAAACGGTTTTTTGCATTGTGTACATCAACTTGTCGTCTTCAAATGAGCCCAACCATTTCCCCATAGTTATAATATAAAATATAGAAATAGCTCCGCTAAGATCATGAGATATGCTAGATATGCTTTTCCGGATTTTTGGCCGGCACCCAAAGTGTTAACAACAACTCTTTTGAGAAAAATGGGAGTATTTAATTTTGTATCTGACATTACAAAAAAAAAATCCATCCAAATCTGTGTTGTTGCTAATCATTGACAAATGCTAACCTGTAATAATCCCCGCCAGAAAGATCTGCTTTGCATTTGATATATTGAAAATATTAAATTCTTTAAACACTGGACACTTGAAAAAGGCCACAGGCCGAAACGTTGTGTTATTGAATTAAACTTGGGAACGCTGCAGACGGTGTGCTGACTTCTTTTCACAACTTTACATATCTATTTTTGAGTCAAGCACCCGTGACTACACTTTGGATGTGCGTGAGTCTTTTCTACTACGCCATCACAGACACTGGCATTTAAAGGGTTACAATTCTAAAATTAATTTAATATTTGGTGGTTATGATTAGGGCTGAAGTTGAATAAAAGATTTATGAAAAAATAAAAGTGGAAACTTATTTCAACATATAATATTTTTATGGCGTTTTTGAATTTTGTCCCTTAATGGTAAGAGTGTAACACTTTAGTTTTCAGACACAAGGGTTAAAAATGCCTGCCTCCTATCAGAAATCCAAGCTGATGCCACGATGAGACGGTCTCAATCAGGCATTCCAGTGAGTTAACTATAATTAGAACACAAAGGACAACTTCCTGTCATCAGATCTTTGTGATCACAGTCAAATGAACAGATCAATGTTCCCTGCAGACTCGTTTGACATTTTGTTGGTCCTCGCATTGAACAGGAACACGGGACAGACCACACAATCCAATGGCAACTCACACGAGTCCAGAAGACTGGTGCAGATAGATACCAATGCAAATTGATGCTCTGAAATACGTTATGGAACATTAATGGGACACATTACAATGGACCATAGTGAGATAGAGAGGCTTAGAAGAAGAAGGGCAAGACAGTGGAAATCATGTTCTCTGTTTGAATGGACAACCTGTTGAGTTTAGAGGGCTGACCCCTATTAGTCAAATAGTCGACTAATCGGTCGAAAGGAGCCGTAGTCGACTGCCAACCTCTTAGTTTAATACAATTTCAATTTTTTTTAGCATTCTTTCCAAAAGAAAAGAGGCCTAGAAGCGTGGCTAATGCTAATGGCACGCATACCAGATGCTAACTGCCTAAGAAAACAGGCACAGAGGCACTGAAAGAGGATTTCACCCATCTAATGAACACACTAGACTAGACAAATATCAAGATGTATCCATCAGTGGACCAATTGCATGCTTTTGCAGAGGACAAGAAGCCTTCAGTCGACTCCTTCAGACATTAAGCACCCCCACAGCCCAAATGGAATGATTAAAAAAAATAAAAAAAAATAAAATATATATATATATATATATATATATATATATATATATATATATATATATATATATATATATATATATATATATATATATATATATATTATACTTTTTTTTTTAATTATTATTTTTTTTATAGTCGACTAATAGTCGACTATCGCCAAATCTCGTCCAATCATAGTCGACTATCCAAATCCTTAGTCGGGGACAGCCCTACACTCTTAAAAAAAATGTATTTTTACGGGACTTTCAATGTATTATTTTACAGATTACTTTTGTTTTTCTACTTTAAGTGTAAATGCCATAAAAATACAGTAAATGCCATAAAAATACAGTAAATAACCTTTAATACAAATATTAACTGTTACAAAGGATCAGATTAAACCGAATATATATATTTATTTATTGATATATATTGCATAGTATTTGTATATCGTTTGATATCCCTTGTATATTCCTTGTACATATACACGGAATATCCCTTTAGTCCAGTCCATAATAGTTCATTCTCCTATTGGACAGCGGTCCACCGGCGCCAGGGACCGGCCCCCGGAGCCAAGTTCAAAGTCACCGACACGACATGTCTGTACTTGCCCCGGCCCTGCCCAGGGATACGGCGACAGAAATGAGAGTGGCACTATTTGTGCACCGTGCGTATAAATACGGCACAGGTGAATGTAGAAGCCCCTTAGCCCCTTACCTCCGTACCCTTCGTCCTTTTAGTATGTTACCCACTAAGTGAAGCCTCACCCACGATACAACGTGCGGTGAAGTATGGCCTGTTTGGCCTCAGAATAGAGCATCGAGACCGCGTGCAAATTAATAACTGAATTGTCAGAGTTTGGCGCTATACCGTCGAGTGCGACATATTTCTATTGAGTCTTTAATAGTCTATTTGTGTATAGTGTATCGTGCGGTTAGAATTCTATAGTGACCAGCATCTCCAACGCTTTCTCGTATTAGCTAGAGTTCTTATCCAGGCTGGGCCGACCGCATGGCGCTTTCACCCGAGGAGACCTAGGCGAGAACCGTATGGACATGTACACTGGATTAATCTACCCGACGACTGCATAGCCCTTTGCGGCTGGAGTATATTTGCTTTGGTCCTATGATTTATGGAGCGGATAATTGCCGACGCCTGCACGTGTTGGATTTACCCCGAGAGGAGTCAAGTCGAGTCGGCGCTCAGAGAGCCTGAGGCCGCCTAGCTTTCTTCACTGTAGAGCTACAGTCTACAAGAGAACCAAGCTGTATTCGTCTGTGGATCAAGAGACTACTGCACCGGCTTCTGTACCTGAAGTCTCCCTAGTCATCGTTGACCAGACGTCCTACTACCGACAGATCTTCTACCCCCCTTGCTGGCTTACAACCAGTGGGAACCCCTTCCAGTATCTCCCGCTATTACTAGTGTACCATAGATATAATTCCCTAAGATTCAGGTTGTATAATTACCTCCTGCGTAACCAGAGAATGGACATTCGTTATTGATTTGCCTACGCATACTCCTTTGCCTTACAAGTGCATTCAAAGAATAATGTAAAGTATCCTATGTACCTTTTGCTCCATTAAATATTTGATTAATACCTTTGACTGGAACCGATTTCATTGTGGGAAGTGTTCATCATATTCATATATTGTGTACTGTATGGCCAGTAATTAAAGTACATAAAGCGGTAGTGGTTTAATGATACCATACTTATCAATACAGTCAGGGAATTGTACCCCTCAGTTACAATTGGTCCTTCGAGCCGGAGAATAACTAGTGTAATATTAATATAGTGGTATTAATATTGAAATGGCCTATGATGAACACTCCACAAAACGGTCCTCCTAAAGTAGATCGCCCGCAGCGTAGACGGCAGCCACCTCAGTACTTAGAGGATTACGTTGCAAGTATACTACCTAGCCTTCTACAGACGGTAAACGCGGAAAAAGTAGAAAGTAAAATTATGTCCGACCCTATCAACCAGGCTACCCCGCCAACAGAGGCCCTAGTGGGTTCTAATGTAACTGACCAAGCTCACGGTAGGGACCAGGAGGGAACTGACACGACTTTACCCCCCGCCAAGACCGAAGAAGTAGTCCCCGGAGAGCTCCAGGAGAAAGACAACCCTCCAGAGATGGAACTCTGCCCGGTACAAGAAGAGGAGAGCGCCCAGGAGATAGAGCTCCAGGACTCCCCGCAGGAGAACGCATCTCCAACGAGTACTACCAGGAGCGGATCACCTCGACCAGCGTCTTCCCCCAGCGAGGCGGACAAGATGCTGGCACAGGCGTTCCTCGCCAGCCTAGCAGCCTCAACAGAGCGCGATCGACTCCAAGCACAGACGCTTAGTGAGCGCGAACATTCTTCCATGGAAAGAGAACGCCTTCAAGCGCAGCAACGGAGCGACGAAGATCGTATACGTCTAGAGATTAGACGCCTTCAGACGGAAGAGAATATGGTAAGAGACCGGGCCGAAGCAGAGCGCGCCGCCGCCGAAGCCCAGCGCGCCGCTGCCGGTGCCCAAAGAGAAGCAGAGCGCGCCGCCGCCGAAGCCCAGCGCGCCGCTGCCGGTGCCCAAAGAGAAGCGGAGCGCGACCTCGCTCTCACCAAGCGCGAAGCCGAGCGCGACCGATTACAAGCGCAGATAATGGAGCAGCTGATTGCCAGGGCAACACCCCCTCCCTCCGCACGGGGTTCCAGGGCCTCGTCAAGACACGGGTCAAGGGCACCCTCCCCTACCCGATCAAGCGACCCTGAGCCCGACCACCAGAGAGAGCCTATACCCCCCTCCGAACTCCTTCCCCGACCGGTCCACGCAAGGACCAGCTACAAGGAAGAAACGGTCTACACCGCGGAGAGGCTAAATAGACGACTACAGGATCTAGAGGACCTGCCCGAGGAAGAAGAAGAGGGAGAGGAGGAGAGTCAAGCCCGACAGCAGCACAGTACTCCACAGGACCAGGAGGTCCAGTACAGCCCAGGCTCTACCCCCGCGGCTCTGCGCTACAGACCCCCGACTCAATTCACGGGTGAGATTGACGCACGACCAGTCCCGAGGAATAGCACCTGGATACGCGGGCCATGGTACCCTGCCGGTACCAGCCCACCGAGAGGCGTAAGAGGAGACTCGCCTAGGAGGCCTCTCTTCCAACGCTCACCGATGTGCCAGCCATCTACGGCATCATACATTGGCACACCGACGTTTCCAGACTTCACCCATGAGAACAGAGCACAGTACACGGAGCTACGGATGTGCTTAGAGACAATGATGGCTGATGTAGCTGATGAACGCCACAAGTATGCTATCCTATTGAAGCACCTCAAGGTGCCCCGAGCGCACAATATAGCGCTGGCCTATGCCACCTCTACTACCCCATACACAGCGGCTCTAGCAGCACTCGACCAAAGATATGGACGCATATGGGACTACGTAATACAAGAGATAAGGCATATTGACCGCCTACCCCCAGCAACAGACAATCGCTCACTAGACGACCTGTCTATCAAGGTGCAATCCCTGGTAGGGATGCTGGGGGCGCAACGAGAAAAGGGTATGCACGAACTATACGCAAACTCTAATGTCGAGAGGATTTTAGAGAAGCTTCCGCCCGCCCGACAAGAGCGCTTCAGGCGGCAAAGAGACCACCGTGATCCTAACGGTCCCGAGCCATCCCTCCTAGACCTAGCCGACTTCCTGGAGCACACCAAGCTCCAGAGAGGGACCTAGGAGAGCAAACGATGGCCGAAGATTGGTGACTGTCATGCACCAATCAGAACCAGTACCGAGCAGCAAGAACCACAGTACCCCCTCGATGAAAGAGAAGTGGAAGATGGTGTGCCCGTACTGCGAGAAAGAACACTGGTTGTCACAATGTGACACATTCAAGAAGATGACCGCCGACGAAGTGGGTCAATGGATAAAGTCCAACCGACGCTGTTACCGATGTGTCACATGGCAGCCGAGTGCCGCTTAAAGAAGAGGTGTAGTCGGTGTGACGGAGCCCACCTAGATGTCCCACACGACAGTAACAGAAGAAAGCCTGCACCCTCAAGCAGCACAAAGGCAAGTGTTATGTACATTGACCCCGCCAGCAGCGGGGGCGCCCGAGTGCTCTTAAAGGTGGTCCGCGTAACACTGAGTTACCAAGACAAGGTCATGGACACTTACGCCGTCCTTGACGACGGGTCAGAGAAGACCCTTCTCCTCGCATCCGCTGCGGCCCAGCTGGGGCTGCGGGGGAGCGAAAACCAGATGACGATTCGGACAATAAGAAGAGATCTAAAGACGATAAAGGGCGAGAATGTCTCCTTCACTATCGCAGCAAGCGGGCAGCCAGAGAGACGGTATAGGATTACTAATGCTTTCACCAGCCAAGAAATAGGCCTGTCGCAGTACACCTACCCCATCGCCAAGCTGATGGATAAATATGTGCACCTGCGTCAACTACCTATCCCGCTCATAGACGGTGCCACCCCGACCCTGCTCCGACCATGCAGACCTCATAGTCCCGATAGACCGGGTCCACACAGGGCCCAGAGGCTGTCCTACAGCAGTCGAGACCCGCCTAGGATGGACATTACAAGGCCCCCTCGCTAAGTCTCTTAACCGAACAGCAGCCACTAGCTGCCTCCACTCCAGAGTGACAGAAGAAGACACCACCCTCCTACAGCATGTCGAGAGGCTATGGACACTAGAGACAATGCCCTTTAAGAACGAAAAGAAAGACATTCGTTCCAAGGAAGACATTTACGCCATAGCACTCCTCGAGCAAGGGACAAAGAGAGTCAAAGTCAACGGAGTGATGAGATACGCAACTCCACTCTTGAGGCGAGAGGGTATGCCCACCTTCCACGCCCCAAAAGAAGCGATGGAGCGGTATCTATTGAACACAGAGCGGCGCCTAGCCAGAGACCCCGCTCAAGAGACTGTGTACCGCGCTGAGATTAACAAGCTAATCACAGCGGGACACATAAAGAAAATTGACATTAAAGAGGCCGATCAGACGACCGAATCATGGTACGTGCCGCACCACAAAGTCCACCACAACGGCAAGGATCGTATTGTGTTCAACTGCAGCTACCAGATCGGATCACAAAATCTGAATAAAGAGCTCTTGCCCGGCCCAACACTCGGCCCCTCCCTACTAGGCGTGTTACTACGTTTCCGCCAGGACAAGGTGGCCATCAGCGGCGACATCAAAGGGATGTTCCTGCAGGTGAGACTAGTGGAGGAGGACAAGCCCCTGCTGCGGTTGCTATGGAGAGAGAGGATCGGGGATGAGCAACCAGCCATCTATCAATGGGAAGTCCTCCCTTTCGGAACCACATGCAGCCCATGCTGTGCTACGTTTGCACTGCAAAAACACGTCGCAGAGGACCCAGCAGCTGATGAAGAGGTCCGAAAAAGTGTAGAAAATAGTTTCTACGTGGACAACTGTCTGCAAAGCGTCTCGACGCCAGAAGAAGCCGAGGCCCTTCTACTCAAGCTCCGCGCCTCCCTGATCAAAGGCGGCTTTGATCTCAGGCAGTGGGCCAGCAGCGACCCGCAAGTATTGCGCAGCCTCTCCCCCGAGGACAAGGCAGCAAGCAGCGAGACCTGGATGGCGACCATCCCAGGAGAAGCCCAAGAAATGACATTAGGACTAGTCTGGCGCTTCAAAACAGACTCGCTCCATTATAAACACACACCCCTGACCAAGGAGCAGGGAAGGTCGACTGCACTACCGACTACCAGACGGAGTGTATACAGAACACTCGCCAGACAATATGACCTGTTGGGATGTATTCTACCTTACACCACCAGGGCAAAGATGATTGTAAGAGCGTTATGGGACAAGGACCAGGGCTGGGACGACCCCATACCCGAACACCTTGCATCCACATGGAGAGAGTGGGAGACGGAACTCAGCTCACTCCCAGGTGTTAACATACACCGCAGCTACTTCCGACCCACAGTGAGGCCGGAGACGTGCCAGATGGACCTGCACGTCTTCAGCGACGCCTCCGAAGTAGCCTACGGCTCGGTGGCCTACTTGCGTGCCCGAGAGGAGGGAGGAGAAATACATACTGCTTTCATCCTGGCTCGCTCAAGAATAGCCCCACGAAAGCAACAATCTATCCCGCGTCTAGAGCTCTGCGCAGCCCTAGCAGGAGCGCACCTCGCCACGTTAATCCAACGTGAACTCACCATTCCGGTGCAAAGAACAATCTTGTGGTCAGACTCCACGACAGTACTCACATGGATCCGGTCTGATTCGTGCAGATACAAGGTCTTCGTGGGGGTCAGAGTCACAGAGATTCAAGAGTTAACAGAAGTAGCAAGCTGGAGGTATGTGGACACAAAACACAACCCAGCTGACGTCATCACCCGGGGAATGTCCCTGGATGACCTCACCCGTCACAACCCATACAGTGACGGACCAGAGTTTCTCAAGCTCCCGGAAGAAGAGTGGCCTACACCCACCCCACGGGAAGCGAGTAAAGAGGAGGCAGAAAACAAGAAATCTGTGTTCTGTGGATTGAACACACTCGTCTCCACAGACCCCGACATAGACGATTGCCTCACCCTAGAGAGTGCGCAGCTAAAGACATTTCTGTGGCACCACCCAGAGGTTCAGCCCACTACTGACATTTCAGCAGCTGACTACGAAGAAGCGGAATTTCTTCTACTACAACGAGCCCAGAGAGACTCGTTCCCCGATGAGCTAGACTGTCTACAGGGAGCAAAGCCCGTCCCATCAGACAGCAGACTGCTCCACCTAGCACCCGAGAGCGACGCCCATAGTCTCATCAGAGTGGGTGGTCGTCTGCGGAGAGCCCCAGACTTACCGGATGACGTCAAGTACCCGATAGTCTTGAACAGCCGACACAAGGTCACAGAGCTGATCATAAAGAAATACGACGAGGATGTGCACCACGCAGGGGCAGAGAGAGTCTTCGCGGAGATCAGACGTCGTTATTGGATACTGCAAGGGAGAGAAGCAGTGCGGCGCTTCCAGCGAACCTGTCTAGACTGTCGTAAGTGGCGAGCGCAGCCGAGTATACCCCGGATGGCTGACCTACCTCCCTGTCGCCTCCGACTCGGCGACAAGCCTTTTCACTCCACCGGTATGGACTGTTTCGGCCCGCTGTATATAAAGAAAGGAAGAGGCACCGAGAAGCGGTGGGGTATTGTATTCAAATGCATGACCACCCGAGCGATGCATATAGAACTCCTTCCAACCATGAGCACAGACTCATTCCTTATGGCCTTCCGAAGATTCACATCGCGGAAAGGTAAACCGTCTATATTGTTGTCTGATCACGGGACAAACTTCAAAGGCGGAGAAAGAGAGCTGAGAGAGAGCTTCCAAGCTATGGGCCCAGAACTTAAGACCCACCTCGCTCCATACCAGATTGACTTCCAGTTTAATCCCCCGAACGCACCTCACTTCGGTGGAACTTGGGAAAGAGAAGTACGTTCAATAAAGACAGCCCTGTACGCCGTGCTTGGGGCCCAGACCGTGGCGGAAGAAGTCCTAATGACAGTCCTCACGGAGATCGAGGGAGTATTGAACTCAAAGCCCCTCGGTTACGTCTCAAGTGATGTCGACCCAGTCACCCCCAACACACTCTTGATGGGGCGGCTGGACCCCGCACTACCACAGACAATGTACAGGCCTGAAGAAGCGAACGGCCGAAGAATGTGGAGGTACAGTCAAGTACTGGCTGACAAGTTTTGGAACAGCTTCCTACTCCACTACCTACCGTCTCTACAGACCCGCCAGAAATGGGTGAAAGAGAGAGACAATTTGACAGAAGGAACAGTCGTCATGATTATCGACCAGTCACTACCCCGAGCTATGTGGCCGGCTGGCCGCGTAAGCAAAGTGATCACCGGTGCCGACGGAAAGGTCCGAGCAGCTGAAGTCCTCGTCCAAGGGCGGACCTACACCCGACCCGTGGCGAGGCTAATAGAACTGCCAAGGCTCCCCGATACTATCGATGACGACCATGACCCCATGACTTTGTGAACTGACTGACCCTCACAGCAGACATTGAGTAGTGGACAGTGCGGTTAATCTGTCTCTGCTTAGCTAATTAGGTGGGACTAATTAGGGGGCGGCTGTTACAAAGGATCAGATTAAACCGAATATATATATTTATTTATTGATATATATTGCATAGTATTTGTATATTGTTTGATATCCCTTGTATATTCCTTGTACATATACACGGAATATCCCTTTAGTCCAGCCCATAATAGTTCATTCTCCTATTGGACAGCGGTCCACCGGCGCCAGGGACCGGCCCCCGGAGCCAAGTTCAAAGTCACCGACACGACATGTCTGTACTTGCCCCGGCCCTGCCCAGGGATACGGCGACAGAAATGAGAGTGGCACTATTTGTGCACCATGCGTATAAATACGGCGCAGGTGAATGTAGAAGCCCCTTAGCCCCTTACCTCCGTACCCTTCGTCCTTTTAGTATGTTACCCACTAAGTGAAGCCTCACCCACGATACAACGTGCGGTGAAGTATGGCCTGTTTGGCCTCAAAATAGAGCATCGAGACCGCGTGCAAATTAATAACTGAATTGTCAGAGTTTGGCGCTATACCGTCGAGTGCGACATATTTCTATTGAGTCTTTAAT
This sequence comes from Notolepis coatsorum, assembly GCF_963971535.1. Classification (NCBI taxonomy): domain Eukaryota; kingdom Metazoa; phylum Chordata; class Actinopteri; order Aulopiformes; family Paralepididae; genus Notolepis; species Notolepis coatsorum. Next base: position 46,999,007 of record NC_140166.1, on the reverse strand, counting down.
AGTCTATTTGTGTATAGTGTATTGTGCGGTTAGAATTCTATAGTGACCAGCATCTCCAACGCTTTCTCGTATTAGCTAGAGTTCTTATCCAGGCTGGGCCGACCGCATGGCGCTTTCACCGAGGAGACCTAGGCGAGAACCGTATGGACATGTACACTGGATTAATCTACCCGACGACTGCATAGCCCTTTGCGGCTGGAGTATATTTGCTTTGGTCCTATGATTTATGGAGCGGATAATCGCCGACGCCTGCACGTGTTGGATTTACCCCGAGAGGAGTCAAGTCGAGTCGGCGCTCAGAGAGCCTGAGGCCGCCTAGCTTTCTTCACTGTAGAGCTACAGTCTACAAGAGAACCAAGCTGTATTCGTCTGTGGATCAAGAGACTACTGCACCGGCTTCTGTACCTGAAGTCTCCCTAGTCATCGTTGACCAGACGTCCTACTACCGACAGATCTTCTACCCCCCTTGCTGGCTTACAACCAGTGGGAACCCCTTCCAGTATCTCCCGCTATTACTAGTGTACCATAGATATAATTCCCTAAGATTCAGGTTGTATAATTACCTCCTGCGTAACCAGAGAATGGACATTCATTATTGATTTGCCTACGCATACTCCTTTGCCTTACAAGTGCATTCAAAGAATAATGTAAAGTATCCTATGTACCTTTTGCTCCATTAAATATTTGATTAATACCTTTGACTGGAACCGATTTCATTGTGGGAAGTGTTCATCATATTCATATATTGTGTACTGTATGGCCAGTAATTAAAGTACATAAAGCGGTAGTGGTTTAATGATACCATACTTATCAATACAGTCAGGGAATTGTACCCCTCAGTTACATTAACCATTAAATAAAGGTTGTAATCTGTAAATTGATTTAATAAGAAATTATCTTTTCTTTACAGGATTATTCCATTGCTTAATTGTCTTGAATGTTAAATTACATGTAAAACACCTAGAATATACATCATTTTACTGTATGTGAAAATAAGGCAACTTTCTGTTTTTTTGCTGTTAAACTTTAAATGTAATGTTAAATAATGTTAAAAAAGAGAATAATATAATTAAAATAAGGCAACTTTCAGTATTTAAAAAAATTACGATCAAACTCCTTCAATAAAGTGACAGAACTTAACGTTCAGCAGTGAAACACTGTTATTTCACAGGTTTTTCCTACATTTATGATGAAACACCTTCAATTAAGTGACATAACTAAAAGTTCAGCAGTGAAACACTGTTATTTTACAAGATTTCCCATAATTATTACAATCAAACTCCGTCAATAAAGTGACAGAACTTAAAGTTCAGCAGTGAAACACTGTTTTTTCACAGGTTTCCCCATTATTATTACAATCAAACCCCTTCAATTAAGTGACAGAACTCAAACTTCAGCAGTGAAACACTGTTATTTCACAGGTTTGTCCTACATTTAAGATGAAACACCTTCAATTAAGTGACAGAACTTAAAGTTCAGCAGTGAAATACTGTCATTTGACAGTATTTTCCTAAATTATTACGATCAAACTCCTTCAATAAAGTGACAGAACTTAAAGTTCAGCAGTGAAACACTGTTATTTCACAGGTTTTTCCTACATTTATGATGAAACACCTTCAATTAAGTGACATAACTTAAAGTTCAGCAGTGAAACACTGTTATTTTACAAGGTTTCCCATAATTATTACAATCAAACTCTGTCAATAAAGTGACAGAACTTAAAGTTCAGCAGTGAAACACTGTTATTTCACAGGTTTCCCCATTATTATTACAATCAAACCCCTTCAATTAAGTGACAGAACTCAAAGTTTAGCAGTGAAACACTGTTATTTCACAGGTTTTTCCTACATTTACGATGAAACACCTTCAATTAAGTGACATAACTTAAGTTCAGCTGTGAAACACTGTTATTTTACAGGTTTTCCCATAATTATTACAATCAAACTCCTTCAATTAAGTGACAGAACTCAAAGTTCAGCAGTGAAACACTGTTATTTCACAGGTTTTTCCTACATTTAAGATGAAACACCTTCAATTAAGTGACAGAACTTAAAGTTCAGCAGTGAAATACTGTCATTTGACAGTATTTTCCTAAATTATTACGATCAAACTCCTTCAATTAAGTGACAGAACTTAAAGTTATATTTCGTATTGCATCGCGTCCCGCTCTGAGCCTTACGAGATACTCCTATCTCCTGTGATACCTAATGTATCTCCCACGAATAAAAACACATGCACCCCACCTGTATGGGGCCCCGCCCCTTATGGTGGCACCGCCCATATAACCATGACCCTGGTCATGAAACACTCTTCCTCTATTTTCGTCCCAGCGTATTGGATGCGTGCACCATACGAGCTAGCGGAATGAAAAGATTAAGGAAGATTAATAATGTTGGAAGCTTACCGGAGGTTGCTGGCCCCTGGCATCTTCGACGCATGTTTTCGGCGACACGACGGGCCTGTGATGTTCCTCGTTTGATGACTGCACATCGAGGTTCAGCTGTACAAGGCTGGCTGTCGGGCCAGCTTGTACTCAGGTAGGCCCTGTGTCTTCAGGCATGGGTATTAGTGTTAGTAATGCTGGTTTGTTTTGTTAACACAACCATGTTGTGTGTTGGCGCCGGGGGCAGGATGGTTTGGTGAACGTTCTCTGCAGGGAACGGTTTCCAAGCTGTCTTGGGCGTGCTGCTAAAACATCTAAAGCTATGCTAACATGCTATCGCTACTGCCGCATGCTATTACTACTGCTAATTGCTATGCTGTTTTAATGTCTCCGCCGTGAGATGTTGTCACTCTCCCGCCTCTTGCCCGGTTCATCAATGAAGGTCAGTCGGTAGCTGTTGTGGGGTTTTTGAGTTCTATTTACCTTTTTCGGGTAAATAGGTTGACAACGGGGTAGGTCGTGGCTAGGTTCCTAGCCAGGTATTTTATCTTGTGTTCCGGCGGGGTTTGTTGAACGGTGTTCCCATCTGGGTTGGCGTCGGGTAGTGGGGCTATGGGTCCAGCCGACATGATAAACATGTTGCGTGTCTGTGCACAGGCAATTGTTGTCTTGGATCCCACATTGCCTGGCGTTAGGCTGCAGTAGTATAAGGGCAGGGCCGCCTGGGAGAAATGTGAGGCCCTGTGCGTTTTTAGACGCGAGGCCCCCCATCTCCTGGGGCGGCCCTGTGTAGGGGGCTATTGTTTCGTTTTGTCACTCTGCTATGAGAAGGTCTGTCTTGCTACAGCTTTCTCTCCTCTCAAACCATTCATACTGACGGTCAATCGGTATACTGGGGGAGTAGTGCGGGGGGGGGCTTTGTTTACCTTTTTTGGTAAATGGGCTAAACTAGGGCTGGTGTTCTGTTGTGAATATTTTGAATGAAGACAGGTCTGGTCCGTCTCCCCTTAACTTTGTGTGTATGGGTTTGCTCATTCTACAGTTTTTGTGGTTTAGCTCTTTTATTCATTTAACCTTTTCATGGTGCACACCACAGTGGAGGGTGCTGTTTGCAATCACCACTGGTGCTCCATGTTAACGTCAGTCCTTTGTTTTTGATATATTGAAACAATGCCCCGCCCGGCCGACACCTTGGGTGGGTCGGCCTGGCGAGTGGCTGGTGGGCTGTTAAGGCTTGTACCGCCACGGTATGGAATTGGCAACGATTAGAACTGTGTTCGAATTGGTGTTTTTTCTATTAAAAAAAATGGTGTCTGGTGGAGGGGCCTTGGGGCCAGCCGACGTCGACACATCGCGCGAGGTTGTTGACGTTATTAGCTTTGACCCAGCCGCAAGCTATAACCGCTCAGGGTTCCCCTCTCCGCAGGGGATTTTGGTCTTCTGCTGGAGCACGGGCGGTATTGTCCTAGGCCCTACACCGCCTCACACCGCGCAGCCAGAAGAAGAGAGAGCACGGCCTCGTCAGCGGCGATGACGGGGCCCTCGACAGGCGGCCATGTTTTTCCCCCGCCAGAGGTATCCTGGGCGTTGATTCGACAGGTGTCCACAAGGCCGACAGCCTTGGCGGCCGAGGGATCGGCGATGTAGGATGGGTTCGGCTTGAACAAACAAGCCGTCACCGTCCTGCCGCGAGCAGCCCGCTCTCCGATCACTCCCTTCCCCAACACCAGCGGAAGAAGTGGGCTCTAAAAAAGTATGATTGTTTCCTTTGGCTGCGGGCCGCGTGCCTTCGTTGATGCGCGGGCGGCCCCCCTTTTCGCTTCTCATGGGGACAGGGGCTGACACCCAGTTGATGGCTGAGCCTGGGTCTGTCCGTGAGAATGTTGTGCTGTCAAGCGGCTCCCACACCTTGAACTGTGTTGGTTGAGCCTGGTGTTACGTCTGTCAACTTAAGTGTTGTCAGCAGGGGGGCTCGAAACCTTTTGAGGCACACAGTGCGGGCTTCCCCGGCCTCGCCTTCGCCAGGCCAGGTATCATGTTGGTGCTCCCACTCCTGAAATATTGGCAAGTGGTCGCAGCTCACATGGTTTGGGGTGGTAGTTTACGATATTACGATGAAACACCTTCAATTAAGTGACATAACTTAAGTTCAGCAGTGAAACACTGTTATTTTACAGGTTTCCCCATAATTATTACAATCAAACTCCTTCAATTAAGTGACAGAACCTCGTTCTGCAGTGAAACGCTGTTATTTGGCAGGTTTTTCCTACATTTACGATGAAACACCTTCAATTAAGTGACATAACTTAAGTTCAGCAGTGAAACACTGTTATTTTACAGGTTTTCCCATTATTATTACAATCAAACCCCTTCAATTAAGTGACATAACTCAAAGTTCAGCAGTGAAACACTGTTATTTCACAGGTTTTTCCTACATTTAAGATGAAACACCTTCAATTAAGTGACAGCACTTAAAGTTCAGCAGTGAAACACTGTTATTTGACAGTTTTTTCCTAAATTATTAGCTAGCCTAGCTTAGCACAAGGGCTGGAAGCAGTAGGGACCAGCTAGCCTAGCTTAGCATAAGGACTGGAAGCAGTAGGGAGCAACTAGCCTAGCTTAGCACAAGGATTGGAAGCAGTAGGGAGCAGCTAGCCTAGCTTAGCACAATGACTGGAAGCAGCAGGGACCAGCTAGCCAGCCTAGCTTAGCACAAGGACTGGAAGCAGTAGGGAGCAGCTAGCCTAGCTTAGCACAAGGGCTGGAAGCAGTAGGGAGCAGCTAGCCTAGCTTAGCATGAGGGCTGGAAGCAGTAGGGACCAGCTAGCCTAGCTTAGCACAAGGACTGGAAGCAGTAGGGAGCAACTAGCCTAGCTTAGCACAAGGACTGGAAGCAGTAGGGAGCAGCTAGCCTAGCTTAGCACAAGGGCTGGAAGCAGTAGGGACCAGCTAGCCTAGCTTAGCACAAGGACTGGAAGCAGTAGGGAGCAACTAGCCTAGCTTAGCACAAGGAATGGAAGCAGTAGGGAGCAGCTAGCCTAGCTTAGCACAAGAGCTGGATGCAGTAGGGACCAGCTAGCCTAGCTTTGCACAAGGGCTGGAAGCAGTAGGGACCAGCTAGCCTAGCTTAGCACAAGGACTGGAAGCAGTAGGGAGCAGCTAGCATATAGCTTAGCACAAGGGCTGGAAGCAGTACGGACCAGCTAGCCTACCTAGCTTAGCACAATGACTGGAAGCAGTAGGGAGCAGCTAGCCTATAGCTTAGCACAAGGGCTGGAAGCAGTAGGGACCAGCTAGCCTACCTAGCTTAGCATAAGGACTGGAAGCAGTAGGGAGCAACTAGCCTAGCTTAGCACAAGGACTGGAAGCAGTAGGAAGCAGCTAGCCTAGCTTAGCACAAGGGCTGGAAGCAGTAGGGACCAGCTAGCCTAGCTTAGCACAAGCTGCAGTTTGCATACCAGCTAGCCTAGCTTAGCACAAGCTGCAGTTTGCATATCAGCAGAACATCGGTGTGGAGGATGCCATAATCTACATGGTCCACAAGGCCTATCTACATCTGGAGAAGCCGGGCAGGTCAGTGAGGGTAACATTCTTTGACTTTTCTAGTGCCTTCAACACTATTCAGACTCCACTACTGGCTGAGAAGCTGTCAGTGATGGGGGTGGAGGACGACTTGGTGGCCTGGATCTTCAACTACCTCACTGGCAGACCACAGTCTGTCAAACTGCAGGGGTGCCACTCCGACGTGCTGATCTGCAACACTGGAGCCCCCCAGGGAACTGTATTGGCACCCTTTGTATTCACCCTGTACACCTCAGACTTCCGCTTCAGCTCCGGGAACTGCCATCTCCAAAAGTTTTCTGATGACTCCTCCATCGTTGGATACATCACCAACGACAACGAGGAGGAGTACAGAGCTGTGGTGGAGAGATTCACAGAGTGGAGCACGGAAAACCACCTACAGCTCAACATCAGCAAGACGAATGAGATGGTGGTGGACCATCGGCGGAGCAAGAGGAAGCCCTCAACTCCCATCATCATCCAGGGGGAGGAGGTGGAAAGGGTGGAGAATTACAAATTCCTGGGTGTTCTCATGAACAACAAACTGGACTGGACGGACAACACAGAGGCCCTCTACAGGAAGGGACAGAGCAGACTGTTCTTCCTGAGAGGGCTCAGGTCTTTTAATGTCTGCAGCAAACTGCTGCAGATGTTCTACCAGTCTGTGGTGGCAGGTGCCCTCTTTTTCGCTGTGGTATGCTGGGGGGGCAACACCAACACAGACAAAATAAACAAACTGGTAAAAAAAAAGCAAGCTCTGTGGTGGGAGCGGACCTGGACCGTCTGCAGGTGGTGGCAGAGGGGAGGACGAGGAGGAAGCTGCATGCTATCCTTGAGGACCCCTGCCACCCCTTCTATGCAGGGCCGCCTGGGAGAAATGCGAGGCCCTGTGCGAGATTTAACGCGAGCCCCCCCCCCCCCCCCCCCCCCCCCCAAAGGTTAAAAAAAAAATATATATATATATATATATTTTTTTTTTTTTTTTTTTTTTTATTTATACAGTCAACATATTCTTAAATAATAGCGCTGCCCGAGGCGGGGCATGATACAGTCAACATATAGCAAAAGAGAGAGCGAGAGAGAGCTCCCGTTCTACAGTCAATATACAGTGTACAGAGAGAGAGAGAGAGAGAGAGACACATTGGAAAGAAATTCAAATGCTATTTGGCCCTAAACAGAGAGTACACAGTGGCAGAATACCTGAGCACTGTGACTGAAGATCCTTGAGCACAGCCTAGCCATCGAGAAAGGCCGCCATAGGCAGACTGTGTGTGTTAGAAAGAGAGAGAGAGAGAGAGAACATGTGTGTTTGTCATGTGTGTGTGTTAGAGAGAGACTAGAGCATGTATGAGAGATTCAAAAGGACAAAGATCAACACTTAAATCCAAGAGAGAGAGAGAGAGAGAGAGAGAGAGAGAGAGAGAGAGAGAGAGAGAGAGAGAGAGAGACACACATTGGAAAGAAATTGAAATGCTATTTGGCCCTAAACAGAGAGTACACAGTGGCAGAATACCTGAGCACTGTGACTGAAGATCCTTGAGCACAGCCTAGCCATCGAGAAAGGCCACCATAGGCAGACTGTGTGTGTTAGAAAGAGAGAGAGAGGGAGAGAGAACATGTGTGTTTGTCATGTGTGTGTGTGTTAGAGAGAGACTAGAGCATGTATGAGAGATCCAAAAGGACAAAGATCAACACTTAAATCCAACAAGAAGAGGGTCTATACCAGAGAAACCAAAGCAGCAAGGAGCCAATGGCCGACATCAGCTAAATAGGCTAGCCAGGTACTGTGACACCAGGCCACACACAGCTTTGGCCAACGGCCCAACGCTACCCAAGCTACACAAACGACCATTCACACACAGCACATGTCGTATCTCCAAATGTTGTGAAGTAGCATATGTTTTGCCTGGGAAAAAACATCGTTATTAACAAAACATTCGGGAGGGGAAGGAAGGAAGAGTGGGGTAATGTCATGACATTTTCATTAATCTTACCTGCACAAAAGGAACGCAGGGCGAAAGGCCGCAACACAGGTCTCCACGTTGACGAAAGGCCTCTCGCTGTCGGGACAAATAAGCTATGGCCAGAGCCTTGTCATGGTGCAGGCCCGACTACATCTACAACTAGCCTAGCTTAGCACAAGGACTGGAAGCAGTAGGGAGCAACTTGGAGATCTGGGAAGATGCTTATCAGAGGGGGAAATGGCTGATTTGATGTGCCGTTCTGCCACACACACACACACACACACACACACACACACACACACACACACACACACACACACACACACACACACACACACACACACACACACACACACACACACACACACACACACACACACACACACACACACACACACACACACACACACACACACACACACACACACACACCCCCCCTTGCATTGCTGCACTATACACTATTCCATCCATTGCAAGTCAACGCCCCCCCCCCCATCCATCCATTAACTCAACTGGACTGTCACTGTAATATTTATGTACAGTTGTACAGTGTCCCCCACCCACCCCTCCTACCCAACCCCCCCACCCCACCCACCCAACCACCTCCAATGTACAGTCCCCCCCCCCCACTCCACCTACCCAACCTCCTTCAATGTACAGTTTCTATGTATGAGCTGCGAGATACCCTGAATTTCCCCAAGGGGATTAATAAAGTATCTATCTATCTATCTAGCAACACCAGCTAGCCACACCAGCTGCTAGCCACTCCAGCTAGCCTCTGTAATATCACATCAGATGTTGTAATCTCACAGTAGCATTATGAATATTTCACATAATTAAATTATTATTTCACAATAAAATAGTCCCCCCCCCCACCCCACCTATACCCAACCCCCACCCACCTCCTCCAATGTACAGTTTATTCGTCAAATGTACTCTATTTTTTTTCTTTTTTTTGTAAATACAGTACTGTATTTGTAAATCTGGTATGTCATAAATGTATAGATGTAGCAGTACTGTCTATCTGTATGTTGTGTATGTCATATATATGTTATGATGAATTGAAAATGGGGGACCCTGATGTAAACAAGACGAAAGTCTTTCTCTGGTCTGCATCCCCTTAACAATTGTATGTATTGAGCTGTACTGTACTGTACCCACTTTGCAATCTGTTAATAAAGTTTTCAATCAATCAATCAATCAAAGGTGAGTTCAGACTTGTTCACCCAGAATGCATTGCACCTGTGCTCCGCCTCCGCCTCCCAGACTGCACTGCACCTGTATGGCTTCTTCCTGCGTTCCACCTCGTGTGTCTGTTGCATCGAACAAGTAGGTATAGGTACTGCCAATAATGTTGATATTATGTTGTATGAGTATCATGTTATGAGTAACGTTTCAAAATGTTGTCAGAAGGCTTATGCTTATATGCTTTGAATTAGCCTCCATGCTCCTCTGAATATTCTGTATTGCATCGAGTCCTGTCTGTGTGTTGTTAGCATTCTAGCTTCCATGTTAGCTTGTAGCTTCGTCTCCAGCCTCGCTGTTGTCTAACGTTTTTATTTCTTTTGAATTAGCCTCCATGTTCCTCTGAATATTCTGTATTGCATCGAGTCCAGCCTGCGTGTTGATTTGCATGTTAGCATCGTTAGCATTCTGTATTGTTCCTACTAGCCTGATCTGAATGCTAACTTGCATAATTATTCATTGTGTTAGCTTCCATGTTAGCTTGTAGCTCCGTCTCCAGCCAGACTGGGGTTGGGTTAGGACATTTACAGGGGCCAGTTTCGAATTGCAGTCTCCCTTAGGTGTTCTTTGAGAGTGTTTTTGAAAGTGGGTAGTGATTCACATTCCTTTACAGCTTTGGGTAGGGCGTTCCACATTGATGTGGCATAATTGCAAAACATGTTTAGTCCCTTGTTTGAGCCGAATCTGGGTTTAACATGATTTGTGGAGGGTGCAGGCATGCAGGGCCCATCTCTCCCCTTCCCTCCCTTATGTGTTCGTGCTTAAAACAGTGAATGATGTTGTCAGAGCATTTTCAGAGCACTGTTAAATGGTCATTTTAAAACTAATATAAGAAATGAATGTATATAGTGGTATATTTATGAGGGAAAAAAATATTTGCAATAACTTTTAACCTTTATACAGGTAGGTTATTGATAACTAATTCTGTTATGAGTGTTATATTACAGTGACATTCATACACTATCCTTTGATTTCACATAATTTAATTATTATTTCACAATAAAATACTGTAATCAAAATCCTCTGTAATATCACATCAGATTTTGTAATCTCACAATAACATAGCAATATTTCACATAATTTAATTATTATTTCACAATAAAATACTGTAATCAAAATCAAAAGGACAATTTGCATATTCTTGGTATCTAGGGACATCTATGGACCTCAGGGAATGTATTCAGTGTCAGAAATATTGTGTCTATTACTAGGCTTGCTTAAATTGTGATGAAACAAAGGAGAATATGAATTATGATTTTTCTTTGCATCTTTGACAGTGAATAACACCATGCTAATAATGACCAAACATTAAAAACTGCCACTGATCTCGTTCAGTCCCCTCTTGAGATCATGTGTAAAAAGAAATCTAAGGAAATTAATAAAGGGAAGATGATTAAACCGAAGGTTCTGTAGATACAGTACTGAATTCTCTCATCCGGACCAATGCAATTTGAAATCCTTTAAAATGCTTGTATTTCAATGTGCTGTTTTCAAGGTTTTAAATGTGCTTGAATTGTGTACAAAAGTGCTGGAAAGTTATTGAAATTGTAATTGCACTTTATACTTTCATAATAAATCACTATCTGACTGAATAGTTTGGTTTTTAGATAAAGAAATAAAATAAGTCGGAGCGACTCGAGCAAGCCTAATTGCGTTCGCCTTTCACGCAAAATGAAATGTGGCTGGGCTCGACCCGTAGTGTTTTTTTTATACCTGTGCCATCTGAGAACAGCGCGCCCGTGTGTGTGTGTGGCCAACATGCCGGGAGGCTGCCGTTTTAATGAGCTCTGGCTTGGAGATATAAAATATAATTCATGGTTAAAAAGAGGAGAACATCCCAGAGTAGGCGTGTGCAAAATATGCAGAAAGGACTTGCAGATTTTTACCATGGGGGAGTCTGCACTTTCGAGCCACATGAAAGGTGAGCCAATGAGCCATGGATGTTATTAACGTGTCTCGGCCTGGCTCGCCAGGTACTACTAAGTTCGAGACTACAAGTGCTCCACACCTGTCTCCGTAAATGTTCGTTATAAAAATACCACTTCAATAATCGAAATAGTCAAGTAACAGGCAGAATACACTATTGGAATTACAAACTCGTGTTTACCGGACTCTGTTTTTCACCGCAGTGTTTTGAAATAGGCAGCATGTACAGTAGAAGCCGTCGAGAATCACGTCCCCACTGCCACTCATCTACCACTCCAATGTCACTTTAGAACTCACTCAGGTGTTAATTTTCGGGGGCTGGTACTTAATTTAAGTGCTTCCCCAGGGAGGGGGTCGGGGGCTACTGCCCTCAGACCCCCAAGATAATTTTTATATGGGCAGTCTGACTTGGCGTACTGACCATATATTAGTGTTGCAATGCATGATAAATAAACAGTGAAAAAATCTAAGAAATCGGATGGGGCTGGGACATTTGGGACGAATAAAAATGTAAGATGAAAATCTCCCCAGTCGTGGAGGTGTGAAATCTGGCCCGGTCGAGAACAATAGGAGTCACAAAATCAGAGTGGTGAAGTAGTGGCAGAGTAGCAGTAAATGCCTGACTTCTAAGGGCTTCTACTGTAGCCTAGCCTAACGTTAGCTAATTCCCTGCCATGTATTCCCCCTCTCCCCCTCCCTCCCTCCCCCTCTCCCCTCCTCCCTCCCCCTCTCCTCCCCCTCCCCCTCTCCTCTCCCTCCCCCTCCCCCTCTCCCTCTCTCTCCCTCCCTCCTAGCAGAGGCGATGGTCCAGGGTCAGCAGCAGCAGTTCCTACCAGAGTGGGAGGCCGTGCTTCAGGGTCTGTCCCCAGAGCAGCAGCGGAGTTACCGCCGGGAGCAGCAGCTGAGAAACCGCCTGGCCCAGCAGCTGAAGAACCGCCTGAACCAACTGCTGACCCTAGTGTTCTCGCTGCACCGCGAAAGCAGATCACGACTGCTGCTGGATTCTGTTGCTGCCCGAGGTAGGTTGACAAGTTAATATAATGTATTATATATGATGCCAAGTCTACATAATTTTGGTTGTTTATAGCACAATAACACCTGATTTAATGTGATGGAAGAAATGAAATAATCATTTTGAGTAAATATTTAATTTACCACAGCCGCATAAGATGCTGGAAAATCTTGAAAATGCACCTTGAAAATGCTTGAAAGGTGCTTGCATTTTGCCTTGGAAAAGGTGTACAAACCCTGATTATCCCGAATAATAACAGTTATTGAAATAATTTATACAGAACTCTGAACCTTGAATCCCATTATAATCTTCCAGGAAGTGTAGTTCAGAAAAATTCCCACGGTTCAAAATTTTCAAAATGGTCGCCCTCTCAGAATATACTTCAGCAAATTGATATTATTGATGATAATATACATTCTACATGCTTTTGTGACATGTTGGTGATGTTAATACTTGAATACGTTTGATATTAAAAACGCAAATTTTATGCAACACTCGGGTTAGGAACAGGTTAAACTGCTGGTTGTGTGTCCCATTCACAGCTCAGTAAGTGCTGCATCCATCTCAACTCCTGTGTCCGTTATTTACACAGGACAGAAACACAGTGGTCACATTTGCTTCACTGATTCTAATTTTTTTTCTTTTCTTTAATAGGTTGAAGGTTCATCATCCTTACACAGCTTGCACAGGGAGAGATCTTATGTCCCATAGGTGATGAACAGAAGTAAGCTCAACACTGCAGTGATGAGTGAAATTATTGGTTCTGTGTTTCAGGTTCATGGTAGAGGGGTCTACAGTCAAATTGTGAACTTATCATTTAACAGCATCATAATTTTTTGAAATAATTTATACAGAACTCTGAACCTTGAATCCCATTATAATCTTCCAGGAAGTGTAGTTCAGAAAAATTCCCACGGTTAAAAATTTTCAAAATGGTCGCCCTCTCAGAATATACTTCAGCAAATCGAAAAGTTAAATCTATCTAATGGCACTTTTAACCTATTGCTAAACTAACGTATTGATGATAATATATATTCTACATGCTTTTGTGACATGTTGGTGATGTTAATACTTGAATACGTTTGATATTAAAAACGCAAATTTTATGCAACACTCGGGTGGAACAGGTTAAACTGCTGGTTGTGTGTCCCATTCACAGCTCAGTAAGTGCTGCATCCATCTCGACTCCTGTGTCCGTTATTTACACAGGACAGAAACACAGTGGTCACATTTGCTTCACTGATTCTAAATTTTTTTTTCTTTTCTTTAATAGGTTGAAGGTTCATCATCCTTACACAGCTTGCACAGGGAGAGATCTTATGTCCCATAGGTGATGAACAGAAGTAAGCTCAACACTGCAGTGATGAGTGAAATTATTGGTTCTGTGTTTCAGGTTCATGGTAGAGGGGTCTACAGTCAAATTGTGAACTTATCATTTAACAGCATCATAATTTTTTTTTGCTGTTTAGTGTTAGTCTCCTTGTATTTAAAGAAGGCTAGACGCCGCAGAGAGGGAAGACGACACACTGGAGTGGCAGGAGAGTCCAGACTGACGAGAGGTCCTGTCAATCAATACGGGTATGTGTAGGGGTGGCAAAACAGCGCCAGTGTCCTCTCCATTCACACTCCATTGGGAGCAATTAGGGGTTACAGGGGCACTGCCATGCTAGACTAACTTAGGTTATTTGGATTGAATATTTAAATTATGTATAGATTTTGTAAAATATAATTTCCCCCAATAGTATTGAGTTAACCTATGATTCCTTCCTATCCCTAGGTGTGTGAGGTGGGGCCCAGCAGACATACCGGACGGGGAGATAGAGGAAGCCTTGGGGGCTTTGAAGAGGGATCTGCGGAACATCTACTCAGGCATGCAATCTACTTTACTTTTGGTGGGGCTTTTCTCCCACTTTGGCCTCCTGACAGACACTGATGCCCTTCAAAAGATCCAAGATGCCCTGGGTCAGAGAGGACGGACCATCCTGCAGTTCTGCCAGAAACTGGACAACCCGGAGATCAAGGAAGTTCTGGCCAGATATGATCCAGAGGCTTCAGAGAAGACTCCTTATGGTGTACTTCAAGGAGCCTATGGAGAAACTGCTGCTCGGAGTTGATGTACGTTTTATTTATTTAAATATTTGAAATGCTAAACGAGTGATTACAAACCCTACAAACACTGTGATAGACCCTCTAAACTGTGAGATGCCAGTGTTTTTTCTCCTTTTCTGTGTTTTATTTCAAAGTAGGTCTACACATGGTAGTCTTTTTTCAAAGTGGACTACTTTTTATTTTATAAATGTTCCACAAATAAGGGAAGGACTCAAATATACCTGAATAGTTCAGGGTTTTATTTCAAAGTCGGTCTATAGACACCAGTGTTTTGTCTCCTCTGTGTTTTATTTAAAAATAGGTCTACACAGCCAGTATTTTGTCTCTTCATAAGAGTTTGAGGTTTTCCTTTGTTATAACAGGTAAAAACAGCAATAAAAAGTCAAAATTATGCAACAAACTGTGTGCTATAGCCTATAAGTATAAAGTATAATAAATCGCAAATGACTTTGGGCAATTGTCAGACGTTTTATACTAAATGTGGGGTATGCTTGGGGATATATAAAACGTTATACACTGTGTTATCTTCATTTTAAGGGTAAATAGGTTGTGCGGCTCCCTGGGCATTTTATTTTGTGGGAGGTGGGAAAAGTGGCTCTTTTGATAGTAAAGGTTGCTGACCCCTGGACTAAACACTCAATGCTGGAACAAGAAGCTCTTATAATTTGTTCAATGTTCTGTCCTTTTCAGGCAGTCCAAAGAACACAGTAAACAGCTTTTGCAGCCTCCTACTATGATGGTAAGTAATCAAGAATGTGTCTTTTTCCAAGAATGTGTCTTTTTCCAAACATGAGTGATCTTATAGGAAAAAGCATGACAATGAAGTCGTCATTTAAGTGAAAATGGAAAAAACATTATCCTACAGGCGAATGCAGATTGTGGAGGAGAGGCCCCTGGTCTGAGTTCAACTGGCCTGCCCTGTTCCAGGAGAGTGTAGTAATTAAAAGTGTACAGTATGCGTTGACATTTTTAGCTGTGACCACTCCAGCAAAGGTCTCTTTGGAGGCTTAAAGGAACACGCCAACTTTTTGGGAAATTAGCTTATTTGCCATCTACCTAGAGTTGGACAAGCAGATGCATACCCTTTTCTTCTCTGTACATGCATTAGGCTTAGGGAACAACCGCGCCGTTAGCCTAGCTTAGCGTCATTCACTGGAAGTAGGTGTGTCGGTGTAGCCTAGTTCCCAACAGTCACGAAATACGTTTTTTTTTTTAAACTGGGCTTTTGAGGTGATGAAATCACTGCGGTCAGGCAGCAGCGGTTCGGCAAAAAAAATTTCAGAGTATATATCCAGGGTTCGCACAAGGTCCTTGAAGTGCTTAAAATGCTTGATAAAAAAATTTAATAAAAAAGTCAAGGCCTGGAATTCCTTAAACAGCCCATTTTTTATCAAGGTCCTGATTGGCTGAGGACACAGCCACTAAGCCAGGGTGGTGCAGCAGTGAGGAGAGTAGAGTTAGGCAGAAATATCAATTTGGCCAAAAGATTACTTAGGTAATTATGCTATGAGGCTAACTGATCAATCTGCTTGTCTAACTCCAGGGTAGATGGCAAATAAGCAAATTTTCCACAAAGTTGGTGTGTTCCTTTTTAAAGGAGAAGTCCACTGAATAACACTTTAGAGAAGATTATTTCTAATTATATACAATGGTAATTTCTTTTGGGCTTCCTGTATTTCTCACCCATCGCAATTTAGTTGCTATGCCAATTCCCTTCCTGGTTGTTGCACGCGTTGCCCAACTGTCGGCCTGGGGAGGGTACAGTACATGTGGAGTCGCCAGCCGCTTCTTTTCACCTGACAGCGAGGAGTTTCACTTGGGGAACCTAACACATGCAGAGGTTCACACTATCTCCCCCAGATCCCCTGTCATTTTTGTGACAGATGGTCCAGTGTTAAAGCAACAAGGGCTTAGAGGCCAAGCTTGGTATTGCAAGTCACATGGCGCTTTGGGAGCTCAGCCCATGCATGCATTTTACCCTAGGGATCGATAGGAGCCCCGCATTTAGTGATCTAGGAGGCAAGTATTTTGTAATGAGATCGGATAGATAGAGCAATCTCAAAATTAGAAAATGAGGCTCATCGTGCTCGCAAGCCACCGTCTAAAGTCTAATTGTGTTCTCAGAGGGATGCCACTGGTGATCTACACCTCTACCAGAGGCCAGCAGCCAGAGGGGGGGACCCTGCTGACCACAAGGCCATTGAATCATCCTATGCCTAATTGACATGGATGGCATCTCCCTTAAGCTGATGTGAGTATAACTTGCATGTACACAGGGAACAAAATAAGCACCCGCCCAACGCCAATGGCGTGTAGATTTCCTCTTTGGCTGGTAAATTACAGAGGCTACTCGGCCACTCTGGCGTGTAAAATAATTGGGAGCCATATGAGCATATTAGAGTATTATATCAAGGCTATACAGTGCGAGCATTTCACTCGCATTTGCCTCTAAAAATAGATTTGTGCGAACCGGGAAAATCATTTAGGAGCACAGTGTGCGAGTAATAGTCTTGCATAGTGGGCGTCTCAACTGCGCAATTGTAATTTCATAATAGAGACGGAGCAGCGTGGACCAGCTCTGTAACAACTCATCTAGAGTCTGCAGCAGTTCCAATTGTCTAACATGCTTTGCATCCTCGCCAGTTATACCCACGTCGCGCTAAAAACATTAACTACTGTAATAGTATCTGCTAACTGAGTACTCCAACTAAGCTAACCTGCTAACACTAACTACTGCTAACGCTAATCACTGGGGATGCTCAGAGGCATAGTGGGGGAAGAGAGGGCTGATAATCTGTGTGTGTGTGTGTCGCTCTCTCTCTCTCTCTCCCTCTATCCATCTCTCTCCTGAACCTATTTCATTCAAAAGGATGATATTGATGGACAGTAGCTATAGTATATAGCTCACTAGCTGTAACAGAATAATTGTATTAATTACTATTGATTAACTATTATTCAATAGTGTTTAAATGATAATGAATTAAATAATTGTATATAGGATTTTCCATGTTCTGTCATCTAATAATATATTCCATTACCTTTCCTATCTGTATCAAAGTAAAAATGTTGGTATTGTGACAACAGTACAACATACAAAAGCAGCTTGACAACCAATATCCTTTGTGTCTAGTAGGCATGGGCCAATGTCTGATTTTGGTGATATGTGCTATGGCACAGATGTTGACCGTTAGTATGCACACGCACGCACAGTATAATATGCATGTAATAAATAGTTTGTTAATAAACTCTGTTACTTGAAAAAATTTCACTGTGCTCCTAAATTTCTTAATTTAAATTTTATTTAGGAGCACTTGTGCTCCCTGGGAAAAAGGTTAGCGTAGAGCCCTGTATATAGTAATAATAATAATACATGGCGATATACTAAAAAGCTATTTCAAATTTTTGGCTGGTAAAAAAATCTGCCTGGCTGGTAGTTTTTTTAATCTACCAGCCACCTTGGCTGGTAAGCCAAAAAGTTAATTTTGTTCCCTGCATGTACAAACACACCCACTCTATCTATATCTCTCTTCGAGCACATGTCATCATCATCAAACCTTTATTTAATTCTTGGGAGAACAGTAGGGTTGTAAAAAAAAGTGTAAACATCTTCAAATCATTATTAATATAATTTATATTAATCAAATCAAATCAAATCAAATTTATTTATAGGGCCCGACAACACACGTTAATGTCCCCATGGGCCGTACAGGTCTTCTTTAAACAAGTCAAGAAGACAACATAACAATAAGTCAAGAACAGAACAAGAACACCATAGGGTCCAAACATTTTTTAGATGAATGCAAATAAATGAAAGAATGCAAGCACTCCCAGACATACCCCACGCGAAGGTAAGGAAAAACTCACTAAAACCTAACAATAGGGAAAAAAAGCTCCACAGGCAATGTGGAGGAGAGAAACCTTAGAAGGGCCGTTCAAGGGGGGATCTCCCTTCTTAGATGTCGGTGATAGTAGTGTTGCAGACGGACAGTTGGTAAGCATGCACTCATGTGTGTGGTGAGACACAGATGAGTGCATGCAATAGCAACTGTACATTTTGAAAAATTAAAGATAGAGCTAATAGCGATAGCAACTGAACATTTTGAAAGATTAAAGATAGAGTTGATAGCGGATCTATTTGAGGCACAGGGGCGGCGCAAGAGGGTCACGTCCTCCCCGTCTTAGTCACGGGACATTCAACACTCCGGTCGTTGCTCAGGGACAGCCGGAGACAGGGGGAAGGGGGGTGGCGCAGAGAGGGTCGCGAACTCCCGACATCATCGCGGGACATCCGGCACTCCGGTCACCACTACGAGACCTCCGAAGACAGGGGGGCACGCAGAGGGGGTCGCAATCTCCCGGCCTTCGTCACGGGACGTCCAACACTCCGGTCAACACTCCAGGACAGCAAGTCATAGGAAGACAGGGAGACGGGACAGGCGTTAGACAGCTCATGAGATTGTAGTAGGCGGACATAGCAATAGATACAAGTGGTAGGCATATATGTGAATGGAGTAGATATATGAAGTAAGCGTATTATGTGAATAGAATAGAAGTACTTAACCCAGCAATGAAACCGCGTTGACTGTTAATCTGTTAACAGTCTGTTAATCAGTTGACAGGACCACGGACAGACGGCGGTGAATAACTGATCCAATGCCTAATATAGGCTATTCAATTGAATTTCCTGTGAGCTAACCTCAAAAGTGAAAGTGGCAGCAGCATCAGAGGAGTTTAGTCCATGGTTCCGTCCCACTAGTGGTAGAAGCCCTGTTTACCACGAGCAACCTAGTGGTGTCTCACCTGCGGTAGTGAGAGGAGATGAAGGAGCCCCCCTCCCAGCAGCAAAGCAAGAGGGTCTAAAAAATACACCACTTCAACATAGTATAATATTTGTATTGCGTTTTTGAAGAGGACAATTGAGTAACGCTTTAGTTTTCAGACACAAGGGTTAAGAGTAGTTTTGGACTTTGTGCGACGCCTGAGTGATTTCCCCAGCCGTTTCTTTACCCATGTATGTCTATGGGAAAAGGTATGTTTGCCCCTAAAAGTGTCACGTGACGATCAATACCGAGATTGGCTACTTGCTCAAAATGTTTCACAGCCCCGGTGGCTTGGTATCCGGTGTTGTGAATCCACGTCTTCCTTCTTTTGGTGATTCAATTTTATCTGACAAGGACGTGCATTAGGTGCATGTTTTTATTGCTAAACAAACATGCAACTAGCACTCTCAAAGCTGACGGTACTCTGTTCACATTTCCAAAATGTGTAATAGTGGCAAATGTCAGTACAGACTATTGAATAAAGTTTGAGGAATGGTAACCCATTAAATCCTACTTTTCAAGGACTTTCCAGTGAATCATAGTGTCCTTTTTCTTCATTTTCCCAGATGCACCATGCACCAAGGATCCAGCTGATTACTGCCAATCTGGAGGATTCTGCTCTTCACTTGTGCCACCGATTCATTGACCTTTTGTGGTGTGGTATGTTTTGATTTGACTTAGTAATACACTGTATAGTTGGGATTCTGAATTAAACAGTGTTACGACCCTGGCTCATGGGCACGCAACCTATGTGCAAACCAACACCAAAACCCTGTGATCTAACTCAAAGTGCTACTATATCAAGGAACTATTAATGTAAATGTAAACTAATGTACTAATGTAAACCCAACGGACAAGGACTGGAAGAACCTGACAGCTCTTCCTCTAAGCACAGACACTGCATGTGTGTTACTAGGGCTGGCTTTAAAGCTCCCAGCAGGTAACCAATCAGCACTAATTGGCTAATTGGCAGCCCTCACCTGCATGCCCCGTGACACAGGAGTGATCAGGCCTGCCTGCACAGTGACACAGGAGTGATCAGGCTCCTGGTACATAACACCTCCCCCACCAAACTGGTTGCCCCAGAGGCAACCACCACACAACAACCCATAAACAAAACAAAAAAAACAACTGTGACCCATTAGTTGTCAGGGCCACCACCACAACAGTGATAGCGGGTCGACCCCTGTCGAACACGACCACCAACCGTGTTGTATGCTCCCTTTCAACAGGCCCCTCCACCGATACCGACCTGTCAAAAATAGACTGCAAACCAAAATCAACCTGAGAACTGCGCTCAACAGAACAGAACACAGCAAAACAAAAACCATAGATCACTGATACCACCACCGCGCCCATATCCATCCCACCTGGCACTGGCAGTCCAGGATACTGCAAACCGTGAACATCCAGAGTAGGATGTACCGCCTCAGGTACAGCCCCACCGTACCTGGAACATGGCAGTACGACAGTCACAAAAACGTCTGGAACACCATCTAAAATGGCGTCACCCAAAATAACATTGTCCTGATCAAAATCAAAATGGCTGCCACTCAACAGACCAGGTCGCGAAGGCGGCTCCTGCTCCACAGGACACAGGTAACTAGGTTGACCATCACACCTAGTGCATGGCAGATAATCAGTGTGGACATGTGGATCAATGTCAGAATCATCAACTGACATACTGGGACCATCCCTGCCCACAAGTGAAACATTAGGGACAATAGAGCTACTGTGGGAAGGCTGGCAGCCTAAGTCAGGCTTAGTAGCCTCTCCAACTAGAACGGTGTCACATGAAACAACAGCACCTCTCATAGCATCCTTCCCACACTCCTCCTCCAATTCGTTCGTGGCCTCAGCCACCATACAGGCTGGGAAGACCCTGAGACACTGCGCTGCCATACCATCTCCTGCCACATGCTTCTCCGGCACGCATGTCAACTCTGGTTTCACCACCGGGCCTAACACAAAGCCACAATCAAGAGAATCATTATGCAGAGGTAGATCCACAGTGTGCTTTCCAAAATTCTCAACAGGTACACATTTTAATTCAACAAAGAATGTGTCACTAAGTGTAATGTCCCAAGTCGAAGTATCAACAACATCACTTTTGTCCTTTGACATTTCCCGAGCCACAGCACACACAGGAAACACTCCTGGATGTTTCTGTGCCAGCTCATTAGGGACCTCAGAAACCACAGGAATGGGAGTTACAACCGGAGTAGCCAACACTTTGTCACCAGCCAAATCATTCCCTAGAATGAAGGACACCCCCTTTATGGGAATGTGAGAACATCCCCCCACAACAACATTGCCTGATACTAAGGGAGAATTGAGCGTGACCTCATGCAAAGGTGCATCCACAAATCTACCCCCAAAGCCCCGAACAACGACACCGGAATGCAAAGAAGAGTTTTCTGAAAACGGCAAAACCCCCTCCAGAATGAGAAAAGCACCGTTATCTCTCCAAATTGCTATAGCCTGTTTGGACTCTAGTGCATTAGTCAGGGAAACAAATCCATTCATCATAAACCTTGAGGAACCCTCGAGCTCTTTGTCCACACGTTTGATACTTCCCCCATCCCCATCTAACGTTGGCATAGGCGTTCTGCATATGGTTTCTACCAGAGCCACGGTTCTGACATTTTTCTGCTCAAGCACCGGGCACCCAGCAACAATATGACCAGATTCTTTACAGTAGAAACAGATAATCCCTTCTGGGAATGCACCAGCAGAACCACCCCGCCTAGGAGGTGAAGTTAACTGACCAGCAGACACAGGTTTTGGGAAACGGCCCCCCTGAACAGGACGCCTATCCCCAGACTCAACACGGTAGTCCTCCAAAAACACGGACTTGTGTGTCAACACAAACTCATCAGCGAAGACAGCGGCGTCGCCTATCTTCGATACCTTACGCTCATTTAGATGTGTGGAAACGGTATCAGGAACACATCTTTTAAATTCCTCTAGGAGAATCAACTGCCTAAGCTGCTCTCTTGACTCTGCCTTCTGAGAAGTGCAGCACCTGTCAAACAGGTTCTCCTTCTACCTTCCAAATTCAACATAAGACTGCCCCTCCGACCTGCGATAACCTCTAAAACGCTGACGATAGGCCTCGGGGACCAACTCATAAGCCCTCAAAATGGAAGCTTTAACCAGCTCATAATCAGCGCTTTGTTCAAGGGACAGAGCAGTGTAGGCTTCTTGTGCCCTACCAACTCAAACACATTGCAGCAGCAGTGTCCAGGCGGTATCAGGCCACTTCAATGTGGTTGCCACCCGTTCAAAAAGGGGAAAATATCTTTCCACGTCTTTCTCAAAAAATGGTGGCACCATCCTAATATTCCTGCCTACATCAAACCCGGAACGTGACTCTGGATGCAGAGCACCCGCCTGCAAGGCAGCATGCTTATATTCAAGCTCCTTCTGTGCACGCTCGTGCTCCAGCAACATTTGTTTCTCCTTAAACTCACGCTCCTCACGCTTAAACTCATGCTCCTCACGCTCACGCTCATGCTCACGCTCCTCTTTCCTCTCTCTCTCCTTAAGCTCACGCTCCTCTTTATTCTCTCTCTCCTTAAGCTCACGCTCCTCTCTCCTCTCCTCACGCTCTCGCTCTAGCTGCCTTTCCTTAAACTCCAACTCCCTAATCCTCCACTCACCCTCTACACCAGGTAATAGCGGAGACGCGCCAGACGAAGGAGGCTCCCCCACCCTCTCCTCAAGCACCTGCTCCCTAATGAGTAACACCCTTAAAGCACTCAAGGCAGTCGGCTTCAAACGTTTCTCACCTGCAGAAAGCTCTACCCTGTAGTGTACAGCAAGTTCTAGGAGTTGTTCATTGGAAAACTTCTCCAACATGTCATGAGACGGGCGATCAACAAAGTCCTTGATGGAAGCCATCGTCACTGTACCAGCCACCACAAGCTACACACTTTACCTCACAGTCACGAAGAACCACTAACAAACCACGAAGACCCCCCAACGAACCACTGAAGAACCACGAAGAACCACTGAAGAACCATGAAGAACCACTGAAGAACCACTGAAGAATGCTAAATGCCAATAATAACAACCAGAAGGGAACGCGGTGGAAATGTGAGCTATACGGAGCGCACCTTTCTAGGTTGCAAAAAAAAAGTAAAATAAAACACACCCACCCTAAATAGACGTGTCATACAAGCAGGGTGTTAGGTGCTACCAGGTATGCTCACCAAACACTCAAACAAACAAAATAAATCCAACAAACAATTCCAAACAGGTGCGCCTTCTAACCTGATATGACTACATATGCTTCTACGTCTAAACTGCAGTCAAAACCGGCCCACCACATGTCTACCCTAAGAAACACTAAATCAAGCCCTACCACACTACCTGTGTTTCTGGCTGCCCTAATCTACCTACCCTTAAACTAATGCCCTGTAGACCTAACCATCTTCAACCACACCTGCTACCAGTCAAAGATCATACTTGACCATCCACCCGTCCAGTACATGATACGGTACCAGACAAGCAGATGGTGCTAATCCCTTCCCTGACTGCCCCAGGAGTACGTGGTGCACAGGACGCTAACCAACAACCAGAAAAGAATGTCCCTATCTACATGTGGTGCCCACTAAACTATATATTTTAACAGCATAAGTAGTCACATCAAATTACAAACAAATACGGCATACTCACCTGTTTGATGAAATGGCTCAAGCCCCCACGTTACACCATATGTAACAAACACCACCCAAACCATAATACCATGACACCCCGTGTAACACAAAAAAAAACCACCAAACAAATTTCTAGGGGTAAAATATCCCGGACTAAGGGAGAATTGAGCGTGACCTCATGCAAAGGTGCATCCACAAATCCACCCCCAAAGCCCCGAACAACGACACCGGAATGCAAAGAAGAGTTTTCTGAAAACGGCAAAACCCCCTCCAGAATGAGAAAAGCACCGTTATCTCTCCAAATTGCTATAGCCTGTTTGGACTCTAGTGCATTAGTCAGGGAAACAAATCCATTCATCATAAACCTTGAGGAACCCTCGAGCTCTTTGTCCACATGTTTGATACTTCCCCCATCCCCATCTAACGTTGGCATAGGCGTTCTGCATATGGTTTCTACCAGAGCCACGGTTCTGACATTTTTCTGCTCAAGCACCGGGCACCCAGCAACAATATGACCAGATTCTTTACAGTAGAAACAGATAATCCCTTCTGGGAATGCACCAGCAGAACCACCCCGCCTAGGAGGTGAAGTTAACTGACCAGCAGACACAGGTTTTGGGAAACGGCCCCCCTGAACAGGACGCCTATCCCCGGACTCAACACGGTAGTCCTCCAAAAACACGGACTTGTGTGTCAACACAAACTCATCAGCGAAGACAGCGGCGTCGCCTATCTTCGATACCTTACGCTCATTTAGATGTGTGGAAACGGTATCAGGAACACATCTTTTAAATTCCTCTAGGAGAATCAACTGCCTAAGCTGCTCTCTTGACTCTGCCTTCTGAGAAGTGCAGCACCTGTCAAACAGGTTCTCCTTCTACCTTCCAAATTCAACATAAGACTGCCCCTCCGACCTGCGATAACCTCTAAAACGCTGACGATAGGCCTCGGGGACCAACTCATAAGCCCTCAAAATGGAAGCTTTAACCAGCTCATAATCAGCGCTTTGTTCAAGGGACAGAGCAGTGTAGGCTTCTTGTGCCCTACCAACTCAAACACATTGCAGCAGCAGTGTCCAGGCGGTATCAGGCCACTTCAATGTGGTTGCCACCCGTTCAAAAAGGGGAAAATATCTTTCCACGTCTTTCTCAAAAAATGGTGGCACCATCCTAATATTCCTGCCTACATCAAACCCGGAACGTGACTCTGGATGCAGAGCACCCGCCTGCAAGGCAGCATGCTTATATTCAAGCTCCTTCTGTGCACGCTCGTGCTCCAGCAACATTTGTTTCTCCTTAAACTCACGCTCCTCACGCTTAAACTCACGCTCCTCACGCTCACGCTCATGCTCACGCTCCTCTTTCCTCTCTCTCTCCTTAAGCTCACGCTCCTCTTTATTCTCTCTCTCCTTAAGCTCACGCTCCTCTCTCCTCTCCTCACGCTCTCGCTCTAGCTGCCTTTCCTTAAACTCCAACTCCCTAATCCTCCACTCACCCTCTACACCAGGTAATAGCGGAGACGCGCCAGACGAAGGAGGCTCCCCCACCCTCTCCTCAAGCACCTGCTCCCTAATGAGTAACACCCTTAAAGCACTCAAGGCAGTCGGCTTCAAACGTTTCTCACCTGCAGAAAGCTCTACCCTGTAGTGTACAGCAAGTTCTAGGAGTTGTTCATTGGAAAACTTCTCCAACATGTCATGAGACGGGCGATCAACAAAGTCCTTGATGGAAGCCATCGTCACTGTACCAGCCACCACAAGCTACACACTGTACCTCACAGTCACGAAGAACCACTAACAAACCACGAAGACCCCCCAACGAACCACTGAAGAACCACGAAGAACCACTGAAGAACCATGAAGAACCACTGAAGAACCACTGAAGAATGCTAAATGCCAATAATAACAACCAGAAGGGAACGCGGTGGAAATGTGAGCTATACGGAGCGCACCTTTCTAGGTTGCAAAAAAAAATTAAAATAAAACACACCCACCCTAAATAGACGTGTCATACAAGCAGGGTGTTAGGTGCTACCAGGTATGCTCACCAAACACTCAAACAAACAAAATAAATCCAACAAACAATTCCAAACAGGTGCGCCTTCTAACCTGATATGACTACATATGCTTCTACGTCTAAACTGCAGTCAAAACCGGCCCACCACATGTCTACCCTAAGAAACACTAAATCAAGCCCTACCACACTACCTGTGTTTTCTGGCCGCCCTAATCTACCTACCCTTAAACTAATGCCCTGTAGACCTAACCATCTTCAACCACACCTGCTACCAGTCAAAGATCATACTTGACCATCCACCCGTCCAGTACATGATACGGTACCAGACAAGCAGATGGTGCTAATCCCTTCCCTGACTGCCCCAGGAGTACGTGGTGCACAGGACGCTAACCAACAACCAGAAAAGAATGTCCCTATCTACATGTGGTGCCCACTAAACTATATATTTTAACAGCATAAGTAGTCACATCAAATTACAAACAAATACGGCATACTCACCTGTTTGATGAAATGGCTCAAGCCCCCACGTTACACCATATGTAACAAACACCACCCAAACCATAATACCATGACACCCCGTGTAACACAAAAAAAAACCACCAAACAAATTTCTAGGGGTAAAATATCCCGGACGAGCCCCCAACTGTTACGACCCTGGCTCATGGGCACGCAACCTATGTGCAAACCAACACCAAAACCCCGTGCTCTAACTCAAAGTGCTACTATATCAAGGAACTATTAATGTAAATGTAAACTAATGTACTAATGTAAACCCAACGGACAAGGACTGGAAGAACCTGACAGCTCTTCCTCTACTAGGGCTGGCTTTAAAGCTCCCAGCAGGTAACCAATCAGCACTAATTGGCTAATTGGCAGCCCTCACCTGCATGCCCCGTGACACAGGAGTGATCAGGCCTGCCTGCACAGTGACACAGGAGTGATCAGGCTCCTGGTACATAACAAACAGTATAATGTTCACACATATTATGGAGCCCCCAGGGGTCGGGAGAATATTGTGGAAAACAATATAAAACTGAAATGGTAAAGCTAAAAAACTGTAGACCTGACCACAACCCCCTCGGTTCAACAGCACAATATGTTGCTTTACTACTTGGCCATTATGTTATGTTCAATGGACTGCACTTATATATAGCAATAGCGATTTTATCCAAAGCGCGTATGGCCTCTCATTCACCTATTCACACACATTCACACACCAATGGTGGCAGCTGCCATGCATATTGATCCATAAATAGTGTTTAGATTGTACTTCTATAGGTTTTTAACTTTACATACTGTATTTAAACATTACATTTGAACAAACACTGCAAGCTAAAGTTTTAAATCATTTAAATCTGTTTTATACAGCACACTTACTTCCAAAATAAAGCAGTTTTACAATCCTGATCGTTTGTTAACACTTGAAGCTTTTTGTTTCTAACAATCTGTACAATAAAAGTGCCTGTCTGATTAACTTTTAGTGGTGCCACTTTATTGAAGGAGTTTGATTGTAACAACTTAGGAAAAATCTGTAAAATAACAGTGTTTCTCTGCTGAACTTTGAGTTCTGTCACTTAATTGAAGGAGTTTGATTGTAATAATTGAGGAAAAACCTGTGAAATAACAGTGTTTCACTGCTGAACTTTAAGTTCTGTCACTTTATTGAAGGAGTTTGATCGTAATAATTTAGGAAAAACCTGTGAAATAACAGTCTTTCACTGCTGAACTTTGAGTTCTGTCACTTAATTGAAGGAGTTTGATTGTAATAATTATGGGAACACCTGTAAAATAACAGTGTTTCACTGCTGAACTTTAAGTTCTGTCACTTTATTGAAGGAGTTTGATTGTAATAATTGAGGAAAAACCTGTGAAATAACAGTGTTTCACTGCTGAACTTTAAGTTCTGTCACTTTATTGAAGGAGTTTGATCGTAATAATTTAGGAAAAACCTGTGAAATAACAGTCTTTCACTGCTGAACTTTGAGTTCTGTCACTTAATTGAAGGAGTTTGATTGTAATAATTATGGGAAAACCTGTAAAATAACAGTGTTTCACTGCTGAACTTTAAGTTCTGTCACTTTATTGAAGGAGTTTGATCGTAATAATTGAGGAAAAACCTGTGAAATAACAGTGTTTCACTGCTGACCTTTGAGTTCTGTCACTCAATTGAAGGAGTTTGATTGTAATAATTATGGGAAAACATGTAAAATAACAGTGTTTCACTGCTGAACTTTAAGTTCTGTCACTTTATTGAAGGAGTTTGATCGTAATAATTTAGGAAAAACCTGTGAAATAACAGTGTTTCACTGCTGAACTTTGAGTTCTGTCACTTAATTGAAGGAGTTTGATTGTAATAATTATGGGAAAACATGTAAAATAACAGTGTTTCACTGCTGAACTTTAAGTTCTGTCACTTTATTGAAGGAGTTTGATCATAATAATTTAGGAAAAACCTGTGAAATAACAGTGTTTCACTGCTGAACTTTGAGTTCTGTCACTTAATTGAATGAGTTTGATTGTAATAATTCTGGGAAAACATGTAAAATAACAGTGTTTCACTGCTGAACTTTAAGTTCTGTCACTTTATTGAAGGACTTTGATCATAATAATTTAGGAAAAACCTGTGAAATAACAGTGTGTCACTGCTGAACTTTAAGTTCTGTCACTTTATTGAAGGAGTTTGATCGTAATAATTTAGGAAAGACCTGTGAAATAACAGTGTTTCACTGCTGAACTTTGAGTTATGTCACTTAATTGAAGGAGTTTCATCGTAAATGTAGGGAAAACTTGTGAAATAACAGTGTTTCACTGCTGAACTTTAAGTTCTGTCACTTTATTGAAGGTGTTTGATCATAATAATGTAGGAAAAAACCTGTAAAATAACAGTGTTTCACTGCTGAACCTAACCTGTCAATTAACAGTGGTTCTCTGTTCTCTGGTTCTTAAATAATAAACAGAATTATCTGTAAATTTATTGATTTTCGACTTTATTTTAATTAGGGTATTTCAATGTAAATTTTACAGTAAATCTCTGTTGCCAAGCTGCCAGACTTTTACCGTTTTTTTACCGATTTTTTTCTTACAGTGTATACTTCATAGTGAATGTAATCATTTCAATGGACAATGACGGACATTAATTCAAATAAAATATCTGTTGTTTCCCGATTTGAAAATAATTTATTTGATATTTGATTCAGGTCCTTGGCCTGCTGTCAGCCTATGTGCAACGTTTCATCCAAATTGGCCCTGTAGTTTGCGAGATTAGCTGTGGATTTACACACACGCACACACACGCACACGCACACGCACACACACACACACACACACACACACACACACACACACACACACACACACACACACACACACACACACACACACACACACACACACACACACACACACACACACACACACAAGCAAACATAATTTATAATAAAGAGGTACACAACAAAGAGTGATGTAGAGTATAATTATTAGTCATTCCACAAATGGCGTATACACTGCCTACAGAATGACAAATGCATTTGGCATGCATTACTTCCCTATATTCTAACCTAACAAAATATGCCGTATGTCACAAGGCTCGACAGTGGGAGCGTTTCACTCGAAAAATAGATGTGTGCAAACTGGAAAGATATAATTTACTAGCACATGTGCAAGTAAAGATTACATCCTACAAGCTGACAGTTCAATTACCCCCCCACCCCCCCCTGCATAGGTCAGTGACTGCATTGAGCAAAAAAGAATCGACTCAACTGCCAGGACGTATTGCTCGGACCAACGTCATTTAACTTGTTACGTGGCTGCGGCAGCAAAGCATGTCAGCAGAGGCTCTCGTTTACTTTGGCTGGACCGTGGCTAACAGCGGTTGGTGGCTAACAGCAGCAAAACAATTGGAAGTTTGAGCTTCACAAAAAAGATGTAATACAGCAAAACTCAATAGGGAGGTGTAGCGGTTATGTCATTGTTGTTTCCCGCGCGGTCCACCTCGCTTGAAATTGCAATGTATTTCCAACGAGCACATTTCTAAATCGTCTCTTTTTAAAACAAATAAAACATGAACGTTGGCATGGTGTACCTTTCTGTGTGTATTCATCCACAATCTATAGCTCAACATGAAACAATTCACAATTAATCAGAAGATAATTTCGTATAATTTTTATTTCAACCAAAAATGCTTAAACAATAATGTTAGTGGTAAGAAGGGAACTCATTTTGTGCAAAAATGGAAAGCTTGCCAATGTTCATGAGGCAGAATTATTACAATAGCCGATAATACATTTTCCCAATGATAAATCCCTATACGGGTGGACCTCGCAGGAAACTAAAGTGACGTCAGACTACACCTCCCTATACCTGCGTTTTAGAGTATTTATTTATTGCTAGTAAGGAAGCACATCCAACATGACAGAGCACCTGCTTTCACCCTTCATGCACCCTTTTCGAGTCTCCTTTTCGAGTGTTTGTGGTCTCCTGTTAGCGGTTTTGATTGAATTGATTGAAAACTTTATTAACAGATTGCAGAATGGGTACAGTACAGCTCAATACATACAATTGTTAAGGGGATGCAGACCAGAGAAAGACTTTCGTCTTGTTTACATCAGGGTCCCCCATTTTCAATTCATCATAACATATATGACACACGACATACAGATAGACAGTACTGCTACATCTATACATTTATGACATACCAGATTTGCAAATACAGTACTGTTTGTGATACAAAAAGAAAAGAGAGTATATACATTTGACGTAGAAACTGTACATTGGAGGAGGTTGGGTAGGTGGGGTGGGGTTGGGTGGGTGGGGTTGGGGGACGGTAGCAACGTTAGAACTTTAGACTCAAGTTTATAATATCTCCTGTGCTGGCACAAGCGCAAACGTAGCATGGACATGGAGAGAGGTCTGGCTATGTGAGTGAAACAGTAATAGACTGACAGCTGACATTCGTCTTTTATATTAGAGGTACCCAAACGAATGATAATCCTAGATGCAAGTTCACAAAGCACCCTACCACAATTCATCCCCAGACACCCCTATTAACCCTTTCACTACAGAAGGTTAAAGAAAACCTTCACGTTAGCTATGAAGGGGAAGATGAGCACAGAAAAAGAATGTCACGACATACATTCCTTGGCAACAGTTGTCTCCTTGCTTAGGCAATAGCTAAGCAAAATGCATTATCATCCACAGCAATATTAATTCATTTAATAAGCCTCCTTTGATATATTCCTGTCATAATTCATCAGAAACGGATGGCAAAAACGTTACAGTTAAAGTTAAGAGAACAATGGCAAATTACTGACTATATCCTAAATCTACATGAAAGGTAGAATAGTTTTGGTTCTTGATATTACGTTTTCTCCAGAATCAATCAAATCCAAATGATACCCAATCCTACAGATTTTTTTTTTAAATAGGTATTTGGTTCAAACGGTTAAAATCGGTATGAGCATTTTTCACTGTGCTCCTAAATTAGTTTGTGTGCTCCTGAATATAAAAATGTAGGAGCATATGTTCTCCTTGAGAAAAAAGTAAGGAGTAAGCAGTAAGTGGTTTGGAATGACAAGCTTCCCTCTTGCCCACTCAGGAATTAATTAGTGAGTTGTGACATGAAAATGGACTGTCTGTAATGAGTGTACTCAATAATTCTTTGATTAATGAAAAGTGAAAATTGTTTCTTCAGGCTGTGATGTGATGGCTCCCTCGTGTATACTTACACATGAGTAGGTGTCATGAAAACACAACAACAATTTAACTTTATTAAGGAGTGAAAAAAAAAACCTAACCCTGACTAACCTTACTGTCATGCACTTGTCCTAATAAACTAACCTACACTGTAACACGCAACACTTTGATGAACATTGTTACTCAGCTGATAGAGTTGTACCCTTCTTGCTGTCTTGTCGTACAGAACTTGTAAGTCGCTTTGGATAAAAGCGTCAGCTAAATGACTAAATGTAAATGTACACCAAGGGGCCACTGTGAAGTGGAGGGTATTTACCAAGGGGCCACTGTGAAGTGGAGGGTATTTAACTTTAAGGAGTGAGTTTACACCAAGGGGCCACTGTGAAGTGGAGGGTATTTACCAAGGGGCCACTGTGAAGTGGAGGGTATTTCACTTAAGGAGTGAGTTTACACCAAGGGGACACTGTGAAGTGGAGGGTATTTCACTTTAAGGAGTGAGTTTACACCAAGGGGCCACTGTGAAGTGGAGGGTATTTAACTTTAAGGAGTGAGTTTACACCAAGGGGCCACTGTGAAGTGGAGGGTATTTAACATTAAGGAGTGAGTTTACACCAAGGGGCCACTGTGAAGTGGAGGGTATTTCACTTTAAGCAGTGAGTTTACACCAAGGGGCCACTGTGAAGTGGAGGGTATTTCACTTTAAGCAGTGAGTTTACACCAAGGGGCCACTGTGAAGTGGAGGGTATTTCACTTTAAGCAGTGAGTTTACACCAAGGGGCCACTGTGAAGTGGAGGGTATTTCACTTTAAGGAGTCAATTTACACCAAGGACCACTGTGAAGTGGAGGGTATTTCACTTTAAGCAGTGAGTTTACACCAAGGGGCCACTGTGAAGTGGAGGGTATTTCACTTTAAGCAGTGAGTTTACACCAAGGGGCCACTGTGAAGTGGAGGGTATTTCACTTTAAGCAGTGAGTTTACACCAAGGGGCCACTGTGAAGTGGAGGGTATTTCACTTTAAGGGGTGAGTTTACACCAAGGGGCCACTGTGAAGTGGAGGGTATTTCACTTTAAGCAGTGAGTTTACACCAAGGGGCCACTGTGAAGTGGAGGGTATTTCACTTTAAGGAGTGAGTTTACACCAAGGACCACTGTGAAGTGGAGGGTATTTCACTTTAAGGAGTGAGTTTACACCAAGGGGCCACTGTGAAGTGGAGGGTATTTCACTTTAAGCAGTGAGTTTACACCAAGGGGCCACTGTGAAGTGGAGGGTATTTCACTTTAAGGCGTGAGTTTACACCAAGGGGCCACTGTGAACTGGAGGGTATTTCACTTTAAGGAGTGAGTTTACACCAAGGGGCCACTGTGAAGTGGAGGGTATTTCACTTTAAGGAGTGCGTTTACACCAAGGGGCCACTGTGAACTGGAGGGTATTTCACTTTAAGGAGTGAGTTTACACCAAGGGGCCACTGTGAAGTGGAGGGTATTTCACTTTAAGCAGTGAGTTTACACCAAGGGGCCACTGTGAAGTGGAGGGTATTTCACTTTAAGGAGTGAGTTTACACCAAGGGGCCACTGTGAAGTGGAGGGTATTTCACTTTAAGGAGTGAATTTACACCAAGGACCACTGTGAAGTGGAGGGTATTTCACTTTAAGGGGTGAGTTTACACCAAGGGGCCACTGTGAAGTGGAGGGTATTTAACTTTAAGCAGTGAGTTTACACCAAGGGGCCACTGTGAAGTGGAGGGTATTTACCAAGGGGCCACTGTGAAGTGGAGGGTATTTACCAAGGACCACTGTGAAGTGGAGGGTATTTGAATTGATTGATTGAAAAGTTTATTAACAGATTGCAGAATGGGTACAGTACAGTACATCTCAATACATACAATTGTTAAGGGGATGCAGACCAGAGAAAGACTTTCGTCTTGTTTCCACCAGGGTCCCCCATTTTCAATTCATCATAACATATATGACATACATGACATACAGATAGACAGTACTGCTACATCTATACATTTATGACATATCAGATTTGCAAATACAGTACTGTTTGTGATACAAAAGTGTCCAGAAAAGGAGTGTATATACATTTGGCGTAGAAACTGTACATTGGAGGAGGTTGGTGGGTTGGGTGGGTTGGGTGAGGGCTGTACATTGGAGGTGGGGGGGGGGGGGGGGGGGGGGGGGGTTGGGTAGGGGACACACACACATTTTACACTGTACATTGGAATGTTGACAAAGCCTTACTTGGTCATTTACTGTACAACTAGGTTAGGACATTTGTAGGGGCCAGTTTCGAATTGCAGTCTCACGTAGGTGTTTTTTGAGAGTGTTTTTGAAGGTGGGTAGTGATTCACATTCCTTTACAGCTTTAGGCAGGGTGTTCCACATTGATGTGGCATAATTGCGAAACGTGTTTAGTCCCTTGTTTGAGCCGAATCTGGGTTTTACATGATTTGTGGAGCTCCCTCTGGTGTTGTGATCGTGGTATTCACTGACCTTTGGGAAGTATTTTGACATGTACATGGGTACCTTGGTCGCGTAGTGTATCTTGTAGACCAGGCCCATTGCAAGTTGCTGTACTCTGTCGTCTACTCTAAGCCATCCTAGGTTGTCAAAGTGGGCAGGGGTGAGGTGGGTTCTAGGAGTCAGGTCAAGTAGTAGTCTGACTAGCTTGTTTTGAGATGTTTGTAATTTGTTTTTTAGTGCCTTTGAGGTGCTTTGGTACCATGAGGTGCAAGCATAGTCGTAGTACCCTTGAATGAGTGCTCCTGCTAGAGTCTTCAGGGTATTCTTGTTTACCAGAGAGGAGATCCGGTACAAGAATCGCGTTCGTTGGTTGACTTTTTTTATTACATTGGATGCCATTTTGTCACAGGAAAGATTAGCCTCTAGGATGGAACCCAGGTAGGTAATTTCATCTTTCCTTGTGACAATATTGTCACCCACTGTAACCGAGAAGCCGTCAGTCTTGCTGAGTTTGTTATTTGAACCGAAGAGAATGGACTCTGTTTTGCCCATGTGTAATGATAGTTTGTTGTCGGCGAGCCATATGCAGATTTTGCCTAGTTCCGAGCTGAGGGCTTTTTCAACCTGTAACTTGTTCTTGTCAGAGACCAGCAGGGCTGAGTCGTCCGCAAACAGGAACAAGTTGCAGTCACAAGCTGACGACATGTCATTTGCATAAATTAGGAATAGTAGCGGTCCTAGTATGCTTCCTTGTGGAACACCACAGCTCACTGTGAGGGGGGGGGATAGGGTACCGTTTACTTCCACCATCTGTTCCCTCCCCTCCAGGTAGGATTGTATCCAGCTCACTGATAAACTATCAAAACCAATTGCTTTAAGGAGTGAGTTTACACCAAGGGGCCACTGTGAAGTGGAGGGTATTTCACTTTAAGGAGTGAGTTTACACCAAGGGGCCACTGTGAAGTGGAGGGTATTTAACTTTAAGGAGTGAGTTTACACCAAGGGGCCACTGTGAAGTGGAGGGTATTTAACATTAAGGAGTGAGTTTACACCAAGGGGCCACTGTGAAGTGGAGGGTATTTCACTTTAAGCAGTGAGTTTACACCAAGGGGCCACTGTGAAGTGGAGGGTATTTCACTTTAAGCAGTGAGTTTACACCAAGGGGCCACTGTGAAGTGGAGGGTATTTCACTTTAAGCAGTGAGTTTACACCAAGGGGCCACTGTGAAGTGGAGGGTATTTCACTTTAAGGAGTCAATTTACACCAATGACCACTGTGAAGTGGAGGGTATTTCACTTTAAGCAGTGAGTTTACACCAAGGGGCCACTGTGAAGTGGAGGGTATTTCACTTTAAGCAGTGAGTTTACACCAAGGGGCCACTGTGAAGTGGAGGGTATTTCACTTTAAGCAGTGAGTTTACACCAAGGGGCCACTGTGAAGTGGAGGGTATTTCACTTTAAGGGGTGAGTTTACACCAAGGGGCCACTGTGAAGTGGAGGGTATTTCACTTTAAGCAGTGAGTTTACACCAAGGGGCCACTGTGAAGTGGAGGGTATTTCACTTTAAGCAGTGAGTTTACACCAAGGGGCCACTGTGAAGTGGAGGATATTTCACTTTAAGGAGTGAGTTTACACCAAGGGGCCACTGTGAACTGGAGGGTATTTCACTTTAAGGAGTGAGTTTACAGCAAGGGGCCACTGTGAAGTGGAGGGTATTTCACTTTAAGGAGTGAGTTTACACCAAGGGGCCACTGTGAACTGGAGGGTATTTCACTTTAAGGAGTGAGTTTACACCAAGGGGCCACTGTGAAGTGGAGGGTATTTCACTTTAAGCAGTGAGTTTACACCAAGGGGCCACTGTGAAGTGGAGGGTATTTCACTTTAAGGAGTGAGTTTACACCAAGGGGCCACTGTGAAGTGGAGGGTATTTCACTTTAAGGAGTGAATTTACACCAAGGACCACTGTGAAGTGGAGGGTATTTCACTTTAAGGGGTGAGTTTACACCAAGGGGCCACTGTGAAGTGGAGGGTATTTAACTTTAAGCAGTGAGTTTACACCAAGGGGCCACTGTGAAGTGGAGGGTATTTACCAAGGGGCCACTGTGAAGTGGAGGGTATTTACCAAGGACCACTGTGAAGTGGAGGGTATTTCACTTTAAGGAGTGAGTTTACACCAAGGGGCCACTGTGAAGTGGAGGGTATTTCACTTTAAGGAGTGAGTTTACACCAAGGGGCCACTGCAAGGTTTCAATGTCATTACACTCACCCCTCTTGACTCACTCCACAGCGCCCCCATCTGGAGAGCTGATAGGGTTTGTTGTAAACATTGTAACAGTGGTCACTTGTTACCACCAGACACCTGCAACACCCTCCAACCACAAACCCTCTGCTCACCAGCACCACATGATATCAAATACCAGGGGTGTAACAAGTACCCAGAAATTATACTTAAGTGAAAGTATGGGTACCATCTCAATATCTTACTCAAGTAAAGTCAGAGTATCTGGCTAAAAAACACACTTGAGTACAAGTACAAAAGTTTCTACTTATGTACTTAAGTACTAAAAAGTAAAAGTTTAAACTTTTTTTCTGACTGTCTATTCTTCTGATAGCAGGTGGATCAAAGTTCCCCGCTTTCTAGTCTTGCACAAGGACCAATCAGCATGGGTATGGGCGGGTTAATTTTCCATTGATGGGGATTTGATTGGCTGTTTTTAAATAAAGTGCGTCCGCAGGATTAATAACGTAAACGTTAGTTCGGACAGAGAAACAAATATACTAATTAAAATGGTTGGACCTGCAAGATTTATACTTTGTACTTTGTAAGGAGTAGAAAGTATGTTTTTTTTCTCTGAAATGTAATTGAGTAAAAGTACAAGTATACAAACCTAATAATACTTTAGTAAAGTACAATTCCAGGTGGCTGAGTGGCGCAGTGGGCAAGGCGCTCGCCACTAACGCAGGAGATGCTGGTATCGAGCCCATCTCTCGCCGTTGCTACCGGGTTGGCCGGCCGTCATAGTAACTAACACAATTGGCAGTGTTAGAGGGTGGGAAAGCCGGTGGGTGGGGATTGGACGCTGTGGACAGCGACTCCTACAGGTCGGTTGGGTGACGCCGGTACGGCGGAAACAGGAAGTATCGAAGGCAGCGTGAGCCTCCCACGGGTTACTCCTCGCCACTGAGAGTTCGAGCTGTTGCGGTGAAAAGATGCGACAGGCTGCCTCCTCGTGTACCGGAGGGGACACGTGATGCAAGGCTTCTATCCTCACTACAGCCGACCAGTGGGAGGCATAGTCTAGCAACGTTCAAGACAGGGGAGGGAAGAATTGGGAATACGAAATTGGGATGGGAGAAAAATAGAAAATAAGGAGATAAAAAAAAAAAGTAAAGTACAAATCCCCAAAAACAGTATTGTAATGAAGTACAATTACTCAAGTACTTTACACCCCTGCTTGTTACACATACAGTACTGTGGACCCCACAGGTGCTGCTGACACTGTTGAAACTACATGCAACAAAGAGCACAATATAGTTACTTACACTTGTCAAACCTGCACCTGTTTTGAAATGAGAACATTAACCAGATGTATCTGCACGAGAGTAGGCTTCTATAAGACAACAGGTGAAGCAGTGCTTCACCAAAAAACAGACAAACAAAAAACACAACACACATATTACATAAAACGTCTTTTTTAGATGCCAACATTTCATTAGAATGACTATTTCCTCTGTGAATCATACCAAAAAAGTGTCACTGGGTAGAAGAGTCGTGGGTATCGTGCAAAACAGCGCCCCTTTCAGTGACACAGAGGAGTGTTCTGCCTCACTAAGCCAATGTAAGTGAATGCGAGTCAAAATAGTACCATAACGTCATTGATTGGACAGTTATGGTTTATGACGCGTTTTAATTCACGCCTAGTGAAGCACAGCTTCACCTATTCGTTTGCATCATGCACGTACTTTCGAATGATGCACATTCTCGACCTGAACATGATTGACACCCTGTCTAACCATTCAGAGAACACACTGCCATGTAGTAGCTAGTTACTGTGTAAGTGGGCACTTTTCTCGTCTTGCTC
>NC_140166.1:46891071-46956071 GCF_963971535.1 Notolepis coatsorum | reverse complement strand
CCACAATCATCTCCTTTGTTTTGCTGACGTTCAGGGAGAGGCTGTTTTCCTGGCACCATCCCGCCAGGACCTTGACCTCTTCCAGGTAGGCCCTCTCGTCGTTGGCAGAGATCAGGCCCACCACCACTGTGTCGTCAGCAAATTTGATGATTGTATTGCTACTCCGCTGAGCCACACAGTCGTGTGTGTACAGGGAGTAGAGGAGGGGACTCAGAACACAGCCCTGGGGGGCCCCTATGTTGAGGGTGATGGATGAGGAGGTGCAGTTGCCTGCTCTCACCACCTGGGGTCTGCCAGTCAGGAAGTCCAAGACCCACTGGCAGAGGTCATAGTTCAAGCCCAGGTCCCTGAGCTTGGCTATGAGTATGGAGGGGACTATGGTATTGAATGCCGAGCTGTAGTCGATGAATAGCATTCTCACATAGTTCCCCTGCCTCTTGTCCGGGTGTGATGCTGCTGTGTGCAGCACATGGGCTATGGCGTCCTCCGTGGACCTGTTGGGGCGGTATGCAAATTGCAGGGGGTCCATGTTGATGGGGAGGGAGGAGCAGATGTAGCCCTTTACTAGCTTCTCAAAGCACTTCATGGCTATGGAGGTGAGAGCTACAGGGCGGTAGTCGTTGAGGCAAGCAGGCTTGGATTTTTTGGGTACAGGGATAATAGTGGACTTCTTCAGGCAGGTGGGGATGACAGCCTGTTCTAAGGACAGGTTAAATATGTCAGTGAATACTGGGGCCAGTTGGTCGGCACAGACTTTTAGGACGCGGCCGGGGATGCCGTCCGGACCTGCTGCCTTCCTGCCCCCCCCCCCCCATTGCCGTGGCTTGTGGGCTGGTGTTGTTATTACCAGCATCAAACCTCGCATAGAAGGTATTGAGGTCATTTGCTAAGGAGATGTCACTGTTCAGTTTGAGGGAGGCGCCTTTGTAGTCTGTCATCGTTTTGAGCCCCTGCCACATAGCTCTAGAGTCAGCTTGTTCAAACTGGAGTTCAATTTTATCCCTGTAGCGCCGTTTGGCCTCTGTCACTGTCCTCCTTACGTTGTATCGCGCCACCTTGTGGTCATTCATGTTGCCTGCCACTAGGCCGTCGTTGTATGCTTTGGTGCGCTCTCTCAGAGCTTCACGGACGGATTTGTCTACCCAGGGTTTTTGATTTGGGTAAACTCTCATTTTGGTAGTGGGGATTGTTTCTTCCACCAAAGTACAAACATAGTCCAGCACTGTCTCCGTGTAGACATTAATGTTATCTGTGTCGCGGAACACGTTCCAGTCTGTGCAGTCAAATGCAGCCTGGAGCGTCTCCTCTGACGTCAAATCCCATTTCTGCACCTCTCGCGAGACTACAGGAGTACTTTTGATTCTCTGTTTGTACTTTGGTGAAAGAAAAATGGATGCGTGATCTGATTTATCAAAGCCACTATCAGAATGAGCCTTGTAGCCACCTTTAAATTGCGTGTAACAGTGATCTAGGATGTTACCGCCTCTGGTGTTGCAAGTCACATGCTGATAGAAGTCAGGTAATACCTTTCTCAGATTGGCGCTATTGAAATCACCCAGCACTAAAATGGCGGCGTTAACGTTCGCCGCTTGTATTCTATTTACCTCGTCGTGGAGTCTGGAGAGCGCGACGTTGTTACTGGCTTGCGGTGGAATATACACTCCGATCAGGACGATCGCCGTTAACTCCCTCGGGAGGAAGAAAGGACGACACTTGATGGTAATATATTCCAGGTCTGGGCAGCAGTGGTTGGATAATTCCTTCACGTTAGTTGGATCGCTCCAATTGTTGTTAAACATGAAGGCGATACCTCCTCCACGTTGTTTGCCGGACTCTGCTGTGCGATCCTTGCGGTGGATAAAGAAGTGTTCGGCCGGTTGGATTGCGTGGTCTGGTACGTCCGGCGTGAGCCACGTTTCGGTGAAGCAGAGAACGTTGCAGTCCCTAACGTCTCTTTGGTATTGAATCCTTGCTCGGATATCGTCCAGTTTATTGTCAATTGATTGTACATTGGCTAGCAATATACTGGGTAATGGCGTTCGGTGGCGTCTGGATCTCAGCCTGTTACGGATCCCAGTTCTCTTCCCACGCCGTCTGGTTCCTTTGTTCCTGGGAGGATCTGGTCCCATTTTCCTGAGAATCTCCTCAGGCCATTGTTGCGGTTCGGAAAGCTGGTCCAGTGAGTAATCCAATCGGTAAGTTTCCCGTAATCCGATGTCTATAAGTGACTGACGGTCATACACATTAAATGCACCTACTGTTGGTACAGACAAAACTCTTAAAACTATAAATATTAACAAAAGTAAGCACAGTCTCGACGGAGCGAACAGAAAGGCAGCCGGTCGGAGCAGCGCCATTCTCATGAGTGGTGATGATGATGATGATAGAAACCGCTGTGGCACATACAGTTGAATGCTGGTATTACACTCATTGAGGGACACGAAGAAGTCAAGTCCGATGGGATTTGGGAATCTCAAATACAAATCGGGATTGGAATAAAAAATGCATTTATATTAAACAATACAGAATATACAGCACTTCTTGGGGTCTGTAGGGTAAGCACTTATTCTCTCCCCCCTGAACATTTATGGAGATGTATGGGTCTTTTAAGTCAGTGGTAAAAGTGTCTTTCAAGGATAAGTGAGCTCCTGCACTGATTATTATAGTTCAATATTCAATATTTGATCACCAAAACCCCCCAAAAAGCATAAAAGGGCCCCCCCCCCCCCCCGCCCGAAAAGGGCCCATAAAAATCGGACTTGCACGCTCAGTTAAAACACATACACACACACACACACACACACACAGGTATAGTGCCCTTTTCAGCCTTTGAGCACCTGCCCCTCTAAAGTCCTGTGCACGTCCCTGACATACATAGTCACCCTACATGGACCTATACACATATACTGTATACCTACTGTACATGATCATGCAGTCACTAAATTGTCACACTCTGGTACTTAGAAATA
Organism: Notolepis coatsorum; assembly: GCF_963971535.1. NCBI lineage: Eukaryota > Metazoa > Chordata > Actinopteri > Aulopiformes > Paralepididae > Notolepis > Notolepis coatsorum. The sequence goes on along the minus strand of NC_140166.1, from coordinate 46,953,102 downwards.
TCAGAACTGTCATGCACCTCCAAGCCACCAGGCCTTCCCTTCCCCTGTCTGCCTTGTTCCCCCCCCCCCCCTCCTCTCTCTCTCTCTCTCTCTCTCTCTCTCTCTCTCTCTCTCCTCTCTCTCTCTCTCTCTCTCTCTCTCTCTCTCTCTCTCTCTCTCTCTCTCTCTCTCTCTCTCTCTCTCTCTCTCTCTCTCTCTCTCTCTCTCTCTCTCTCTCTCTTCTCTCTCTCTCACTATCAAGCAGGAGTGAATCCAGGTGTGGGGAGTTAGGCGATCAGCTGTTCCACATCCAATCAACCATGCCATAAAAGACTGGTCACTACTCCACTTCGCCAGATTGTAGACTTACATCCCATTAGTCAAGTCCTATGCCTTTTCATTTCCATGCCTATTGATATTCCGTCCTCTGTTTGTTTTTGTTACTTTGAACTCCCCCCCCCTTTGTATCACAGTCTCGACCTGACTACCCCACCTGGTGAACCTCCTGACTACCCCACCTGGTGAACCTCCTGACTACCCCACCTGGTGAACCTCCTGACTACCCCACCTGGTGAACCTCCTGCCTGGTGAACCTCCTGACTACCCCACCTGGTGAACCTCCTGACTACCCCACCTGGTGAACCTCCTGACTACCCCACCTGGTGAACCTCCTGACTACCCCACCTGGTGAACCTCCTGACTACCCCACCTGGTGAACCTCCTGACTACCCCACCTGGTGAACCTCCTGCCTGGTGAACCTCCTGACTACCCCACCTGGTGAACCTCCTGCCTGGTGAACTTCCTGACTACCCCACCTGGTGAACCTCCTGACTACCCCACCTGGTGAACCTCCTGACTACCCCACCTGGTGAACCTCCTGACTACCCCACCTGGTGAACCTCCTGACTACCCTGCCTGGTGAACCTCCTGACTACCCCACCTGGTGAACCTCCTGACTACCCCACCTGGTGAACCTCCTGACTACCCCACCTGGTGAACCTCCTGACTACCCTGCCTGGTGAACCTCCTGACTACCCCACCTGGTGAACCTCCTGACTACCCCACCTGGTGAACCTCCTGACTACCCTGCCTGGTGAACCTCCTGACTACCCCACCTGGTGAACCTCCTGCCTGGTGAACCTCCTGACTACCCCACCTGGTGAACCTCCTGACTACCCTGCCTGGTGAACCTCCTGACTACCCCACCTGGTGAACCTCCTGACTACCCCACCTGGTGAACCTCCTGACTACCCCACCTGGTGAACCTCCTGCCTGGTGAACCTCCTGACTACCCCACCTGGTGAACCTCCTGACTACCCCACCTGGTGAACCTCCTGCCTGGTGAACCTCCTGACTACCTACATTCTGTATGATGGCAACCACGCCAGCTAAGAAAGTTAAAGCAAAGGAAATTCGGGCATTCCAGCCCTCGTGGACAGACGACTACGGGTTTGTGTGTCAGAAGGACCGTGCTGTGTGTACTTTGTGTTTAGAAAATGTTGTTTGCCGAACGTCAGTGTTAAACGCCATTTTGAGACAAAGCATCAGAAAAGTTTCAAAGGAGGCATTTCTCTGTAGCTCAGATGTTTTGTTTGAAGGCTTACTAAACAAAGAGACAATCAAATCAAGGATAAAAGATATCCCCATGTCAGCTCGAAGTGTTGAGTGACGCATCAAAGAAAGCGACATGCTCAGCCCCTCCCGGAGTCTCTTTTGATAACCGACCACTCCGAAGCATGTGTCCAACTTAAAGTGAACAACTCTACAGCCCCCAAATAATGGAGCTTAGCAAAGCAAAACATCGATCTCACTGACAGCGACAGGTAGGCAGCTGTTTATTTTCCTATACATGGGTTTGCATGTTAACTTGAAATTGAATGTGCATATGCAGGGCTCTACTCATATATAAAGCATACGTAACGCGCATATAATGTGGCATGTTCATGCATGCACACTGTCGCACATGTATGCATTTACCTGGGATTTATGTGTTTTTAGAGACTGAGAAACAACCTTATTTTATTGGAGATCTGTCCATAAAGACTCTCTCTCTCTCTAGCTGGCCTTGCTCCAGTGGAGGGATTGGAGGAGGAGGGTGTGCTTTGTGTGTGTGCTTTGTGTGTGTGTGTGTGTGTGTGTGTGTGTGTGTGTGTGTGTGTGTGTGTGTGTGTGTGTGTGTGTGTGTGTGTGTGTGTGTGTGTGTGTGTGTGTGTGTGTGTGTGTGTGTGTGTGTGTGTGTGTGTGTGTGTGTGTGTGTGTGTGTGTGTGTGTGTGTGTGTGTGTGTGTGTGTGTGTGTGTGTGTGTGTGTGTGTGTGTGTGTGTGTGTGTGTGTGTGTGTGTGTGCCATCATGTTAACGTTAGCCTCAGTTAAACCTTGCAACGCCTCGTTAGATGAAGCTGTGTTCTGGGCTGTGTTCTGAGCTGTGTTCTGAGCTGTGTTCTGAGCTGTGTTCTGAGCCATGTCCTGTATTCTGAGCTGTGTCCTGTGTTCTGAGCTGTGTTCTGAGCTGTGTTCTGAGCTTATATAGTGCTTTTCTACTTACTAACTGTTTTTGTGGGAGCTTTGATGCAGCCATCTTCTTCTCATTGTACAGCCAGGATGTAAACAGCTCTGGTCATGTGACACTACACATATTTAATTGAGACCCTTTATTATTTCAATTTAGCTGGAAATACATTGATACATCATTCAGTAACATTTTCAGAGCCTTATAACAAAAACATTATTACGGTCACCATTGTGACCAGTGGGATTAATCAACAAATTGTATTCTTTATTTTTCTATTTCATTTTAACATTGCACATGTTAAAAGGGAGAGGGCAACGCCACAGCTGTTTGTCTGCATCGCATCCCCCCCCCCCCCCCCAAACTCAGATTTAGGTACTTGATACAACCATCATAATAATATTGTTAATAATAACAATAACAATAATGATGTAATAATGTACAAATTATCATTAAAAAGACCTGATTATGAGAGAATTTTTTTTACAACGCATGTGTAGCCTATATGGATGGAATATTGTTGATATGGCACACTAGTTACAAGTATATTTCAAACTGGCACCTCATGTCAAAAAGGTTGCTGACCCCTGGTCTAGATACTGAATACATTTCTCCACATGTACACACCCATCCGCCTGGCCACACACCCATCTGCTCCTCTACATAAGCAGGGGTGTGACCATACTAACAGCTCCTTCCCAAGTCTTTCACCACCAAGGCGAAGACCACGGGGTCCTCAGTGAGTCCAGCACAGAGCGCTCGCTATACTCATATAACTATGGTTATAGGATAACCGTATGTTATATTTCGTATTAGCTTACGCTCTGCGCTCAAGTGGAACACAGGAGCTGAGCAGAGCGGAAGCTCGACAAATGTACCCGCTGAGGCACCCCACAACCAACAGAACCGGGGAGGACCCGAGCCCCCGGACCCCCCTAGTGGAGGACGGGAGGGAATCGGATCCGACCGTGCAAAGAGGGTTTAGCAACTCAACGCACAGGGTGAGCAGACCGTGGGACTTACCTTCCCACAGAAAAACCCACGACTTCACAGGCGCGCAACCCACATGCCACTAGGGAACGAACGGGAAGGAAAAAAAAACTGTTACAACCCTAATATCACGGGGTCAAGAACCCAACCCTGTGGCAAGGCCATAGCAGCGGAGCGCGAAGGAGGACCCAGCCCCAGGAAGGGACAGGACCCCCCGGAAAAAGGGGACCTGGTGAGGCCAACGACGCCGCAGCATCGAGACCCCACCAGGCGGTCACTAGTGACACCACCCCCCACATCGCCAGCGTATCAGACAGGGCCCATCCAAGAGCAGGCCCTTCCCCCCTACAGCACGCCGCCCTGAAAACATCAAGAGGCTAGACCCCCCAGGGGGACCAGGCAGCGCGCCGGGGAGACAACCCCCAAAGAGGTCGATCCCTCAATCCAGGCAACAGGTCAAAAAACTCGACCTGTGCCTGGAGCACTGCGGACTAGACAGGCGCCTAAGGGGTCTGCTGAAACAGCACCCCGGCAGAAGGGGTGTACGGTATGCTGTGCACCATGTCGCAGCCTCCACAAAAAAACCTGACCCTCTACAGGGGCCGAGGCAGAGAAGGCTGACACGATTGGCAGACGTCATGAAAGGTGCAGGGGCACATTCGCAGACAGACGGGGTCAAGCCCGGCCTAACCCGAGAGTCGACTCCGCTACCAACACACCTGGAAACCAACCACCACCTAACAGGAGGCGGTTGTTCCTATAACCCCCCCAAGAAAAAAACTCCAAAACACAACTGCGGGTATACACCGGCTATACAGCAGTACGAGTGTCTCAGTTATCAAGAAGGGGTTAACCTAGGTGAAAATAGGGAAGGAGCTGTTAGTATGGCCACACCCCTGCTTATGTAGAGGAGCGGATGGGGGTGTGGCCAGGCGGATGGGTGTGTACATGTGGAGACATTTATTCAGTATCTAGACTGCTATGGGATGTGTTCCACTTAAGCGCAGAGCGTAAGCTAATATGAAATATAACCTCCTGACTACCCCACCTGGTGAACCTCCTGCCTGGTGAACCTCCTAACTATCCCACCTGGTGAACCTCCTGCCTGGTGAACCTCCTGACTACCCCACCTGGTGAACCTCCTGTCTGGTGAACCTCCCACCTGGTGAACCTCCCGCCTGGTGAACCTCCTGCTTGGTGAACCTCCTGCCTGGTGAACCGCCTGTCTGGTGAACCTCCTGCCTGGTGAACCTCCCGCCTGGTGAACGTCCCACCTGGTGAACCTCCTGCCTGGTGAACCTCCGGCCTGGTGAACCTCCCGCCTGGTGAACCTCCTGCTGCCTGGTGAACCTCCCGCCTGGTGAACCTCCTGCCTGGTGAACCTCCTGCCTGCCTGGTGAACCTCCTGCTGCCTGGTGAACCTCCTGCTGCCTGGTGAACCTCCTGCTGCCTGGTGAACCTCCCGCCTGGTGAACCTGCTGCCTGGTGAACCTCCTGCCTGGTGAACCTCCTGCCTGGTGAACCTCCCGCCTGGTGAACCTCCCGCCTGGTGAACCTCCCGCCTGGTGAACCTCCTGCCTGGTGAACCTCCTGCCTGCTCCTTTATGTTTTATGTTCCCAGGCAATTGGACTTTAATTGTTCCTGTGGTTTCTTTTGATACTTTGTTTAATTCGTTTTATTTATTTTTTACAACGGTTTACCCCAATGCCCAGCATTCCCCTGTTCCATATTTTGGTTTGGTTTTACCCAAATTCCTCGTCTCATCTCGTTCTGTGTCTGCGCTTTGATTGATTGATTGATTGAAAACTTTATTAACAGATTGCAGAATGGGTACAATACAGTACGGCTCAATACAAAACAAACTGTTAAGGGGATGCAGACCAGAGAAAGACTTTCGTCTTGTTTACATCGGGGTCCCCCATTTTCAATTCATCATGACATTTATGACATACACGACAAACAGATATACAGAACTGTGTAGTAAAAAGAAACTGACTGCGAAGAAACTGTACATTGGCTTGGGTTCTGGCTCTTGTATATTCGTTACAAGAATGTATGTCATCATTAGATTTTATGGACATAAGGAGATTAAAAAACCCATACATTGCATAGAGGACAAAAAGCCAGTCGAATAGATTACTTTCTTGTTTTGTTTTCATTGGTATCAAAGTACAGCATTGGAGATTGTTTAAGATCAGAGCATTATGTCATAATAGCAATTACATTTTAAACGTATTAATTTATTACAGGTGAGTACCCTAGAGGCTGGGGTTACTGCATACCTTTGTGTATTTCCCAGTCTGTGTATGTAAAATGAATTGATGAGCCGAGGTGTGATGGATGTTGTAAGAGAGAGATTCGCTTCGTCTGACCACTCTCCACACTACTGTGCCAGAGCAGGAGACAGTTGCTACTGCGCATGGTCCCCCAAAACATATTTTCCAGATGGTCTGTGAGTGAGTGAATGAGTGAGTGATTCCGATTTTTATAATAAAATATGATCAAACAGGTTTGAGGGCGATTAACATTCGCCACTTTCTTGAAACTATTGAACATCACAAAAGAAAAAATTATCTGGGCTCATGTTTATAGCTTTCGACAAAGTAAGATGGATTTGATTCAGAAATGTCCCGTTTCCCCCCCCCCTCTCTGTGACACCCTCATAAAATGAATAAGTATTCTATATTACCAACCAACCAAAGGTTTCAACCTGTTCAGAGGGGTAAGACAGGGTTGTTCATTGTCTCCCTATTTGTTTTTTATTAGCTATTGAATTCAATATTTGCTTACCTAATATTTTAGAACAATTTATAAAATAACAAAGGATACCTATTCAATAATTCTTCAACTGAAGATCTTTTATAGAATCTATAGAATCTGAGCCTATGTTGTTTTAAGAACACATTGAAGAGACAATTTATTTTGGAACAAATAATTGCCACACATCATAACCGATTAGCACAACATTTTAGGACATGGCATATAATTTGCTTTAGTGAAGAAGGGTGGAATAGTATAACATAGTAACTGTGCACTATTGGTCATACAAAACAGGTGCGGAATAATATTCCATTTAGAAACTGTTCAGGTATGTACCGGTTATGGGTGTGTATGTAGTGTGTGTGTGTGTATACTGTGCAGGGCCGCCTGGGAGAAATGCGAGGCCCTGTGCAAGATTTAAACGTGAGGCCCTTAAAGGTAAAAAAAAATAATAATAATAATAATAATTATATAATAATATATATATTTTTTTTTTCATACAGTCAACATATTCTTAAATAATAGCGCTGCGCGAGGCTGGGCATGATACAGTCAACTGTCAACATATATATATATATATATATATATATATATATATATATATATATATATATATATATATATATATATATATATATATATATATATATATATATATATATATATATATATATATATATAGAGAGAGAGAGAGAGAGAGAGAGAGAGAGAGAGAGAGAGAGAGAGAGAGAGAGAGAGAGAGAGAGGCGGGTGCAGCACGAGAGAGACAGAGAGACACACACCACGGCGGGTGGGTGCAGCACGAGAGAGACAGAGAGACACACACCACGGCGGGTGGGTGCAGCACGAGAGAGACAGAGAGACACACACCACGGCGGGTGGGTGCAGCACGAGAGAGACAGAGAGACAGAGAGACAGAGAGACAGAGAGACAGAGACCACAGCGGGAACAGAATAGATTGCATGAAAAACTCACCCTAACGCAGAATCAATGGCAAAGTTGGAAGGAGATGACGTCGACGCATTTTCCTACCGTGGAGATGAAAAAGTTCACCAGCATCCATGATATTGTCCCCCCGTTGGGATGAACTTGGGAGTCCTAGTTTATCTGCCACACGTTAGCACTCGATAACGTAGCTAACGCTAGTTAGCTAGCGTTAGCTAATGCTAGTTAGCCTTTAGCTAAGCTACTAGCCGACATGGCTAGCCCGACTGAACCACACGTTAGCACTCGATAACGTAGCTAACGCTAGTTAGCCTTTAGCTAAGCTACTAGCCGACATGGCTAGCCTGACTGAACCACACGTTAGCACTCGCTAACGTAGCTAATGCTAGTTACCTGTCCCTGCCTTTAGCTAATTGCTACTAGCCGACATAGCTATAGCCTGACTGAAGGTTCTAACACGCAACAACTTTCATCTTCAGTCCATCTGCCGAACGTCCTCTTTGTCTTGGCATAACCTAATCATACTTGGTATTGATAACAAGCTTATGGCACACTGTGTTATTTCTTCTGCTCCATGCTGCTTTTCAAAAGACATCCACTCGCTCCTCTGGATAGCGCTGAATATACCCTATACCTGGCTGTACCCTCCCCTCGTGGATCCGGTCTTCCTCACATCTCTCTACCGACTACCAGACCGACGCCAACCAGCTTGGCTCCCCCTAGTGTTAGTCCTCCAACGATGCTTTGCACGAAAGAAAAACCAATAGTATATCTACAGAGCAGCAGAGCCGCAGAGCCCGGAACACTATTCTACAAACGTGTCTATCTGCAGAGCAGCAGAGCCGCAGAGCCCGGAACACTATTCTACAAACGTGTCTAATGTGAAATATATAAGCATGTAAGCAAAACTAGATTTTAGGTCTGTGATGAAAAAGGGCCTCGGGGGAAGGGGGACCTCGCAAAAAAATAAATAAAAACAAATAAAAACAAAAATAAAAACAGACACAGGGTCCCCCTTCCCGCGAGGCCCTGTGCGACCGCACTGCTCGCACATCCCCTGAGGCGGCCCTGATACTGTGTGCATGTATCTGAAAGTACGCATGTGTATAAGTGGGTGTATGTAACTACGTATGTATTGTGTCGACTGAACCAAACCAAACCCAGGAGACACGTTGTGTAAACCAAACAGGCGTGTTTATTCACAATACAAGTATTTAGACAAATAAAATGGTCTGGAAATTGTAATCCAAGTTCCATTCTCCGTTCTCATGCGTTTCCTCGTAGCTCTGTTACAGTACGTGCCCCGTGGGGTGCCTACGGTTTTAGAGAAACATAAGTGCGATTTCAAACAATCACATAGAATGGGTTTTGAAATAAGTGGTATTCTCGCTTACCACCTGACACCACCGGAGAGAGCCATTCCCAGTGTGAGACAGAGAGCGTGGCTGCTTGTATCCTCAGCCTAGCCGGTCCACACAGGTGCGGCCACATCAAGCTGATGGAGCAGGTAGATTGGTATGTACTAGGGATGTCCGATATTATCGGCCTACCGATATTGGCATAAAAATGTGATATGTAAGGGATAAAGCTACGAGGTCATTGTCGCAAAATAATTGACCGACACGGAGTTTAGAATACAGAGGCGCCTCACCGAGGTGTTCTAAACGTAGTGAAGGTCAATTATTTTGCGACAATGACCGAGTATAGCTATACATTATCCCGCTTATTACATGGCTAACTTATAACAATATACCTAATTCATTTTACACCATCGACAAGACGAGATCAAATGCAGACGCAGTTGTTCTGTGGCTCCGTCCGCAGTCAGCCCAAATAAAGTTATTATTATCGCCGGCAGCCGGCAGGTGTGTGGACTGATTGCACTGATGCAGTGTGTGTCAGTGGGCTTGATTGCTCCAGCTGCGAACAGCGGTCATTATTGCTCGGCAGAGGTCGAGTTATCGAGTAATAACGGACCTCTGCCGAGCGCTATTGACCAATCACAATCAAGCATTTCGGCGAATGTTAAAACGCCATGTAATAAAGGAAAATATCGGTATCGGTTTTAAATTATTATTTATTTTTTTACATTTATCTAACCTTTATTTACCCAGGCAAGCAAGTAAGAACAAATTATTATTTTATTTATTGTCAAAGTATGCATAATGTCGGTGCATATGATGACCCTGCATATATCGGTATCGGTATCGGTTGATATCGGTATCGGAAATTAAGAGTTGGACAATATCGGTATATCGGTATCGGTAAAAAAGCCAATATCGAGCATCCCTACTATGTACCTCTCCTCTATGATGTGGCCTATAGGCTGTGACAAGGTCTTCTAGCTCTCTGCCTCATGCGCTCCCCGGTGGAGCCGGTTACCTGTCAGGTGATCAGGGTAGGAATTGAACGTGGCAACCTCATTCAACTTCCGGAAGTCGTTACAAAACCTCAGGGAGTCGTCTGGCTTGGGAACGATGATGATGGGGCTCAACCAGGGGCTGTGGGATTCTTCTATCACGCCCAGCTCTAGCATTTTCCTCACCTCTTCTTTGATGGCCAGCCGTCTGGCCCCTGGGATTCGGTAGGGTCTCTCACCCTACGGTCTGTCTCACCACATTCCCGGGCGCGGTGATGATGTCAAATCAAATCAAATCAAATTTATTTGTAAGGCCCGACAACACACGTTAATGTCCCCATGGGCCGGACACGTCTTCTTTAAAACCCATTTAGACCCAAAACGCCTGCTAAAAACGCCTATTAAAACCTATGCAATTATTCTACACAATCTCTTAAAACCTGAGGGTTTTTTGGAAAGATTTTCAGAATTGTCAATCTTCACTAAAACCTCAGCCTCTAGAAACATGAAATGAAAACCATTTGATAGATTACAACTTAGAGGTGGATTTTTTTGGTAAAATCTGTTGTGCAATAGTCATTTTTGGTGAGTTGTTTCTATACAATTCACTTATATGACATTTAGGTATGACACAGGACTACACAAGCATTTTTAGTATAGAAATGTGTCAACAGACTAAAGCAGGGAACCACAATATGTTGCATACGAATTATGCAGAATGTAATTATGTGTTCAACAGAATGTAGTATCAAAAACACATTCACAAAAAGTATGGGTTACTGAATGCTGAACTGCACTGTTATAATCACTAAGCCATTGTAAGACCTTACCTGTGTCCCTGTATCACTTGTCTCTGCTGCCCTTTGATTACAAAACGTCTGTATGTCCATTTTCCTTTTTTTTGTGGTATATTTCAGTTAGTCACAGTAAAAGTCACCTAGTAAAAGTGAGATAATTGACAATATCAAAACATGCTAGGGCTGTACCGAATAGTTAGAAGTTTCGTTCATAATGTTGACATTCAAATTCTAAATCAACATAAAAAATTGTAATTATAATAATAATAAATGTTTTTTAATTTTAATTTGCCAAGGTATGGCGTGCCATACCTTGCCATACCAAAACGACGCCCCTGGTCTTACCCTGTAGTTTACCGGCCCTACCTTTTCCACCACCTCGTATGGGCCCTGCCACTTGGCCAGGAATTTGCACTTCGTGGTGGGGACTAATACCAACACTTTCTCACCCACCTCGAATTCTCGCACGGCGGCCACCCGGTTGTAGGTGCGGCTCTGGTCCCGCTGGGCCTGCATCATGTGTTCTCTCACTAATGTAAAGTTGTGGAAAAAAAGTCAGCACACCGTCTGCAGTGTTCCCAAGTTTAATATAATTTAACACAACGTTTCGGCCTGTGGCCTTTTTCAAGTGTCACCAACATGTGAAAAGGGGTGGGGTATATATACATATTAGGGGATGAACCAGGTCAAGGTTTAAAATCAATTAGCCTATAGGCTACAAATTTACAAAACATTACAGCTTAAGTGTTAGAACATACGGTACATAGTTACAACAACAGTAGTAGTTAGATGTAACACACTTGTAACACACTTTCACATGTAAAATAGAGAAAAAATATATAATGAGAAAACTTAAAAACAGAACCAGACAGAATAATGTGTGTATTTACAGGAAGGGTTTAATGTCAAACTCTTCATTAAGTCCAAGAGGGGCCATAGTCTGAAGGGTGTGTATATGGTAGGTCTCTCTCTGCAAAAGTAGTTTGCCATGGTCTCCTCCTCTGGCTGGTCTCTCTACCTTTTCAATGCCTGTGTATCTTAATGTGCTGATATTGTGTCCTGCCTGTCTAAAGTGTACTGCAACCGGGTTATGTTCATCACCACATCTGATGTTGCTGCGGTGTTCGCTGATGCGTGTTTTGAGTTGCCGGTTGGTTTTGCCTACATAGCTCAGGCCACATGGACATTTTATTAGGTAGATGACATGAGTGGAGCTACAGGTGATGAAGCCATGGACTCTGAGGGTTTTACCATTAAGTGGATGTGTGTAGGTCTTGCTCTTAATAGTATATCCACATTGTGCACAGTTGCCACACTTGTAGTTCCCATCCGGGGTGTTATCTAGGAACGTGGGTCTGTGTGTTATGGTTTGTAACCGACCTCAAACGCAACGGCACAGACAGGAAGTTCAGAGTTAGCCAAATGCTAGGGCGTATTTATTTACAGAGTCAAAAGATGAAATAGGTACAGTAATCAAACAAACGGGGAGACTGCCTCCGGCAGAGTCATCAGCCGCTCTGCAGAATCCTCCTGGCGACAGTGGTGGGAATTTGGCATATGATGTTGTAGCGGCTCTGCAGATACTCCCAGCTCTTCCTCGAGGTGGGAAACGGAGAAAGAGAGAGGTATCAGTGTTCTCCCCAACACACAATTAGCAGAGTCAGTGCAAACAAAATATGTCTTCAGTGCTTCTTCTATAACACACAATCTGGCTGAGTCCAGTGCAAACTAAATTATATCTTCAGTGCTTCTTCAATAACACACAATCAGAATTATCCAGAGCAAACAAAATGATCTCTTCAGTGTTTCTTCAATAACACACAATCAGAACTTATCCAGAGCAAACAAAAGGATATCTTCTGTGTTTCTTCAATAACACACAATCCAAATTATCCAGAGGGGTTTGATTCCACTCACCCAAGTGCAACGCGTAACGGGTAACAAGGCGCAGCTCCAAACAGTTCTCCACAGAAAGGTCCTGGAGAGAATATAGACCAGGAAACAGCAACGGGAAAAAAGCAGGCAAAGCAGTTGTATTCCAGAACGACCCGACCACGATAGCAAGAAGGTCTGTGTATATAAAGCCTTCAGGGGCGCTAATTACAAACTGTGACAGCTGCGTGATGAGATCGATACTTGCTCCAAAAGCGTGTGGCGGGGAATGCACCAATCAACACGGCACCTTAAAGGAACGGAGCGCGTGGCGGGGAATGCATCAATCAACATAGTACTCTAAAGGAACGGAGCGTGTGGCGGGGAACGGACCAAACCTCACAGTACCCCCCCCTCCACGGGAGCCACCCGGCGACCAGCCCGACCCGGCTCGCCCGGATGGGCACGATGGAAGTCGGTGATCAGGCCGGGATCCACGATGAGCTGGCGGGAGACCCAGCTCCGTTCCTCCGGGCCGTACCCCTCCCTGTCCACCAGGTACTGGAACCCCCGACCCCGCCGTCGAACGCCCATCAACCGGCGGACCTGCCACTGGGGGTGACCGTCCACCATCTCGGGAGGAGGTGGTTCCGGAGCAGGAGGCATCAGGGGACTGAGAGAGACAGGCTTAACCCGGGACACATGGAAAACGGGGTGAATGTGCATGGACGCAGGAAGCTTAAGACTCACCGCCGCCGGACTGAGTACCTTCAGAACCTCAAAAGGACCGACGAACCGGGGGTTAAGCTTCTTGGCCGAGGACCGAAGTGGAAGGTCCCTTGCGGAAAGCCACACCCTCTGCCCAGGGTGGTACGTCGGCGCAGGGACCCGACGCCGGTCTGCCCCACGACTGGCGCGCTCCGATGACCGGAGCAGCGCAGTCCTGGTGATCTCCCAGACCCGACGGCACCGGTTGAGGTGGTCCTGTACGGAGGGAACTGCCACCTCCGACTCCTGTGCAGGGAAAAGAGGGGGTTGGTAGCCCAGGGATACCTCAAAGGGTGAGAGGCCGGTGGCGGAACTGACCATGGAGTTGATGGAGTACTCGACCCATGGAAGGAAACAGCTCCAGGAAGCGGGTCTCTCGGCAGCCACACACCGAAGAGCAGACTCCACACTCTGGTTCATCCTCTCCGTTTGTCCGTTAGTCTGGGGATGATAACCAGAGGAAAGACTGACCGTTGCCCCCAATCCCTTGCAAAAAGCCCGCCATACCTGGGAAGTGAACTGGGGCCCCCGGTCCGAGACGACGTCCTGGGGAAAACCATGGAGGCGAAACACGTGGCGTGTCAGGAGGTCCGCCGTCTCGGCCGCCGAGGGAAGCTTGGGAAGGGCCACGAGGTGAACCCCCTTGCTGAACCGATCCACCACGGTCAGTAGGCACGTGTTCCCCTGGGAAGAAGGAAGACCTGTGACGAAGTCCAACGCCACATGGGACCAAGGACGGCTCGGAATGGGAAGCAGCTGCAATAGCCCGGAGGGTGCCTGGTGGGAGGCCTTGCTGCGGGCGCAGACTGCGCAGGCCAGTACGAACTCCTTGACGTCGTTCCTCATGTCTGGGCCACCAGAATCGACGAGCCAGGAAGGAGAACGTGTGATGAACGCCCGGGTGGCAGGCGAACCGGCTGGTATGGCCCCACTGGAGGACCCGGGACCGGATCGAGTCGGGGACGAAGAGACGATGAACCGGTACATTGCCTGGAGCGCGATGGAAGCGTAGGGCACGCCTTACCACCCCCTCGATGCCCAAGGTGACTACTCCTACCACCCTGGCCTCTGGGAGGATGGGAGTCGGGTCCTCCGTGGTTGGAGCCCCCTTGGAGTGTAACCGGGACAGGGAGTCGGCCTTCGTGTTGCGGGAACCAGGGCGAAACGTCAGCGAGAAGTCGAACCGACTGAGGAAGCTGGCCCATCTTGCCTGCCGGCCATTGAGGCGCTTGGAAGCACGGATGTACGTCAGGTTCTTGTGGTCCGTCCAAATTGTAAATGGCTCCTCGGCCCCCTCTAGCCCCTCTGCCACTCCTCCAAGGCAGCCACAACCGCCAGCAGCTCCCGATTGCCGATGTCATAGTTCCTCTCGGCAGGGAGGAAACGATGCGAGTAGAAGGCGCACGGATGTACCTTCTGGTCCGTTGCCGACCGCTGGGATAAGATAGCTCCTAGTCCAGTATCCGAGGCGTCCACCTCTACGATGAACTGTCTCTTGGGGTCTGGATGGAGCAAGATCGGGGCGGAAGTGAACCTCTTCTTGAGGGAGCGGAACGCAGCACACGCCGCTGGGGACCAGTCGAACGGCAGGGCGGGAGAGGTCAGCCTGGTAAGCGGTTCCGTCACTTGACTGTAGTTCCGGATGAACCTTCGGTAGAAGTTGGCGAACCCGAGGAAGCTCTGTAACTCCTTCCGAGAGGTGGGTTCCGGCCACTCCTCCACGGCCCGGATCTTGCGAGGGTCAGCTCGGGTCAAGCCTCTCTCCACGATGAAGCCCAGGTAATCGACGGAGTCGGAGTGGAATCGGCACTTCTCTGCCTTGACGAAGAGCCGATTGTGGAGGAGGCGATCCAGCACACGGCGGACATGCTGGATGTGTTCCTCGAGGGTCTTGGAGAAAATGAGGATGTCGTCTAGGTATACTACCACAAACTCCTCCAGCATGTCACGAAGGACGTCGTTCATGAGCGCCTGGAATACCGCCGGAGCGTTGGTGAGGCCGAACGGCATTACCAGGTACTCGTAGTGGCCCCTGGGAGTCTTGAAGGCGGTCTTCCACTCATCGCCCTCTCGGATACGGACTAGATGGTAGGCACTCCGGAGGTCCAGCTTGGTAAAGACGGTAGCCTGGGTGAGAGGCTCGAAGGTGGAGTTCATGAGAGGAAGAGGGTACTTGTTCTTAATGGTGATCTCGTTGAGCTGGCGATAGTCGATGCAGGGTCGAAGGTCTCCGTCCTTCTTCCCAACAAAGAAGAAACCGGCCGCCACAGGAGAGGAGGAAGGCCGAATGAGTCCTGCTTCCAAGGACTCAGAGATATATTGATCCATCGCTGCCTTCTCAGGGACGGTCAGACTGTAGAGGCGGCTGCCGGGAAGGGGAGCCCCAGAGCGGAGGTCGATGGCACAGTCGTAAGGCCGGTGAGGCGGAAGGGCCTGAGCCCTGGACTTACTGAAAACCTCCTTGAGGTCGTGGTACTCGGGGGGTATGGTCGAGAGGTCCGGAGGCGGCTCACAAACGGATCTCCGGGGCGAGGGACAGGACGCCGCCTGAAGACGCTGGGCATGACAGGAGGAGCTCCACCCCCTGATGGTACCGGAGGACCAGGCGATGTGGGGCTCGTGCAGCACGAGCCAGGGCCGGCCCAGGACTACTGGGACAAGAGGGGATCTGGTGATAAAAAACTGGAGTCTCTCAACGTGGTTACCAGCAATGGGGCGGCTATGGCTCAGGGGTAGAGCGGGGCGTCCAATGATCGAAGGGTTGCTGGTTCGAATCCCGCTCAAGCCCATGTCCATCCCATTGCCGTTGTGTCCTTGGGCAAGACACTTAACCTACTTGCCTCGTATGAATGTGTATGCATGTGAATGAATGTTGGTGGTGGTCGGAGGGGCCGTAGGCGATGATTATTCGCCACGCTTCCGTGAGTCTGCCTCAGGGCAGCTCTGGCTGCAATTGTAGCTTACCACCACCGGTATGACTGTGTATGAACGAATAATGGACTCTGTGAAGCGCTCTGAGTCAGAGAAGAGCACTATATAAATCCAATCCATTAATGGTGAGCAGGACAGGACAGGTGCGTTGAGTGATGTCAGCCAGGCGGTGTTGGTCCAATGTGAACACCTCCAATGGCCTCACGAGGTCCTCTAGTGGAATGTTGGCCCGGGTAGCAAACTCGAAGTCTAGGAAACTCTCGTCAGCACCCGAGTCAATGAGTGCCTCCACCGTGGCCCGTTGGTCCGCCCAGGCCAGGGTGACGCTCATCAGACGGCTAGGTGGTGCACGGCTCTGGGAACGAGAAAAACGGCTCACCAGGATCTCCCGGGGTCCCGGCGAGCCTGGTCTTTTGGCCGGGTGGGGCAGTTGGCGATACGGTGTCCATCCCGACCGCAGTAGAGGCAAAGGCCGGACCTGAACCTCGCCTCCCGTTCAGCTTGGCTAAGATGTGAACGTCCCAGCTGCATGGGTTCCTCCCCGGGCACCGAACGGGAGGGGAAGGAACCACCAGTCGTGTTGGGAGCAGGGCGGACCGCAGTACCGTCACGAGTACGGGGGGTCTGGGGAACCTCTGGAGGTCCCTGTCGGGTTCTCTCACGTCTTCTCTCCTGGAGGCGTCCGTCGATGCGAATGGCGAGGCTGAATAGGTCCTCGAGGGACTCAGGTTCCTCACGGGTCGCGAGCTGGTCCCTGACAGCGTCGTTGAGCCCCCTCATGAAGGTGAGACGAAGCGCTTGATCGTTCCAACCGCTCTCCGTTGCCGCCAGTCTGAACTCCAGCACGTAGTCGGTGACCCCGCCACTGCCCTGCCGGAAGGTGCCCAACCGGGCTCCAGGGTCCTGGCCACGGGCTGGGTGGTGGAAAACCCTGCGGAGCTCAGCCACGAAGTCTGGGTAGGAAAAGCAGAAATCAGCCCCCATTGCCCAGGAGGCAGTGACCCACTGGGCTGCCCGGCCTGAGAGCAAGTTAGTCATGTAAGCCACTCGGGCTCCCCTTGAAGTGAATCGGCTGGGTTGATGACGAAAAACCAACTCACATTGCATGATGAATGTGGCACAATCCTCGAAGTTAACATCGAACAACCGTGGTTCGGAGAGACGGGGCTCCCAAGGTGCGGGATCGGGAGTCGCGGGGCCTGCCAGGGCTGCGGGTGATGCTCCGGCCGAGGCTCCTGAAGTAGGTGGGGTTACAAGCAAGGTGTTAACGGCTTCACTCAGCGCTTGTAATTGGAGGAGAATATTAGTCTGCTGATTACCCTGGGCTGTCTGCTGGCTAGCCAGAGAGCCAAGGGACTCCTGAATAGGCAGGACCTGGTCTCGGAGCTCCTGTACAGCAGCCGCAGCCGCACCTAGCTGTAGGCTGTGGTCGTTGGTTAACTCAATCTGGACCGCCAACGCTGTTCTGACCCTGTCTGTGTCGGCTGAGGTCGTCATGGTCGGGTCGTAATGTTATGGTTTGTAACCGACCTCAAACGCAACGGCACAGACAGGAAGTTCAGAGTTAGCCAAATGCTAGGGCGTATTTATTTACAGAGTCAAAAGATGGAATAGGTACAGTAATCAAACAAACGGGGAGACTGCCTCCGGCAGAGTCATCAGCCGCTCTGCAGAATCCTCCTGGCGACAGTGGTGGGAATTTGGCATATGATGTTGTAGCGGCTCTGCAGATACTCCCAGCTCCTCCTCGAGGTGGGAAACGGAGAAAGAGATAGGTATCAGTGTTTTCTCCAACACACAATTAGCAGAGTCAGTGCAAACAAAAGATGTCTTCAGTGCTTCTTCTATAACACACAATCCGGCTGAGTCCAGTGCAAACAAAATTATATCTTCAGTGCTTCTTCAATAACACACAATCAGAATTATCCAGAGCAAACAAAATGATCTCTTCAGTGTTTCTTCAATAACACACAATCAGAACTTATCCAGAGCAAACAAAAGGATATCTTCTGTGTTTCTTCAATAACACACAATCCAAATTATCCAGAGGGGTTTGATTCCACTCACCCAAGTGCAACGCGTAACGGGTAACAAGGCGCAGCTCCAAACAGTTCTCCACAGAAAGGTCCTGGAGAGAATATAGACCAGGAAACAGCAACGGGAAAAAAGCAGGCAAAGCAGTTGTATTCCAGAACGACCCGACCACGATAGCAAGAAGGTCTGTGTATATAAAGCCTTCAGGGGCGCTAATTACAAACTGTGACAGCTGCGTGATGAGATCGATACTTGCTCCAAAAGCGTGTGGCGGGGAATGCACCAATCAACACGGCACCTTAAAGGAACGGAGCGCGTGGCGGGGAATGCATCAATCAACATAGTACTTTAAAGGAACAGAGCGTGTGGCGGGGAACGGACCAAACCTCACACTGTGAGCAGTGGGTGGGCTGTAGGATCTCACTAGTTGGTTTCTCAGGTTGGGGGGGCGTTTGTAGACTACGGTGGGAGGTTCCTTGAAGACAGATTGGAGTTTGGGATCAGAGTTGATGATGTGCCAGTGTTTATGTAGGATCTTTGTGAATTCAAAACCTACAGGAGAATATGTAGTGCAGCACAGCAGGGACTGGTCCTTAGTGGGTCTAATGCTAGGTTGCAGGCATTCGTCCTGTGTACCCACATCAAAGCGGTTAGCAGCTTTGTCTATCCATTCTGTAGGATACCCTCTTTCCTGGAATCTCCTGCTCAGGTCTGTGGACTGTCTCTGATATAAACTAGGCTGCTAATCAAGGCTGCAGATTATCCTGGCTCGGTGAAACTGGCTGACCGGGAGGCTCTTAATGAGGTGGGTGGGATGGAAACTGTCACCCCGTAGTAAAGTGTTTCTGTCAGTAGGCTTGCGAAATAAATCAGTATGTATAGTGTTCCCCTCCTTGATGACCAAAACATCCAAGAAACTGATGCTGCTGGAGCTGGCGTGAAAGCTCAAATTGGAGTTAGCTGCGTTGAGATACTGAAATGCCTCCAGTGACTCTTCACTCCCTGTCCAAATAATGAAAATATCATCAATGTAGCGCTGATATATCAATATGTCTGGACATTTTTTTTTAGCAACAGGGTCCAATATATATTGATTCTCAAACTGACCCATGTGATATGATTAGCATAGTTGGGGGCCATAGTACTACCCATGGCCGTACCCTTGGTTTGAAGATAGTGATCTGATTTGAACTTAAAGTAATTGTTGGTCAGTACAGTTTCCATTAGGTCACATATGCAGGTAGTACTGGGTTTATCAGTCTCGGGTCTGAGGCTCAGAAAGGTACGTTCCGCTTCAATCCCACCATCATGTGGGATGTTGGTGTACAGACTAGTCACATCTAAAGTGACAAACGTAGCATTATCTGGTAGTACAGTGGCCTTTAGTTTGTTAATGAGATCAATGGAATCCCCTGTATATTATATAGGAGGGAAGGGAGGTCACCCATGGCTTGAGACAGTGGTCCACAAAAGTGGAGATGTTGGTGGTCAGAGATCCGATACCACTAACAATGGGTCTCCCAGGAAGGGGGGTTGTTTGGGATTTGTGGATTTTGGGAAGTGTGTGTCGTTCTTCATGAACTCAAATTCGTTCTTTGTCATTTCCCCTTTCTCTAGCCAAAACAACAATTTATCATGGACAGACTGCTTAAATTGAGTGGTACAGTCTGACTGATCATTTAATTGTCTCAGAATTTCATTTTCATAGTCCACAGTGTTCTGAAGTACAATAGCGCCACCTTTGTCCGCTGGTCGAACAATCACTGTCTTGTCCTTGCCTAAGGTAGTGATAGCCTCTCTTTCCGCTTTGTCATGTTGTTGTACACTTTATATTCCTGTTTGTTTTTTAAGATAGCCTGTACATAATTTTCTACTAAACGACAATATGTGTCGAGGGATGCATTGCGATTTCTTGGGGGAATAAAAGTAGATTTCTTCTTGAATGGCGTAATAGGTTTACTCACTGTTGTGTTGGCCTGAGAGGGGGTGGCGCTGCGCACGGGGACATGAGTCCCTGGGCTGATGGCTCCTCCAGAGTGGAAGAACTCTTTCAGTCTTAATGTTCTGAAGAACTTGTGAAAGTCTATGATGGTATCAAAGTCGTTGGTGGTGGTAGTGGGTACAAACGACAACCCCTTACTAAGGGCTGTGATGCAGGTCTCTGTCAGTGGCGCAGTGGAGAAGTTCATGATTGTGTTGCGCTCCGGGTTTGGTAGGAGTGGCCTCTTCTTCTTCCGTATGCCTCGTCTGGTGCGTTTGTGTGATATCTTCTCTGTCTGACACCCGCCCGCTGACGTCGTCCTTGGGGTTCCCATTGAAAAAACACTCCGCGTCCTGATTGGCTGCCGGTGTCTGACTCGGCCGAAGTTGAAGAGAGCCAGCCAACTTGTGCGTCACGGTCAGAAGCTCGGTCTTGCTGTCTGCGGTTTCCTCTGTGTTGGTTGGCGGTCTTCCTCTGACATTAAACCCTTCCTGTAAATACACACATTCTGTCTGGTTCTGTTTTTAAGTTTTCTCATTATATATTTTTTCTCTATTTTACATGTGAAAGTGTGTTACATCTAACTACTAACTACTACTGCTATTGTAACTATGTACCGTATGTTCTAACACATAAGCTGTAATGTTTTGTAAATTTGTCTATAGGCTAATTGATTTAAACCTTGACCTGGTTCATCCCCTAATATGTATATATACCCCACCCCTTTTCACATGTTGGTGACACTTGAAAAAGGCCACAGGCCGAAACGTTGTGTTAAATTATATTAAACTTGGGAACACTGCAGACGGTGTGCTGACTTTTTTTCCACAACTTTACATATCTATTTGAGTCAAGCACCCGTGACTACACTTTGGATGTGCATGAGTCTTTTCTACTACGTTCTCTCACCAATGGCCATATCTTCCGGGCCTGTAGGTACTCGACGTGGTCTAACATACTGCGGTGTGGGGACGGCTGGCTTTCCCAGGTCTCCCTGGCGATGTCCAGCAGGCCTGTGGAGGCCTGGGGAACTTCTCATATGGCGAACATTACATTATGGGATTAGCCGGCCCCATTCTTTCCCCTCCACGCCTGCTACTTTCTTTAACATTTTCTCTTAAGCTGCAAGGGCCCACATGTGGGCTCTTTTGAGGACGATTTGCCCACTGGCAATTTGGCGACCTCTAGTGGCTCGGGTGTGCATATTTTTTATATATATATATCAAATTAAAGCCCCTTTTGTTGCCTGTCGGTAGCCCTTTCAGGTGACAAAATCCATTCAGCGGCTCTCGAGTTACATGCCGATATTTGAGGCTTACGCAAAGTACACGGTATTGCGCAAATACTACTCCCGACTCTTGGGGCTCTAATTCCGTCAATCATTTGGCAATTGATTGGACATGGTTATAGCCAATGAGTGTGGCTTTCCAATGATACCCCAACTGGGGATGTACGAATCAGGGATCTAGGTGAAAAGTTACGAGCAAAGAAAGGACGAGAAAAAAACGCAGAATTAATTGAAGTCTATGAGAAAACTGAGCTTGTCTTTTGTACACAGTTTACCAAAATCACTCCTAATCACTCATTTCTGAACGGATCTTTATGAAATTTGGACATGTACTACATAAGACTTCAAGGAGATTTTTAAGCCATACGAATTTGGGGGAAATACTACTTCTGGACTACTAACTACTACAGAAAAACTTGAGTAACAAGTTCAGACCTATGTTACTGTATTTCATTAGCACTAAAAGTGATCTTTCTTTACTGTATCATACACTTCAGAATTTTATCTTTCAAAAGTATAAAGTATGGTATTTTGGTTTTCAAAAAAGGTATGCAGTCCTCAAAAACGAAAACAAAATGGCCACTTTTCTGCCTGCATGTTAAGAGGTTTAATGTTTGGTTAAATCGCTCTACCAGCCCGTCTGTACAGAGGTCCATATGCGCTTTACATTTAACCAGCGGTATAGTAGGGTTATCACTCGACATAAAGCTGGTCCCTTGATCTGATAACACCTTGTCTGCGATCCCGACCCGACTAAATAGCATGAGGAGCTCATGCTCCACAGCTTTGGCTGAGGCCGTGCGTAAGGGTATTGCCTCTGGGTATCGAGTGGCATAATCCGACTTCTCGGGAGTGGGCCAACAATATCCATAGCCAACCGGCAAAATGGCACGGCCAATGATAGGTAGGGGAATCAATGGATTTCTGTGTGGTGGTCGGGGAGCGTGTAATTGACACTCGGGGCAGCTCTTGCAAAACTTCCTCTACAGCCTTTTTCACCCCGGGCCAAGAGAAGCGAGCCGTGACACAATCATACGTGTTCTGCCCTCCTAGATTAGGTCTTAGTTGGTGCGTATGGGCTAGGTATAGTACACGGGATACATAGGGCTTTGGTACTAGCAGCTGCTCAATTGTGTCCCTTACCTGTCAGGCGATCTCTCAGCGAGATACCACTGCTACAGTCGGGAGCTTCCTGTTCCTCCTCCTCATACCGTCCGGACATGGCATCGCCGTGGGAGATATCCTTCCCTGGCCGGTGCTCGACCTGTGTTTTATCATGCACATCTTGTGTCTTACCTGTGTTTTTCTATGTCTATTTTATCATTTTATTATTGTATTATTGCACAATCGATGCAGGCATGACCACCCGCATTTCACTGTATGCCCTGGTACAGTATGTATGTGACAAATAAACCTCTTGATTCTTAATTTACCTTGAACTTGTAGTTCTGTAATTCTTTTGTTTTTATCCACTTTTTTCCCCCATTTTTTCTATATTTTCTCCCATCCCAATTTCGTATCATCCAATTCAACCCTCCCCTGTCACGAACGCTGTTTCTTGCCTCCCACAAGCCGGCTGCAATGTGGACTAAGTCATACATAGCACAAGTCCCCTCCGGTACTTGAGGTAACAGCAGTCGCATCTTTTCACCTGCGCAGCTCGATCTCTCAGTGGCGAGGAGTAACGCGTGGGAGGCTCATGCTGCCCCCGACACTTCCTGATTCTACTGCGCAGGCGCAACAACCGACCTGTAGGAGGCGCTGTCCACAACGCCCGATCCCCACCCATCAGTTTACCACCCCCTAATACGGCCAATGTGTATTAGTATGAACGACCAGCTAAACTGAAAGCAATGTGGAGCGCTGGGCTCAAACAGGCGAGCCCAGCGTCTCCGCATTCGTGGCGAGCGCCTTGCCCACTACGCCGTAGTTCTGTAATTCTAAGAACCACCTGGTGACCTGGTCACTCCGGTCCTTGTTGGTGGCCATCCACTTCAAAGGGGGCGTGGTCCGTGACCAGGGTGACGAGTCGGCCCCACAGGTACTACCTCAGGTGATGAATTATTCTCGTGCTTCAAGAGTTTCCTGCTAATAAAGGTGACCCGGGCTAGCACCGATCCGGGGCCGGTGCCGGAGGCATCGGTGTGGAGGTGGAAGGGCTTGGCGAAGACAGGGGCCTTCAGGACGCTACCACAGCGAGATACCACAGTATACGCTATGTGTATGTAGGTTTGTAGGCTGACCTGCGATGCATGTGTGTAAAGATGTGGTGGTAGTATATATATATAGAAGTGCAGCTCGATAAATTTGAATATCGTGGAAAAGTTATTTTATTTCAGTAATTCAATTCAAAAAGCGAAACTCTTGTAGATTATAGATTCATCACACACAAAGTGAAATATTTCAAGCCTTTATTTGTTTTAATTTGGATGATTATGTCTTACAGCTCATGCGAAAGCCCAAACTTCTGTATCACCAATACAAATTTTAAAATAGATGTATTTTTCTGTTGTATATAGAAATGTCGGCATTCTGAAAAGTATGTTCATGTATGTTCACTCAGTACTTGGTTGGTGCTCCTTTTGCACAAAATGACTGCATCAATACAGCGAAATATATAGACTTTTCCACAATATTCAAATTTATTGAGCTGCACCTGTATATATTAGTGGTGGGAATCGATTAACATTTTAAATCGAATTAATTCGAGACTTTATAGTTAATGAATTGAAATTAATCACATTTTAATCGCATATCAATATTTGATGCGAAAAGCAAACATTTTCAATTCAAATGAATTTTGGTATACGAGTGAATCAATGAATATACATTATACATACGTTTAAGCAGCAAAATCCTGTATTAGCTACTACACAGACCAACAGATCAATGCAATTTTTAACAAAGTGCAGCAATTTTAGGAATAATATATATATATATATATATATATATATATATATATATATATATATATATATATATATATATATATATATAGCGCAATGGTGTAAACTCAAGCACTTTCAAGGTAAAAGTAAAACGGAAGTACATTCCAGAACAGTTGACCATTGGGGGAGGGGGAAACTGTTGATTGATCTCAATTTCTCTTATTTTATTTTTGAAAATCATCAATGCATACATTTTTTATTTTTTTACTTACATTTTTATTATTAGTTTCTTGATTTACAAACAAACATCCACGTACAACATTACAATTGGCGGTCAAAATGATAAGAGACAGTACAATACAATTCGACAGATAAGAACTAAAAGATATAGCTGAGAGTAGAAAATAATATCAAAATCAAATGAAGAGTTGACCTAAAATGAATTAACTAAAGAAAAAAAAAGGAAAAAAAAGGATATAAAAGAATAAAGTGACATCAAATCAAATCAAATCAAATTTATTTATAAGGCCCGACAACACACGTTAATGTCCCCATGGGCCGTACATGTCTTCTTTAAACAAGTCAAGAAGAAAACATAACAATAAGTCAAAAACAGAACAAGAACACCATAAGGTCCAACAAATTTAAAATAAATGCAAATAAATGAAAGAATGCAAGCACTCCCAGACATACCCCACGCGAAGGTAAGGAAAAACTCACTAAAACCTAACAATAGGGAAAAATGCTCCACAGGCAGTGTGGAGGAGAGAAACCTTAGAAGGGCCATTCAAGGGGAGATCTCCCTTCTTAGATGTCGGTGATAGTAGTGTTGCAGACTAACAGTTGGTAAGCATGCACTCAAGTGTGTAGTGAAACACAGATGAGTGCATGCAATAGCAACTGTACATTTTGAAAGATTAAAGATAGAGCTGATAGCGATAGCAACTGAACATTTTGAAAGATTGAAAATAGAGCTGATAGCGAATCTATTTGAGGCACAGGGGCGGCGCAAAGAGGGTCGCGTCCTCCCTGTCTTAATCACGGGATATTCAACACTCCGGTCATTGCTCAGAGACAGGGAGATAGGGGGCGGCGCAGAGAGGGTCGCAACCTCCCCGACATCATCGCGGGACGTCCAGCACTCCGGTCACCACTACGAGACCTCTGGAGACAGGGAGACAGGAGGGCACGCAGAGAGGGTCGCATCCTCCCGGCCTTCATCACGGGACGTCCGACACTCCGGTCAGCACTCCAGGACAGCAACTCACGGGGGGACAGGGAGACGGGACAGGCGTTAGACAGCTTGTGTGATTGTAGTGGGCGGACATAGCAATAGATACAAGTGGTAAGCATATATGTGATTAGAATAGAAGTACTTAACCCAGCAATGAAGGGGGGGAGAGGAGTTAGAGAGTTCCCATGTTTGTGGTGCTGCAAAAAAGCAGACATGGGGGAAAATAAACTTCCTAACTAAACTAGACAGATTAATCTAAAGGTCAGTCCCCGACCAGGTGAGATCAGGGTAGGTTGAAGGAGAGAGAGAAAAGATGGGTCTTAAGCAGGGATTTAAAAGCTTCGACAGAGCAGGCGCCCCTGATGACGGCAGGTAATTTGTTCCACAGGTAGGGAGCGCGATCAGGCCCGGACTGGCCATCGGGAGCACAGGGAGTTTTCCCGGTGGCCTGGCCTGCACAGATAAAAAAAAAATTAAAAATTAAAAAGAAATTATAATTTTTTTTTTTTTATAGTTTTATTTATTTTTTGTCAGGCCATTGTTTCTAGTTGTGGCGGCGGCGCGGCGCGATAGTTAGGTCGCTTTCACACAGGGGCTGTTTGGTCCGGACTTTCGGACCAGAATTCGATAGTCCGGTTTTTCGGGTTTGTGTGAATGCGCCGTCGAACTCGGTTCGCGGACCAAACACGCAAACTCTGGTCCGCCTGAAAACGTAGGTATCGGTTCGCTTCATCGGACCAAACACGAACCAAATATAGGAAGTGCCTATTATTACCACTGCTCGCAGCATTCAATGCAAAACAAGCACACTGCATCTATCTCTCTATCTATCTCTCTATCTCTCTATCTATCTATCTATCTATCTATCTATCTATCTATCTATCTATCTATCTATCTATCTATCTATCTATCTATCTATCTATCTATCTATCTATCTATCTATCTATCTATCTATCTATCTATCTATCTATCTATCTATCTATCTATCTATCTATCTATCTATCTATCTATCTATCTATCTATATATCTAACTGTGCATCTTGGGAAGAAGGAAGAAAAAACACGGCTTATTATATTGTTATTATTATATATATATAACAACGTGGTGTACAAGTTGTTTAGCGAGAGGATGGTGGTAATCGGCTTCAATAGAAGTAGAACAACTCGCCTCCGCTGATCTGGAGTCAGACAGAGCTCGCAGTCCACACACACACGCGCGCGTGCGCGCGCACACACGGGCTCGCAGCCACACACACATTTCCACTGTCCAATAGACGAGCGCCATTTTCGACCGCGTGACATTGTTCAGATAGTTTGGTGCGCCTGACAGATTGCTATGTGAACGCAGGCGAACCAAATGAAGAATGCAACAATGTTGCAACTTCACCACCAGAACCGCACAGAGTCCACCAAAACTATATGTGAAAGCGACCTTAGATAACCTAGGTGGGTGGGGAACAACCAGGATTTCACTGTCTGCGACAGAGTTGGAGAACTATCTGACTCTCTCCCTCGGATCACACACACACAATGGAGCCGTGCTGCCGCTTGTGATTGGTGGAGGCGGGACCAGGCGATACAACTGATTGACAGTGGAGGCGGCGAATGGAATGGCAGATGGCACTCTGCAGAATACTGTAACAGCCAGGCAGTGAGCCAGGTAGTTTTGTAATAATGAAAGGTCTGTTATTTAATGTTTGTGTAAGGGCTATTTTAACTGTTGATGGGTAGTGCATCAGTAAAGTGAATATGGTATTGTGCTCTTGCTCTGTTTGAATAGGTGGAGAGAGTGGTTAACTGTATTATAATAGTAAATAGACAAATATGTTGTGCTCTTGCTTTTTTCTTTTTGAAGGTGGAGAGAGTAGCATTGCTAGTGCCACAACAGTTTTATTTGAGGTTCATAACAGTACATTGTACTAAGCAATTGTTGGCTCATTAGTTTGTGATTCACATGCACTAAAATTCACCAGAATGCAGGAAATTAAGTCTTTGTAACAAAAAAAATCCTGGTGGGGGACCCCCAGACCCCCCGCTTAAAAGGTGGCCTGACTGGGGCTATATTTCGCGCTATATCTCCCGGTATGAATTATTTCCCCAGTCCAGCCCTGAGCGCGATAGACAAAGGCTCTGTGGCCGGCGGATTTCTTTTTAACCCTAGGAATC
Source organism: Notolepis coatsorum (assembly GCF_963971535.1). Taxonomy (NCBI): domain Eukaryota; kingdom Metazoa; phylum Chordata; class Actinopteri; order Aulopiformes; family Paralepididae; genus Notolepis; species Notolepis coatsorum. The sequence goes on along the minus strand of NC_140166.1, from coordinate 46,925,600 downwards.
GATAGAAACCCCGCATTTTGTGAGCGCAGAGCACGAGCGGGCGAGTATCGGGAGATGAGATCGGATAGATAGAGCGGTGCAAGCCCATTTAAAATTTTGTAGGTGAGGAGTAGCACTTTAAAGTCAGATCGGGCTTGAATAGGAAGCCAGTGTAGGGCGGACAAAACTGGTGTGATGTGATCAAATTTTCTAGTTCTAGTTAGTATCCGTGCAGCCGCATTTTGCACGAGTTGAAGATTTTTGATGCTTGAATTAGGTAGGCCTGAAAAAAGTGCATTACAGTAGTCCAGACGTGATGAGACAAAAGCATGAATCAGGGTTTCAGCATCAGCCAGAGTTAAAATGGGGCGAATTTTTGCAATATTACGAAGATGGAAGAATGCAATTTTGTTGACATTTTTTATATGTGCATTAAATGAGAGGGAGGAATAAAAAATTACTCAGAGGTTTTTTATGGTGGAGCTCTGGGATACATGACAGGTATCAACGTTGAGGGAGATGTCCTGAAACAGGCCTCTGTGGTTTGGGGGGCCAACAATTAACATCTCAGTTTTGTCTGCATTAAGGAGTAGAACGTTTTGCGACATCCACTTTTTGACGGCAAGCAAGCAGGCCTCAAGGTTTTGTAGTTGGGAGGAATCATTTGGCTTAATAGGTATATATAATTGGGTGTCATCAGCGTAAAAATTTAAGTTTATGCCAAATTTGCGTATGATATTGCCGAGGGGTAGCATGTAAATCGAAAATAGCAAAGGGCCCAGGACAGAGCCTTGTGGGACACCACATTGCACTGGGAGGGTCTCAGATGTTAAATCATTATAGACTATGCAGTGTGTTCTATCAGTTAAATAGGATTTAAACCAAGCTAGTGCGAGACCCCGAATGCCAACATGATTCTCAAGCCGACCTAGAAGAATCGAGTGATCGATAGTGTCAAAGGCTGCACTGAGATCAAGCAATAAGAGCACAGAAGTGAGGTTTGAGTCAAGAGAGAGCAGTAAGTCATTTGTGACTTTGGTAACCGCCGTTTCATTGGAGTGTAAGGCTCTAAAGCCAGATTGAAAAGATTCATTAAGATTATTGTTTGATAAATGGTCAGTAAGTTGCGACGATCCGTTCTAACACTTTGGATAGGAACGGAAGATTGGAGATAGGTCTGTAATTTTTCAAGATTAGAGGGTCGAGGTTCGGTTTTTTAAGTAGTGGTGTAATGACGGCTGATTTAAAGGCCAGGGGCACCACGCCAGTAGACAAGGAGGTGTTGAAGATATTGAGTAGGGCAGGGCCTAGAGTTGGGAAGAGTTTTTTGATGAGAGTTGCTGGAAGAGGGTCAAACAGACAGGTTGAGGGTTTAGCCGCGCCAACCAGTTTAGAGAGGGCACTAAGTGAGACGTTTTCAAGGCAGCATAGTGTATGGCTGGAATCAAAGTCAGGGGGAAGGCCCATCAGAGGTTGGGAGGGACTCTGATTGTTGAGTAAAGCAACAATTTCATCTCTAATGAGGTCAATTTTCTTGGTAAAGAATTTCATGAATTCGTTAGCCGAAAACGCATGGTTTAGGGCACTTGGTTGTTTCTGAGTAAGTTTTGCAACTGTGTCAAACAGAAACTTTGAGTTGTTTTTGTTTTCATTTATGAGTCTGGAAAAATATGAGGTTTTGGCAAGTGAGAGTGCCTTTTTGTAGTTACGTAAACTATCATTCCAGGCAAGGCGGAATACTTTGAGTTTGGTCGAACGCCATTTATGTTCAAGTTTGCGACAAGCCTTTTTAAAGGAGCGCGTTTCCTCCGTAAACCAGGGAGTTAGTTTTTGCGGAGCACGTTTAATTTTAGGCTTAAGGGGAGCGACAATGTCGAGGGTGCTACGAAGGGCGGCATTAAGTTTGTCTGTAAAGAGATCAAGGGGGCCAGAGTAAGAGAGGAAGGGAGAGAGGGTGTCTGGTAGGCAGTTAACTAGAGTTGGGACAGTTGAGGCGTTAATACGACGGCTCATGTAGGATTCTACACTGTCTGGGCGAGAAACCGTCAGATCAATTTGAAATTTGATCAGGTAGTGGTCTGAGAGAGCAGGAACATAGGGGGAAACGGTCAAATTTGACACAGTGAGACCGCGGGCTAGGACTAGGTCAAGGGTGTTCCTGCCACTGTGAGTGGGTTGGTCAACGATTTGAATGAGACCGACAGAGTCAATGATGTCGGTAAAAGTTTTATTTAGGGGATCTAGAGTTTTGTTGGAATGAATGTTAAAATCACCAACAATTAAAATGTTATCTGAGCGCGTAACAAGCTCAGAGATGAAAGTTGAAAATTCATCTAGGAAGAGGGTGTAAGGGCCTGGGGGGCGGTATAGGACAGCCATTACAAAGGATGCAGTGGAGGTAGGAATCAGACCGCCACACTTTCTGTTGGGTGGAGAGGGACGCAACAGGAGCACCTCAAACGAGGAAAACTTACAGTTTGCGTCGGATGTAAAGTTGTGCTTAGAGTCGTAAATTAGAGCAACTCCGCCTCCTTTCTTGGAGGTGCGTGCGATATGGGAGCTACTAAAATTAAGGGGTGAGGCCTCGTTTAAGGGCAGAAAGTCATTAGGTTTAAGCCATGTCTCAGTGAGGCCCAATAGGTCGAGACTATGGTCTGTTATCAGTTCATTTACCAAAAGAGCTTTGGTTGGCAGAGAGCGGATGTTGATAAGGCCAACCTTCACACACTCTGTATACTTAACAGCGTGATTTTCAGCCATGCGGGTAGGTTTAATCGCAATTAAGTTGGCATGGTTTATCGCACAAGGACGAGCTGGGTAAAGCGGAGCGTAACGAGATATTCTAGTTTTGATTGGGTATACCGGTTTAAGGATAGAGATAGAAAGAGAGGAGTGGGGAGCCTGGTGGAGGAGGGACCCAGCAGGAAAGGTATAAGGATTGGCAGGCTCGATCGGTTTAGCATGACTAGCAGGCTCGCTAAGAGCCTGCACCCTGGCATGCTTGTGGGGTGGCTGTCAGCCCGAAGCTATAATCTTGTCTATATTGCTAGATAAGAGAGAGGCGCCTTGCATGTTAGGATGCACGCCGTCCTTGGGTTCTTTGGTACCTTCATAGTTCATTTTCATTTCGGTTTCTATTTCTCTTCTTGTCTCCTTTTCACTCTCCTGTGATGTCGTTTATTTTCTTCCTATACTCTTCCCACTTCTCCCATTTTGACTCAAACTTCTCGTCTTGTAGCCTCAGCCTATGTGTGATTCTCTCCATTTCCTGTATCCCCCCTACTATCTCTGTCCATTGTTCTTTCGTCTGTGCTTCTAATCTATACCACATTTTCGTCAATGCTTTTTTGGCTGCTACTAATACTATCTTAATCAAGTATTTGTCTTCCCCCTGAATTCCTTCCTGTGTTAAGTTCCCTAAATTATTACAATACTTGGCCTGTCTGGGGTATTTCATATCCTACTATTTCATTTATTATCTCTCCTATCTCTTCCCAATAGTTCTTTATTATCTGACATCCCCAGAATATGTGTGTGTGGTTTGCTATTTCCTGTCCACATTTTCACCAGCATGGTTTCTGTGTTGGTATATAGTTGCCCTGTATTTCTGGTGTTATAAAGAATCTAATTATGTTTTTCCACCCAAACTCCCTCCATATCCTTGAACCTGTGGTTGTGTGTTGTATCTTACAGTTATACCATTCTTCTTCTGTTATCTCCGTTTCTAATTCCTTCTCCCACTTTTCCTTTATACTGTATATATGGTTGTGATGTCCTTGCTGTCCATTATTGCCTGATATAGTGCTGATATCGCCCTCCCCTTCTTTCCTTCGTATGCTTTTACCATTATCCTAATTATCCCATTCTGATCTTTGTCTTTGTCTAATTTTATTTCCTTGCTGTAGTAGTCTCTAATCTGTAAATATCTAAAGTGGTCTCTATTCTCTAGTCCGAATCTTTCGTTACATTTTTGTAGAGTCTGGATCTCCCCTCCTTCTATCATTGTACAATTTGCTGTTATGCCCCCCCTCTCCCATCTTTTGAACCCATGATCTTCTATCCCTGGTTTAAATTAGTTGTCGTGCGATATCCATCTCAGTATCTTGGATTCTTTTTCTAGCTTGTATTTCTTTACTATCTTGTTCCATATATTTATAGTGAATTTGGTAATTGGGTCTATTAGTTGTTCCTTTCTTCTGTATAGCTCCCTGTCTCCTATTAGTGCCTGCACTTTGAGTCCCTCTTTTTTTGTTTCTATGTCTTTCCATTTAGCTTCATAATTCTCATTGCACCAACATGCTACTATTATCAGCTGTGCTGCATAGTAGTAATCTTCTAAACTGGGTATTGCCATTCCCCCTTTCTCCTTTGGTAAATGTAGAGTCACATATTTGATCCTTGGTCTCCCCCCCCCCCCCCCCCCCCCCCCCCCCCCATCTATATGAATCTTGATATCTGTTTATTCCATTCCCTGAACTGGCTTTGTGGTATTAATATAGGTAGAGCCTGAAATAGGTATAGTAACCTTGGTAATATATTCATCTTTATGCTTTCTATCCTTGAGCTAAAGTCTAGAGGCATTACTGTCCATCTTTCTAGGTCTCTTTTGATTTTCTGATTAATCTGTGTATAGTTTGCATCATATATAGTCCCTCCACCCCTCTTGTAATATTCACTCCTCAAATTGTTTTACTTTTAATTCTTTCTGTAGTTAATTAATCAAAATGAATGCGATAAAGTCCCAGCCCTAATATATATACGTATATATAGCATATAGCATATATGCTACTCTGCAGGGACAAAGGACAGTAACTTCAGTTGCTGCCTTTGTACAGCAGAGTACATGTTTTTTTTTATGCCGCTATGTCTGTGCCCCTCTACACAGGGCACATGGGTTATGTCTGTGCCCCTCTACACAAGGTACATGGGTTATGTATGTGCCCCTCTACACAGGGTACATGGGTTATGTCTGTGCCCCTCTACACAGGGTACATGGGTTATGTCTGTGCCCCTCTACACAGGGTACATGGGTTATGTATGTGCCCCTCTACACAGGGTACATGGGTTATGTCTGTGCCCCTCTACACAGGGTACATGGGTTATGTCTGTGCCCCTCTACACAGGGTACATGGGTTATGTCTGTGCCCCTCTACACAGGGTACATGGGTTATGTCTGTGCCCCTCTACACAGGGTACATGGGTTATGTCTGTGCCTCTCTACACAGGGTACATGGGTTATGTCTGTGCCCCTCTACACAGGGTACATGGGTTATGTATGTGCCCCTCTACACAGGGTACATGGGTCATGTCTGTGCCCCTCTACACAGGGCCAACTATAGTGACTGAGGTTGCTGCTTCTTCAAATCTTCTTCGAATCAAATCTGTCTTCGGCTGTCTTAGGGAGGGAAGAAATAAAGCAGCCGCTCGACATACAGACCACGGAAGGTTGTCTTCAATAATTGAGGAGACATCGGCACTCATTCCATTACCTTGGAGATACAAGTGTGAAGGCAAATGCACTTCTTCCCGATGGGAGTGACACCAAAGATTCACATGAACACGTTGGAAATCCTCCGCCATATGGATATGTGAGTGAAACCAGGGTGTTTCCTCTTAGCCCTTTCACTACCACACGACCAAAAGGGTTAACCCATTTCACTGCGACAATACAGAAGGTTAACCCTTTCACTGCCCCCCCCCACGACAAAGGGTTAACCCTCTCACAACCACACTACAGCAGGTTAACCCTTTTGCTACCACACTACAGATGGTTAACCATTTCACTACCACAATACCAAAGGGTTAACCCTTTCAGTGTGACAATACAGAAGGTTAACCATTTCACTGCCACACGACAAAGGGTTAACCCTTTCACAACCACACTACACTAGTGTGGTAGTGAAATGGTTAACCTTCTGTAGTGTGGTAGTGAAATGGTTAACCTTCTGTAGTGTGGTAGTGAAATGGTTAACCTTCTGTAGTGAAAGGTTAACCTTCTGTAGTGTGGTAGTGAAATGGTTAACCTTCTGTAGTGAAAGGTTAACCTTCTGTAGTGTGGTAGTGAAATGGTTAACCTTCTGTAGTGTGGTAGTGAAATGGTTAACCTTCTGTAGTGTGGTAGTGAAATGGTTAACCTTCTGTAGTGAAAGGTTAACCTTCTGTAGTGTGGTAGTGAAATGGTTAACCTTCTGTAGTGAAAGGTTAACCTTTTGTAGTGTGGTAGTGAAATGGTTAACCTTCTGTAGTGTGGTAGTGAAATGGTTAACCTTCTGTAGTGTGGTAGTGAAATGGTTAACCTTCTGTAGTGAAAGGTTAACCTTCTGTAGTGTGGTAGTGAAATGGTTAACCTTCTGTAGTGTGGTAGTGAAATGGTTAAGGTCCATAGGGGTAGTAGTAGTGGTGGTACTGAGAAGGGGGGACATATTATTTCTATGGCCTAAGTTGCTGGTCTGCATGCTAACTGACCCCGAATAACCCAGAGTGCTCTAGTGGTGAACTGAACTACATCCATCATGATATGTGGAGTGAAACTGTGGAACAGTCTAAATGTGGTGCTAAAGAAATGTCCAAACATGAGACAATTCAAACTGATGTATAAGAAAATGATGTTCACGAGGTACAGGGATGAGGAAGGGACTTGATATTCACGGGTGTGTACATTTTTATTTTATTTCTTTCATGTTTTACATATATAGTTTTTGTTTTTTTGTTTTGCATATTATATATATATATATATATATATATATATTTTTTTTTTTTTTTTTAAATAGTACACTCATTTGAGTAGTGGAAAAGGGGTAGGATTAAATAAGTGTATACTTCTTCCTACTCCTTTTCGAACATGTAGATTGAGTTGTGTTTTGCTTTTTGCTATTGTTTGTTTGTATTCATTGCATGTTCGAAATAAAGATTTCAAATCAAATCAAATCAAATCCATTTAACAATCTTCTCCGATCAGTCAACCAGTCATCGACTGTGAGCCAGGAAGGACAAGGGGGCCTATTGACTCGCGCCTGTAGCATAGAAATGAATGACAGAAAGGAGCTGACAACTCATAAAACGTCCGCTATGGACACAAGCCCTCAGCCTTTTCTTGTGATCCGCTATTCACAATAAAAACATTCTTATATTGTGAAGATCAACCATCGCATTCCGTCTCCTCTCTTCTACACTTCACTGCTAATAATGCTCAGGAAAAGATGGCTGAAAAGACTTAGCTCCTGCTCTTTCTATTAATGGAGTGGTTTTTATCAGCTTAGATACCAAGATTGATGGTTACCTGCTTAATGATGAAAGTGTGATTAAATAAAGATGTTGGTGACATAGTAGCGGCTGAGAAGGTGATTGGTGAAGCATCTATACAGTTTAATAAGATTAATAACAAAATGTGCTATATATAGCCTACCGTCTGCGTCGAATATGAAATAAAGGCATTTAAATAATAAATACATTTCTTTCATTTTAATTAGCAATAAAAAATAAAAGATTAAAATATATATATATATATATTAATTTTTTTTCACCTACGTGTCCCGCATTGTCCCGCAAAAGCAGTGCTGCTGTCCTGCGACTGAACCATTTTGACCTGGTCACCCTAGGCCTATATAGCTTTGCAAAGAAACTCGGCTGTTATGTCGCCATCTCCAAGGGACGTGAAGTGTTCGCCTATCCAGGAACGTGCTGTGAATGCATACAAGCTGCGTTTGTGTGTGAAGGCCTATATGTTGGTAATAGGATGTGTGTGTGTGTGTGTGAGAGTCCCCGGGGGTCACAGGGGGGTCAGGGTGCACAGTGCCGGGTGGCCCTTGCCCAGCTGCCGGCGTGTGACTCTTGAGTGGCACGACATGCAGCCATGGAAATATAGCTCCACTTTAGCCTGTGTGACTGGCATCCCCCCCCCCCCCTCCCCCGCTACCCTAATGCACCGTGACAGGCCAGCGCACCCCCCCAGGACAACACAGAGGGGGGACAGAAATGCGTGTTTATTAGAGGGAAGGGAGGAGAAAAAACGAATAGCAATAATAACATGCAGAGAGGCCAGGACGACGGCTGGACAAATGTACCTTGACATCTTCCACGGTCCCCGAGGCGTAATCCAGAAGCCCGACCATGCGAGGGCAAAGTGGACAAGACAGCCCACTAATCTATTCCCCCCTTTCTCTACATTTCATCGGCGAGATATGACTGGTCTGAAATGGAACGGCGAGGTTTTTGTGTTCGGTGCACGTTAAACCCTTTCACTACCACACTACAGACGGTTAACCTTTCACTACCACACTACAGAAGGTTAACCTTTCACTACCACACTACAGACGGTTAACCTTTCACTACCATTGATTGATTGATTGAAAACTTTATTAACAGATTGCAGAATGGGTACAGTACAGTACAGCTCAATACATACAATTGTTAAGGGGATGCAGACCAGAGAAAGACTTTCGTCTTGTTTACATCAGGGTCCCCCATTTTCAATTCATCGTAACATATATGACATACATGACATACAGATAGACAGTACTGCTACATCTATACATTTATGACATACCAGATTTGCATATACAGTACTGTTTGTGATACGAAAAGAGTCCAGAAAAAAGAGTATATACATTTGACGTAGAAACTGTACATTGGAGGAGGTTGGGTAGGCGGGGGGGGGGGGGGGGGACTGTACATTGGAGGTGGTTGGGTGGGTAGGAGTGGGGGGGGGGGGGGGGGGGGTTGGTAGGAGGGGTGGGTGGGGGACACTGTACAACTATACAAGCAAAACTGTACATTGGAATATTGACAAGACCATACTTGGTGATTTACTGTACATTGGAGGGGGTTGTGTTAGGACATTTACAGGGGACAGTTTCTAATTGCAGTCTCCCGTAAGTGTTTTTTGAGAGTGTTTTTGAAAGTGGGTAGTGATTCACATTCCTTTACAGCTTTGGGTAGGGCGTTCCACATTGATGTGGCATAATTGCGAAACGTGTTTAGTCCCTTGTTTGAGCCGAATCTGCGTTTAACATGATTTGTGGAGCTCCCTCTGGTGTTGTGATCGTGGTATTCACTGACCTTTGGGAAGTATTTTGACATGTACATGGGTACATTGGTCGTGTAGTGTATCTTGTAGACCAGGCCCATTGCAAGTTGCTGTACTCTGTCGTCTATTCTAAGCCATCCTAGGTTGTCAAAGTGGGCAGGGGTGAGGTGGGTTCTAGGAGTAAGGTCAAGCAGTAGTCTGACCAGTTTGTTTTGAGATGTTTGTAATTTTGTTTTTAGCGCCTTTGAGGTGCTTTGGTACCAACCATGAGGTGCAAGCATAGTCGTAGTACCCTTGAATGAGTGCTCCTGCCAGAGTCTACAGGAAGGTTAACCTTTCACTACCACACTACAGAAGGTTAACCTTTCACTACCACACTACAGAAGGCTAACCTTTAACTACCACACTACAGAAGGTTAACCTTTCACTACCATTGATTGATTGATTGAAAACTTTATTAACAGATTGCAGAATGGGTACAATACAGTACAGCTCAATACATACAATTGTTAAGGGGATGCAGACCAGAGAAAGACTTTCGTCTTGTTTACATCAGGGTCCCCCATTTTCAATTCATCGTAACATATATGACATACATGACATACAGATAGACAGTACTGCTACATCTATACATTTATGACATACCAGATTTGCATATACAGTACTGTTTGTGATACGAAAAGAGTCCAGAAAAAAGAGTATATACATTTGACGTAGAAACTGTACATTGGAGGAGGTTGGGTAGGCGGGGGGGGGGGGGGGACTGTACATTGGAGGTGGTTGGGTGGGTAGGAGTGGGGGGGGGGGGGGGGGGGGGTGGTAGGAGGGGTGGGTGGGGGACACTGTACAACTATACAAGCAAAACTGTACATTGGAATATTGACAAGACCATACTTGGTGATTTACTGTACATTGGAGGGGGTTGTGTTAGGACATTTACAGGGGACAGTTTCTAATTGCAGTCTCCCGTAAGTGTTTTTTGAGAGTGTTTTTGAAAGTGGGTATAGTGATTCACATTCCTTTACAGCTTTGGGTAGGGCGTTCCACATTGATGTGGCATAATTGCGAAACGTGTTTAGTCCCTTGTTTGAGCCGAATCTGCGTTTAACATGATTTGTGGAGCTCCCTCTGGTGTTGTGATCGTGGTATTCACTGACCTTTGGGAAGTATTTTGACATGTACATGGGTACATTGGTCGTGTAGTGTATCTTGTAGACCAGGCCCATTGCAAGTTGCTGTACTCTGTCGTCTATTCTAAGCCATCCTAGGTTGTCAAAGTGGGCAGGGGTGAGGTGGGTTCTAGGAGTAAGGTCAAGCAGTAGTCTGACCAGTTTGTTTTGAGATGTTTGTAATTTTGTTTTTAGTGCCTTTGAGGTGCTTTGGTACCAACCATGAGGTGCAAGCATAGTCGTAGTACCCTTGAATGAGTGCTCCTGCCAGAGTCTACAGGAAGGTTAACCTTTCACTACCACACTACAGAAGGTTAACTTTTCACTACCACACTACAGAAGGCTAACCTTTAACTACCACACTACAGAAGGTTAACCTTTCACTACCACACTACAGAAGGCTAACCTTTAACTACCACACTACAGAAGGCTAACCTTTCACTACCACACTACAGAAGGTTAACCTTTCACTACCACACTACAGACTGTTAACCTTTCACTACCACACTACAGAAGGTTAACCTTTCACTACCACACACAGTGAAAGGGTTAACCATTTGGTAGTGTGGTAGTGAAAGGATTAAAGTTGGGGTAGGACATTTGACATGGCATCCCCGTTGGGGGGGGGGGAGCCAAAGTATTATAAAGGAAACATAATACAACTAAATGGATTGCATCGCACCGATATAATTTGCAGTTATTTTTTGGTTTGATCGTTATTAGATTAAATAAAAAAGGAATCAATTGTACGTCAACACTGGTTTGGTGAACTTTACTGAAGCCCTGCTTCTAAAGATGTCTGCAATGGCACGGTAAATAGTGGCTCATTTACATGATTTGATTCATTCCATTTCACATGATACGGACATTATGCTAAAAGGCACACTATGGCTGTATTTTATCAAACCAAATGCCAAATGTTTTGTATTTCTTCATTAACCCTTTCACTACCATACTATAGAAGGTTAACCTTCTGTAGTGTGGTAGTGAAAGGGTTAACCATTTATCATGTGGCAGTGAAAGGGTTAACCTTCTGTATTGTTGCAGTGAAAGGGTTAACCCTTTGGTAGTGTGTCTAGTGAAAGGGTTAAGGGAATTTGTGTGTGTGTATATTGGTGTGTATTCTTGTTGAAGAAGAAGTTTGTGTGAAGTGTGAATGTGCGGCGATGGGGGTGCTGGAGTATTTCCTTCCTGCATACGGTATAATCTGTGAAATATGCTTAGGTAATGAGAGCAGAACTTGTGGTCGGCTTTGGGAAATTTGAAAGGGTGGTGGGTATAGGGCTGCGTATCTGCCTCAGGAAATTAAGAGGCAAAAAATCTTTTATTAATGCACCATTAAAAATGTATTCATGTTCATTACTTTCTCTGATGACTTCCATCCACTTTGTATGTAGAGCGAGAGTTTTATTTCCAGAAAGGATGAGCTTTGGTGGATGAGTTGGTGCTAAATATCCTCCATGCGGAGATAACTGGACACTATGACCGGAGTCACCAGACTAATCATGGTGCAATTATCTCAGTTTAAAATTTTAATAAGGCTTTATCATTTAATAGCGGTAAAAAGACATCCGTCACAAGGAATTATGAAGATAAACACGAGAGTTTACAGTATATGTATATGACTACAACGGTATGTTTTAATTTCAGGGAATGGATCAAACCCCTTAGTATCCTCAAAGCACATTATCTAATATAACAACACATGCCTCGTATATGCCTCACATTCACATTGTTCTTCTTGCTAAGCTCGTCCAAATCACTCCCCGATTCCTGCAACCCTGTAAAAGACCAATTACACACACGGGCCATAGACGCCGGACGGTATGAGGCTGGATATAGCCTGGTTTCCTCTCCACAATCCATGAGTGCATAATAAATTTTCTCGCTGTTTATATTCATCATGTTATCAGACACTATTGTTCTCTCCTCCCTGCTGGGTCCCAGCGGGAGCGTTCGTGGATGAGAAGGGAAGACCGAGTTCACTCTCACCTCAGCCACAATCCCCTCAAAATAACCCTCCACTTGGCACTCCCATGCTCCCAAAGAAAGAGGGCTAAAACGAGCACCAACCTCCACACTCCTGGCGAGGGATGAAGTGCTATTAATCCGACCCAACCACAGGCTCTCTGCCCTCTCTCCTTCACACTGATTACACTCGGGAGAGGCGAGCTAGATGCGGCTGCATCTCTGAAAGGCGTGCTTAATGCTCTAATCAATAGGATATTTATAAATGAGTATGCCGCTCAGGAAGCCATACCCACCTGAGGTATAGAGGATGCAATCTGATTACGCACACTCGAGCCACGAGGATTCATCACTCGTGTACGGCGCAGATTGTTCCGCTTTTGCAGTCGTCCGCCCCCGCGGCCCCGCCGTCCTGTTCAGTCGTGTCACTCATTCGTATCGTGATTGATGGCACAGCTTAAGAATGTCATTGATGAATGTGATGGCGCCTGTTGTCAGATAATCTTTAATGACCACAGAGGTGAATAAAGATCCCTGGGGCAGGCTCTGGTAGGCCTACTCCGTACATGCCTCCTCACGCCAAAGAGCACCATTTGGGATGTTTTCCCCCCATTTACATCCTATTATTTACATTGATAGTGAATTAATGATTTGGCATTCCTGATGAGCTACAGTACTGTTGTCTGCATGGCTTGATTAGAGTGATCCGTCTTCTTGGGCCAGGAGAACACACAAAGCCTCACTATGCTGCAACGTTCATTAGACAAGTTCATTATTAAAGAAAAAGCTGATTGACTTTGAGATGGAGGGGTGGAGGAATGGCTCCTCTGAGTCAGGAAGCCTCTCGGGGGAGCCTATCTACATACTGGCACATTGCGAGGTATGAAAGGTTATGTATTTACATCAGTGGCGGCTGCTGACCAAATTTCTTGGTGAAGCACAAATTATTATATTATATTAAATTATATTTTTAAAACATCCCCAAGGCTGCAACACCCCCATTCCTCCCAGGTGTCAGGCTCCTCATTCGCTTCCATTCATTTTGGGGACCATGTTTAAATATCATACTTCTAAAGTATAAACAAACTATACTGCTGTGACGATTTCAATAAAACAGACCATTCTGAGTCAATGGTACAATCATGCTTGTACAACTGTACAAGCAAAACTGTACATTGGAATATCTAACATGTATTTACCACCTTCCTCTGCACGAGGCCACAGATGGGTTTTATGTAACACAAGGACAATTACGTGGGTAATTCGAAAGTAAACGCACGCATTTCAGCGACACACACGTCACTGACACACTGGACGCAGCGGCCCAATATATATATATATTTTAAATCCACTCACCATTTGATGTACTTCTAATGAGGAAATAGTGTCCCTCCCATCTGATCACTTGTAAATTAAATCCATCCTTCGATATTTTCTGATGAAATGTTCAATGACCTCGTCTGCTTGCAAACAGTTGCAAATCAGGTAGCCCCTTCCGTGACTGTGATGTGCAAGCCAGGGGCTTTTGAATCCTTTATTTGCGTGAGGATGCTGTCGAAATCCACTAAACATTGTTCTGTTGATGCGTGACACACGTTCCATTTTCGGGACTCCGACTCCGACAGGTGGTCACTCAGACAGTCACCCAAGCGATTGCCAAAGCAGTGCACTCATCAAAGCTGTGGGCACCTATCCCATCTTCCTCTTCTTCTTCTTCCTCTGGGTGAACGTTTCGATGACTTAGCTATTAGCTCACGTTAGCACAACAAGTTAGCTTACAGAGTCCAAGACGGCACGTTCATGTTAATTACACTACTTCAACTGAGATCAAAAAAAATATATCATCAAACGATGCACAATAAGTTCATGAACAATTGAATATAGATCTTATTCTCGATGTCAGTCTCTTTCAAGGCAAATTGCACACAGTCAGTCTCAGTGGTGAGATGATGACAGAAAAATCTAGAACATTAGATGGCTATTCGACGCCACAGTCAATAGGGTCTAGCTGCAGGTCCGTAGGTTTAGCTGGGGCCAATCTCTGATTGGATTTCAAGGCTGTCAACACAATGTGGAACGCCAATCAATCAAGTGCGGTCCGTCTCACTACCCGGCTTTTTTAAACTCAAATAGCCTATTTTGATTGGATAATTATATTCTTAAGCCCAACCTGTGCAACTTTTTTGCAGTAAGTGATTAACAGTTGGCCATTACTGCAGTCAGGTCAGAGAGCTCAGAGCTGTCACTTGGACATTTTAGAAGAAAAAAAAATTTCACTGGCATTGTTTTTGTTCAAATTCACTGGCATTGTTCACAGAGGAAAACATTTCTAATAAAATAATAATAATAATAATAATACAAAAAAATATTATAATAATAATACAAAAAAATATATATATATATGTCTTTTCATACGGAGCAGAAGCATGGACGCTGAATGAAGAGGCAAAGAGGATGATAGACTCTTTTGAAATGTGGACACTGAGGAAGATGCTGAAGATAACATGGAAGGATAAGATCAAGAATGAGGAGGTACTGAGAAGAGCGGATATGCAAGGAGGACAGCTGCTGGAGAGGTTGAAAAAGAGAAAGATGGAGTTGTGCGGGCATGTTCTGAGAGGATCCAGCGGGGAGATGTTCAAGAAGGTGGTGATGGGGAAGGTGGATGGAAAGAGAGGAAGTGGAAGACCAAGAAGAGGCTGGGTAGACGATGTCTGTGATTGGAGTGGAGTGAGAGGCGGAGTCACGGAGTTGGAGAGAAGAAGTGGGGACAGAATGGGTTGGAGAGTGATAGGCAACCTTCGGAACAAAGAAGCCACCTAATGATGATGATTAATAATAATATATATATATATAATTTTTTTGTCTGTAAAATACTAGTGAAGTACTGCCTCACTAGTTGTCATGCAATAACCTCCACTGGTACACAGTAGGCTATGTGTGCTAGCAGAGCTAGTCCACCAAAAAAGCGCCAAAAGATAGAAAATAAACTAGCAGAGCCAGAACTGTCCCCTGGTGCCACAGCCAGCAGATACGCCTGTTTACTTATGCTTTCAAACCAGCTGCAGCCTGAGAACTGGAGTGTGAGGGGCTGTAACACTAAAGATGGTGGCAATGACAAAGAATTGATGCAAAATAAACATACATCTGTTGTTTAAAAAAATATTATATATATATATATATATATATATATATTTTTTTTTTAATACTTATAACAATATCGATAATTATGGATATCGCGTGATATGATATTGTTATCGATATCGTTATCACAATATCATTTTTGGCCATATCGCACAGCCCTACAAGTGGTTATAGTGTAACAGAGTATTTTCTGTTTCCCAAATAATAGATTCTTATTAGGGATGCTCGATATTGGCTTTTTTACCGATACCGATATTCCGATATTGTCCAACTCTTAATTTCCGATACCAATATCAACCGATACCGATATATGCAGGGTTTCCCCGTCCAAAAAACGGAATAATTGCAGGTAACTAATAATTTCACTGGATATATATATAACAAATATTGTTATTGTTTTTCTTTGTTTTTAAACCGATACCGATATTTTCCGATATCACATTTTACTGCCGTTATCGGTCGGCCGATAATATCGGACATCCCTAATTCTTATCAAACTGGTGAACTACACGCCTGTAGCCCCTAAAGCTGCTAAAATACACATTTTGTTCACTGTTTTGTTTCTAGAAGTAGAGCAGGTTGGAAACCCTAAGTATTACTCTCCCCAAAACCAAGACTTCTCCCCAAGCAGAAACAATTTATGAGTAACGCATACCAGGCACGTTGGAACTTTAAATCGGTAGGGGGTTCGGCCTTTGAGATTTTTTTTTATTTGTTTTGCGCAGTGGAGATAAACAGAGTCGGGACACATTTCCTTTAGTCTAGCCTGTACCCCCCAGACATGTTGCTGGCCCCGTCAAAACAGTATCCTATCAGCCTCTCCATGGGCAGGTCGAGGCATAAAAGTCTTTTATACACAAAAACAGCGTCTCGGCTGTTGTGTCTGGGCCGGGCATTGTAAAAACCCCAAAAGAAGTTCTGAGCTTCCAAGTTGTCATCGGCGAACTGTATATTACACGAGAATTGTTCTTTTCCAGTGACATCAGTGGTTCCGTCAGCGCTCAAGCCAAAGAATGGGCTTTTGGATGCTTTGCCTCTAATTTGTCGCTGAATATCATGGGCAAACAGCTGTAATATTTCATTTTGGATGTTGTTGGACATCCAGTTGTCTCTCTTTTGGAGCCAATTCTTCAACTCGGGATCAGACTCGGTGCGCACTCTTTCCATCATCAGCTGTCATAACACCCCATCCCTATTTGCATCACCCCTCAGTGGAAGCCCCTGGCGCCCGAGGGGGGGTATAGGGGAACAGACTCAGTTAACTCTTCAATACCTGATGCTGAGGCTGAACCTGTCGTCTCTGTCTCTCTCTGACGTTTATCAGATTTTGTGGGACTGTCACTGGGACCGGCGGGACGTTTCGAAAAGAAATCTGATATTTTTATTTTCTGCGAGTGAGACATTCTGTGCTAGCAAAGTCTGACTACTAGCTAAAATCGACTGACTGCGCAAGCACTGTATCACAGTAGCTCAGTGGTTCGTGGCGCGTGGGAAGGGCGGGAGACGGGAGGTGAATACAATTAGTTGTTTCACCTGTCATTCAATCAGTCTGTGACAGTCTGTCATCACTAGAAAATCTACTCTGCTGCAATCTTGTCGGTTTTACACGTATGATTGTGTACGTACAGTAGTATAATGAATGAATGAAAACTTTATTTAACAGATTGGAGAATGGCTACAATACAGTACGGCTCAATACACACAATATTAAAATGGTGAAGTGCTTTGAGCAGGACAAACTTATAATATACAGTTTTACAGTTATACAGTTACAGTATATAATATACAAATATATAAATACTGTCATAAAAAAAACCATAAAAAAATTAAATAATAAATAAAGATATTTAAAAAAAAATTATTATTTGCAATAACTGAGGGGGGGGGGGGGGGGTGCTGCCGCACCCCCTGCACCCCCCCTTCCAACGTGCCTGACGCATACCTACTTCCATTATGGGCGGTAAGTGTGTACACAAAGTTAAAACACAGATATACACATTCTCTTCTCAAGTAGATGTTTTTTTTTGGGTTATCAATGAATACAATTTTTACATGTATTAACTCTAGAATTGCCACAGTTATCTACAATAGCAACGATAAAGAAGTGCGAACCACATATTATTATAATAAAAGTGTTTTGGTTAATCAGAGTGTTTACCAATCGTATATTATCGTTTTTTTTTGTTCCAAGTGTTATTTTTGATTACATCACTAACAAAATAATAAAAGAAAAAAGACTAATTTAATCAGATTAATCACTTTATTCAAATTGAGGATTTAGTTTGAGGATATAAAAAATAATTATAATAATTATAAAATAAATAAATTATTTTTTTGATTAAAATGTTTTAATTAAAAACCAAGGTTCGAACGTCCATTCGAAAAACCCTGACGAAGTTTGAATCACTTTATTCAAATTGAGGATTTAGTTTGAGGATAAAAATAAAATAAAATAAAGAATTTATAAAAAAAATTTAAATGTATTTAAATTTTTTTTATTAAAAACGAAGGTACGAACGTCCATTCGAAAAACCCTGACGAAGTTTGAATCACTTTATTCAAATTGAGGATTTTGTTTGAGGATATATAATAAAAAAAATATAAGAAATTATAAATTAAATTTTTTTAATTTTAATTCTTTTATTAAAAACGAAGGTTCGAACGTCCGTTCGAAGAACCCTGACGAAGTTTGAATCCCAAAAACAGACTTCGGGGACAGCCTTACAAAACATATTATTTATATTATTCAAATGTCACTCAAACATGTTCCGTTGTGATGTCACTGTACGATGTCATAATAGAACATTCTAGAACATTTGTGATGTCACAGTATGATGTCATAATAGAACATTCTAGAACATTTGTGATGTCGCAGTATGATGTCATAATCAAACATTCTAGAACATTTGTGATGCAACAGTATGATGTCATAATAGTACATTCTAGAACATTTGTGATGTCACAGTATGATGTCATAATAGAACATTCTAGAACATTTGTGATGTCACAGTATATGTCATAATAGCACATTCTAGAACATTTGTGTTCTATATAGTCAACAATTCTCTCCAGATCTTTGAGGGAAATTCAAGAGAAGAAAGAAGAAGTAGAAGAAGAAGAAGAAGAAGAAGAAGAAGACGAAGAAGAAGAAGACGAAGAAGAAGAAGAAGAAGAAGAAGAAGAAGAAGAAGAAGAAGAAGAAGAAGAAGAAGAAGAAGAAGAAGAAGAAGAAGAAGAAGAAGAAGAAGAAGAAGAAGAAGAAGAAGAGCTCATCAAAAGAACTGCGGAGGGCAGTAATACGCCACGATGCGTCTACACTGCCGTAAATTCTAAAGAAGGAGAAGAAGAAGATCTCATTGTGCATCTTGAGACAGGATAGATAGACTGTCTATCTACAACACATAGACTGAAACCTGCATTTCTCAACCAAGGTGCCTTGCCTACCGTTTTGCTGTGGAAAGGTGAGTGTCCAAAACAGCTAGCTAGCTGTTCTACTTGAATACTGAATGTTAATATTGAATCAGACAATATTGAATACTGAATGTTAATATCAGACCATATTCAAGCCCAGATTAAGAATTCAGAGGCCTCTGGACCAGACTCTTGGAGGCCCCCACACACGTGCACGGACAGTGGCGTTTTTATATGTAAAACATTGGTGGGGCAGCCACCAACCAAGGCTACATACCAGGCAAACTACAGTAATCAAAATTACAGTATCCATCGAGAGAGAGAAAGTATAGTTGAGGACTTTTTTTTAAGTATTGAAAATTAATTATATTCCCTGTCTGCCAAAGTTATTGACAGGGTACCACACAATATATTATACTTTATTGTTCAGCTAAAAACAAGCCTACAAACATCACAAAACAAACTGGTCAGACTACTGCTCGACCTCACTCCTAGAACCCACCTCACCCCTGCCCACTTTGACAACCTAGGATGGCTTAGAGTAGACGACAGAGTACAGCAACTTGCAATGGGCCTGGTCTACAAGATACACTACACCACTAAGATACCCATGTATGTCGAAATACTTCCCAAAGGTCAGTGAATACCACGACCACAACACCAGAGGGAGTTCCACAAATCATGTTCAACCCAGATTCGGCTCAAACAAGGGACTAAACACGTTTCGCAATTATGCCACAACAATGTGGAACACCCTACCCTCAGCCGTAAAATAATGTGATCCCTACCCTCCGTCAAAACCGCTCTCAAAGAGCACCTACGGGTGGCTGCAATTAAAAACTGGCCCCTGTAAATGTCCAAACCCCGCCCCCACCCAACCCCCTCCAATGTACAGTTTCTTCCCCTTGGAATGTATATATATTTCTGTTTCTCATGATCTACTTATATGTGTAATATGACAGATGTTGGGACATGTGCAATAATGGTTCATGTGCAATATTTTCCGCCGATGTGCAATCTTTTTTTTTCTACTGTCATGATTTTGCAATGCTTTTTTGAACTGAATTTGATGGTACTAGTCTACAGTGTACAAGAGTGAACTATTTTATACTATTTTCCCCAATAAAAAATCCCCCAAATTATGGAAAAGCATAAATATTAGGGATGTCCGATATTATCGGCCTACCGATATTATCGGCCGATATTGGCATTAAAATGTGATATCGGTATCGGTTTAAAAAAAATATATTTTTTAGTTTTTTAGTTTTTTTACATTTCTATAACCTTTATTTACCCAGGCAAGCAAGTAAGAACAAATTCAGATTTTATTTATTGTCAAAAGTATGCATAATGTTGTGTTAATTCCACAACAAGAGATATGTAATGTTAATTACCTGAAATTATTCCGTTTTTTTGGGGGGGAAACCCTGCATATATCGGTATCGGTTGATATCGGTATCGGAAATTAAGAGTTGGACAATATCGGTATATCGGTATCGGTAAAAAAGCCAATATCGAGCATCCCTAATATATATATATATATTCTTTTTAATCTAAGTGTTGTAGTATAACCAGTAGGATAAAATTGATCTGTAAGTGAGTTTAGTGACACTACCCTCTATAAGAGTGGAGATATTTAATGTTTTTTTCCAATACAAAATCCCCAGAATTATGAAAAAGCATTTTTTTTCAAATCTAAGTGTTGTAGTATAACCAATAGGATACTATTGATGATGTGTGCAGTGATTTTGGTGACACTATACACTGTATGACAGTGAAGTTATTGAATCTTTTTGTAGTGTCTCTTTTCGGTGTTTTAGACTCGTTTAAATCCAAAATGGCGGAGGCTGATCGCAGAGAAGGCGGTCCGGAGGAGTACGCCCGGAGGCACCAGTGGTGGAGCAGGGTGTTCGGGAACAACTCCGGCCCCATCGCCGAGAAGTACTCCGTGGCCACGCAGATCATGATGGGAGGGGTCACCGGATGGTGTGCAGGGTACCTGTTCCAGAGAGTAGGGAAGATAGCAGCGACTGCTGTAGGAGGAGGGTTCCTCTTGCTACAGATAGCCAATCACAGTGGCTACGTGCAGGTGGACTGGAAGAAGGTGGAGAAAGACGTGAACAAGGCCAAGAAGCGTCTGAAGAAGAAGGCCAACAGCGCGGCCCCCGAGATAAACACCTTCATTGAGGAGGTAACGGCCTCCGACTTCGTCAAGAGGAACGTGGTCCTTTCCAGCGGGTTCGTGGGCGGCTTCCTGCTGGGCCTGGCCTCCTAAAGCCCCAGTGCGCTGCGCCCCCCAAACACCCAGGAAGTCCCCATTAACTGTGAATCCACTCCGACATCAGACCCTGGCTGCGTTCACTTCAGACACACGAAAGTTCCCTTTTGATATGCTTCCTCCCTTCTCGTCAGGCGGGGAGGGGTGTAAACATGCTGGCTCCTCCCCTCTCGTCAAAGGGGGGAGGGGTGTAAACATGCTGGCTCCTCCCCTCTCGTCAAAGGGGGGAGGGGTGTAAACATGCTGGCTCCTCCCCTCTCATCAAGGGGGGGAGGGGTGTAAACATGCTGGCTAAACCGAGGCCCGCTCGGTTTTCCGAACAGAGGCCTTTCACGGAATGTTCAGAACGGCCCCCATTCGTCCTCCATGTTGGAAGAGACGACTGCTGCTACGGGTCGACGTGTGAGAAATACGTCAACAGAAATTTAATAAATCAGTCTCTTACCACTGGATACTTTGTCTTTTCTAATGTCTTCGCTATTAATTCATTACATTTTCTTTTGAAAGCGGTTACCAACGGTTACAGGCAGCCATGTCGGAAGAAGGAGAACCACTACGAACATTCGGTGAAAGGTCTCCCATGAACCCCAGTAGAGATGAATAGATTAGTGATCTGTAACCGGATACGTTAGACGCCCTCTCCGTCGAGGCTTACGAAGACACACACTGTAGCACTCAACACTTTGATGAACATTGTTGCTCAGCTGATAGAGTTGTGCCCTTCCTGATGACTTGTCGTACAGAACTTGTAAGTCGCTTTGGATAAAAGCGTCAGCTAAATAACTAAATGTAAATGTAAATGTAGACGGTCCCTAGCTGCGCACTTGCCTCAAGGCCGACTGCACATATAGATCAATATTATTATTATTAAATGTACAGCTCCGAGGCCGGCTCGCCTCGTTTAGGTGAAAATAAGGTTGTAGCTCATTGTCTACCTTACTACGATAGGAAAGAGGTGTCCTTTGTGTTTTTTTTTATCCACTTTTTCTCCCATTTTCTATATTTTCTCCCATCGCAATTTCGTATCATCCAATTCAACCCTCCCCTGTCACGAATGCTGTTTCTTGCCTCCCACAAGCCGGCTGCAATGTGGACTAAGTCATACATAGCACAAGTCACCTCCGGTACTTGAGGTAACAGCAGTCGCATCTTTTCACCTGCGCAGCTCGATCTCTCAGTGGCGAGGAGTAACGCGTGGGAGGCTCACGCTGCCCCCGACACTTCCTGATTCTACTGCGCAGGCGCACCAACCGACCTGTAGGAGTCGCTGTCCACAACGCCCGATCCCCACCCATCAGTTTCCCACCCTCTAATACTGCCAATTGTATTAGTACGGACGACCAGCCAAACTGAAAACAATGTGGAGAGCTGGATTCGAACACACGAACCCAGCGTCTCCACATTGGTGGCGAGTGCCTTGCCCACTACACCACCTAGCCGCCCCTTGTCCTTTGTGTTTTAAAAACATTTTGCTTAAGAATTATTGACCGTGGAAATTCGAATCTGTGAATATCTTTCTAACTTTACCTAAGTCTCCCGATTCCGATACAATAAAGCGAGTCTTTATCACAAATCATATTCTCAAAATAATCTGACGGGCAGATATTATTGCTGGCTGACCTATTTCGGCCTGCGGGCCGCCTATTGCCGACCACTGAACTAGGATATCTGTTGGGTAACGTGCGTTTAGACAACACTATTTGGGACAGACCACACAGGCTATTTCCATATTATTAGGCTATTACTTCACATAAAAGATCATGTCTAAATGAAATGCACAAAACAAAAAATGTATGTATCATAACGTTACCCTGGTATAGATCTGTATGCATGTATTTATGTATTTTATTCATAACGTTATACATATTCGTTAACACATACGGGGCCATTGGGATGCGTCTAATAAATCTCTAGGGGACCAGCAAATGTAAACAGACGTGGCGCTGTTTGTAGAGCTAAATCTATACTTTATAGTATTGCTATCTGTCCATTCTCATTGTCAATTGGGACCATAAACCGTCCCTTCAAAATGGATTAAAGAAATAATTTTTTCATCAATACGTTCTCATTTTATAGCGCCGTGAATATAAGCGTTATACGGGATTTGGTCTAGTATATTTCCTGGGAGGCGAGATAAAGGGCTAATAGTTACTAACGTTATATCCAATGGCATTTCCGTTATACAGATGCTACAGTTAAAACTCAAACTGCATATGATCGGCACGATCCTCAAGCACGTAGGCATGAAAGGGGGGGGCGGGGGACGTCGTTTCTTATTATTGATTACCAATAACCATGTTTGTCTAAGTAGCCACATAGGCCGATCGTATCGTATCATAACAAGGCTCGATCAGGCTGTAATTTACGTGAAAAAGATCTTACCATGAGCCGGTTGGACCCCCCTGAGCATTTCCCCGTTATCGATCGCCATCTGGTAGATCGATATGTCCATTGGCTGATGATAAATCCCCTTATTGCATAGTGAAATCCGCAATTCAAAACATATCCCGTGCAACAGACAATAGCTATCGCTTCAGATGAGTAGAAAACTACATTAGAGAACCAAAAAAAAAAAGACAACTTCTGCCACAGGGAACACTCTATTATCGCGATAGCGCCCCTAAGATGATCTGGCCGGTATTGCACTTTCTCGAATTCAAAGAGTAGGGTACATCTGCAGTGCCGCTCGGCGACTTTAAATAGGTTATTAAAATGGAATAAAAGCCAAAACAACTTGCCATGGATATATCCGTGCTTCTGTCCACAACGGGTGGAATCGAAACACGGAGATCTCCGTGGTCGGGCGCCATTGTGTTAACATTAGATCGTGCATGGCTTTTACATTGAAAAACGTACTTGTCACGTGGTTCCGTTCTCCATTCTTTTCTTTTTACCAAATCTTTTTTTATTTTCAATTTTCAAACATGAAACAACACAACTCACAACACAATAATAACAATAATACATAAGACATCCAAGAACATAAACTAACACAACATTGATTAGACAATAAGGTTGTCACCAAGTAAAAGTATAATAAAATAAAATAAAATATATACTATAAAAATTGCTTACCGAATCCCCTCCACCTCCACGCCTGGCAACCGCAAGCCCCATCCCGGAGGACCCCCAGCCCGGCCCCCCCGCGAGCCAAATCACCACGTCTCTTTAGTGCCTCGACCCGCAGATACCCCGAACCGTGGCCACCCCCAGCCAGAGCCCACGATCACCAGACCCAGATCAGAAGGGGGTCAGAAAATATACATAGAATCAACATTGAATGAAAAATAATAAATAAAACAAAAATACAAAAAACATCATAACCAACAACATACATGAATATACGCTCGTTCTCCCCCCCCCCCCTCTCGCCCAAGGACCCCAACGTGAGACATCCACATAACACTTTCTTCAGTACTCAATTTCCAGAGTCATATGCGCTCTTTCAGTTTTTCCACCACAGCCGACCAGACCGCGATATTGGCTTCATTAACACCTATGACACATGCAGTAGAAATCTCCAAATAAATAACATCAAGATAGGTGAGAATCCATACCTTCGGACATAACTTATCTGGTTGTATCCAGCGTGAGGCAATCAGCTTTTTGGCAGCCGTCAGACCAGCCAAAATGAGTCTCTTTACATGTACAGAGGTCGGCAATTGAGAAACATCATTTAAGGGTTCACTCAGCAAAATGATGTCTCGTGCCCCTAGATGGCGCTTTAACTCAACACTGCTGAAGAACGAGGAATTTAATCTACAATTTAAGGAGAAGCTCATTGAATTTGTGCAGTTTAATGCTGGATCGGTACAGGACCCCAGAACTTTGTGGAATGCGGTTAAGGGGTTTATTAGGAGTAATACCACTCTATTTGCTTCCAATCTACGCAAGGGGCGTCTCTCCAAGTTAGTAGAATTGGAAGAGCTGCATAAAACAATGATGTCTTCTATGCAGCGCAGATATTCTAGCCGACTGGAGCTCCAAATTAAAGTGGTGAAAAAGGAGATAAACTCCATTTTAAGAGAACAGTCTGAATTTCAAATGCACAGAACAAGACAACACTATTACTTTCATGGCTCTAGACCTAGTCACCTACTGGCTATGAAGATACGGGCCAGCGATCAATTTGCAGATATCCCTGCCATTAAGAACCAACAGGGGGAGATAACCACCAACCCCAACAAAATCAACGATACATTTCGCTCATTTTATTCCAACCTGTACGAGTCGGAAGTGGTCTTTGATCACGCCAAGCTGGAGGACTATCTTAGTCAAATTAACCTACCACAAATCTCAGAGGAGGACGCAAAGCGGTTAGCTGAACATATCACACTAGATGAGCTCAGGGAAGCAATTGCTGACATGCAGCAGGGCAAGGCTCCTGGTTGGGACGGTATTTCACCGGAACTCTATACTGCATTTTGGGATATACTTGGTCCCTTATTACTTTCAATGATTTTACACTCAGTCGAGGAGGGCAATTTTTCCAGGGATGTCAATATGGCACTTATATCTGTTCTACTCAAGAAAGATAAGGACCCCACCGAATGTGGCAGCTATAGACCCTTAAGTCTCCTCGGAGCCGATCTCAAGCTATATGCTAAGGTGCTAGCCATCCGACTTCAAAAGCATATGACATTTCTGGTTAACCCCGATCAGACTGGCTTTATAAGAGGCCGACTGGTCACGGATAATATCAGACGGTTACTACACGTGATTGAGGCCAGTAGGGATGTTGCAACCCCTACGGCCGTCATGTCCTTAGACGCGATGAAGGCTTTTGATAGACTGGAGTGGTCGTATTTATGGGCAGTACTAGGAAGGATGGGATTGGGCGAGGGTTTCATTCACATGATCAAAGTCCTCTACACAGGTCCCTCTGCCATGATCTTGACAGGGAAGCTTTGCTGACCACTATTCACTGTTTCGCGCTCTTCTAGACAGGGTTGTCCTCTTAGCCCAGGACTCTTTGCTCTTTCACTCGAACCTCTAGCTCAGTACATAAGACAATCCCGGGTTATATCCCCTGTGTCAATTAAGGGCACACATCACCATATCAGCTTATACAGACCTACCCTTGGATACGATTTGGAGAAAGGATATCCCTGAGATGGATATAGATTTTGATTGGGATGCAGTCTGGGAAAATATTAGGCTATCATCACACAACCCAGATCACCAACAGATTCATCACATTTTTTTGCATAGGACTTATTTGACCCCCAGGCGATTGAACCTAATGGGTCTCAGGCTTGACTCTCGATGTACCTTGTGTCCAGACGGTGCCATTGGAACATATATGCATATGTACTGGGAGTGCTCTCCTGTTGAGATCTTCTGGGAAAATGTTACCACTCAGTTATCAGAGATTTTCTCTCTAACCATACCAGCCTTGCCTTCTGTTTTAATGTTAAATGATTGCATCCTTTATTCATTAACCCTGTAGTAGCGTATTCTCATAATTAGTGCTGTCAGGCGATTAAAAAATGTATCTAATTAATTTACAGGATTTGTAATTAATTAATCTAATTAATCGCATTTTAATCGCATAACCATTTTAGGCCTGATATTTTATATTCTATAATCATATTTTAAATTGCATGTGTCCGGATGGCAGAATTCAGTACTGTATCTACAAAACCTTCTGTTTAATCATCTTCCCTTTATTAATTTGCTTAGATTTTTCAGGTCTGGTCAATGTTAGCATGGTTTTATTCACAATAAAAAAATAAAATAAAATTGTATTGATATTCTCATTTGGTTCATTACAATTTACTTAAGCCTAGTAACAGACACAGTATTTCTGACACTGGGAATACATTCCCTGAGATCCATAGATGTCCCTAGAATCAGATACCAAGAACATGCAAATGGACCATTTAAAAAAAACTTTATAAATGTTTATTCTACGTTCTTATGGAATGAATGAGATTTAAAAAAATAAATTAATAATAATTTTTTTTTAAATAAATTAAAAGTAATACATTTTGAGCACGATAATTTGCTGTGTAATTAATTAATCTAATTAATGCGATAAACTGACAGCCCTACTCATAATCCATAATGAACATGATTTTCTTTTTTACTTTACTTGTCCAGTGAAAATGTGCTGAGCATGTACAGCGGCATGGTGGTGTAGTGGTTGACGCTGTACATGCTCAGCTGTCGCGTCCTTGACGAAGACAGGCAGGAGCACTTGGATTGGTCCCCGGGCGCGGCCCCTTGTCGACGCCCTGTCTGCTCCCGGCTGCCCTTGGGGGGAAGGCCGACGGGATGGGTTAAGCACAGAGCTCAATCGCACCAGCGACTGAGAAAAAGACAATGCATGTGTGTGTGTGTGTGTGTGTGTGTATTCCAGTGTGTGTGTGCCACTCCCATTGCATGTCCAGTTCGTTGCATGCCGAATAAAGACCTCTAAAGAGGTCCTGCATTATTATTATTATGTTCCTTTTCAACAACAAACATACAGTATGCAGCGCCGATTGGGACAAAAGCCTGTCGAATACAAGACACCACCTATCCAGTTGGTCCGCGAGAGAGACCCAGATGGGTCCGCGGACCACCCAGATGGGTATCGCGCGCGGACCAAAAATAAAGTACCAAGTGACTGATGTATTTATTTAAAAGAATAAAGTGGTGTACTCCTGAATTTCCCTAAGGGCGTCAATAAAGGAATATCTTTATTTTTTATCCACTTTTTCTCCCCATTTTCAATTTTTCTCCCATCCCAATTTCGTATATCCAATTCTTCCCTCCCCTGTCTTGAACGTTGCTAGACTATGCCTCCCACTGGTCAGCTGTAGTGAGGATAGAAGCCTTGCATCACATGTCCCCTCCGGTACACAAGGAGGCAGCCTGTCGCATCTTTTCACCGCAGCAGCTCAAACTCTCAGTGGTGAGGAGTAACGTGTGGGAGGCTCACGCTGCCCCCGTCACTTCCTGCTTCCGCCGCACCGGCGTCACCAAACCGACCTGTAGGAGTCGCTGTCCACAACATCAAATCCCCACCCACTGGCTTTCCCACCCTCTAACACGTGCCAATTGTGTTAGTATGAACGACCGGCCAGCCGGTAGCAACGCCGAGAGCTGGGCTCGAACCCAGCGTATCCTGCGTTAGAGGCGAGCGCCTTGCCCACTGCGCCAATCAGCCGCCTAAAGTGGTGTACTCCTGAATTTCCCCAAGGGCGTCAATAAAGGAATATCTTATCTTATATCCTTCACTTCCGCAATCAGATCAGTCAGCCTTTGCGCATGTTCAATGATTATTTCCTGCCTTCCCACACAGACAGAATGTCGGGAACGGCTAGAAGAATAGTTGATAGAATTCTTAACAACGAAATATTAACTTCAATAGATGCAGCACTATCGTCATCATCGTCATCATAAGTATCATCAACTAACATTACAAGAACAGTAGAGGAGGAAGTTGGACACACGTCACGTATGCAACTGACACAGGTGTTTGCTGTCTGGGTGGCCCGCGGACATCTGGGCCTCTCTCTCGCAGGCCATCTGGGCCTCTCTCTCGTGGGCCATCTGGGCCTCTCTCACGGACCAAAACTGGTCGGCGCACGTGGACAAACTGGATAGGTGGTGTCTTGTATTCGACAGGCTTTTGTCCCAATCGGCGCCTCATACAAACAACCCTGCTGGGCGGTTCCTGACCTGTAGGACACACACGCAGACACACACAAAAAGGGGAATCTTAAAGTTAACCACTGGAATCCGGGTGAGAGAGGGTGGGGGAAAACACAAGAATAAAATAAATTAAAATAAAAACTGTAGGAAACACAAAACACCAGTATAAAATAACTGGGTAAAAATCCCAAAATAGCCACCACTGCCTAGCAGTTGAAAACAACAAGAAAAACAATAGCACTAGAGACAGAGAAATCCCTAGAAGCATGAGCTTGAGACACTCCTCTACTATTGAAGGAAACACATGAAATGGACAAGCATCCGAACACAGTCAACCAAACCTACTTAAAGGCACTGCACACCTGACACCAATCAGGTGGCAATCAAGCCCACACACCTGCCATGCCGCATGGCAATTAACTGCAGAGGCCAGTGATTGACAGCTGTCCCTCACAGAAAGACAAAATAGACAGCTGTCCTGTCCCTCACAGAAAGACAAAATAAAGCCAAAGCACCTTAGAATAAACTAAAATAAGCACCTCAAACTCAGATTCGTTCAAAGATTCGGGTTAGCGATCTCCTGTTAGCGGACTCAACAGAGAAGCACTGCAGACTTTTACGTATTATGTAATCTCGTTGTCGCTGAAAATGAAGGAAACCTCTGTGCCTTTCAAAATAAAGGTTGCATGAATTCCGTTCACTAACTTCGCTCCAGTCAGTGAATCTAAGTAATTAGTTAAATATTGCAATAAACAAGTGGTTAAACACACTGGTGTTCGTTATGTGGCTGATATATTTTATGCACATGCTATTAGGCCATAAGGTGAAGCCTGAAAAGTGGCAAAAATATTATTTTTGTTCCCACGTCTGGGGACTACATTCTGAATGCATTTTTCCATAGATTATACCATCATGGACATTGGGTTAAAAGTTATCCGCAAGATATCGTGCCGAATTTTGATTTGAGGTCTGGTGATGATCTGATGAGCCTCAGGTGTGTACGTTGATCCATGGAGACAGCGTGTGGAAGCAGGGACAGGAAGCTGCCCATATAAGGGTGTGGACGCCTGCTGCTAGGCAGGTGAGAGAGAGGCCCTGGTTGTGGTTGTAACAGCCACCTATGGGGATTCGATCGTCATTTCAATTCTAACTTACTCAGAGGTCCCAGGAACACACACCAAGGTCCACGTGACTGTTATATAGAATAATAATAATAATAATAATAAAAAAAGAAAAACGAAAAAAAATACGAGAAATCTGGTAGACCTGTCCTGGATGCGTGTTGCTTTCTAACAGCGGAGGAGTGCAAGAATGTGACAATTTGACCATGTGACCGCGGCAGCGCGAGAGAGCGGCAGTGCGGAAATAGGCTGTCTATTGC
Organism: Notolepis coatsorum; assembly: GCF_963971535.1. Classification (NCBI taxonomy): domain Eukaryota; kingdom Metazoa; phylum Chordata; class Actinopteri; order Aulopiformes; family Paralepididae; genus Notolepis; species Notolepis coatsorum. Next base: position 46,895,604 of record NC_140166.1, on the reverse strand, counting down.
CATTCTCTAAGACAAACGCTAACCTTAACCAGCTCCTTAACAGCGCCTAAACTTAACCGTTCTAACCTTAACCAACTCCGAAACAATGCCTAACCTTAACCTTAACCTTAACCATGCCTAACCTTAACCGGCGAAAGAATACACGTTAAAAAAAATTGATGGGATTCGAACTTGTCAACAACGGACCGCAGGACCGCAGGACCGCTGCGCTGCCAGGTGAGCTGAGCTTTGAATGAAAATCATGGCGGATTAGGGCTACATAATGCCGCAAGCTCTGCCGCTCCGCTATGCGGTTGCCGCGCCTGCCGCGGGGCGTGTCGCAGCCAATCAGGGAAAACGCGGAAGCAACGGCAGCACTGCTCCGCTGTTAATAAGCAATAGGTGTCCTGGATCGAAGTTTTTTCAGAGGACTTTCACTTCTCGCCTGGCAAGTTAAGTCACCGTTCGACGCAGTTTCTATATGTATCCCACCATGTCTGTGTAACATCTTGTACACTTTCTTTCTGAACGGACGTGAGATGCATATAACATCGTTTAGAAACCTTTTTGCAAACTTTAGAAGGTGGTTTTTGTCAATTTCCGTCCTCTTCTGTACTCGTCGAGATGTAACGTTACTCCCTGGATGTCATGCTAGACTGTTTATACACATTTGTTGTCGTCTGACGTCTGTATCCTGGCAACACAACAGCTGCTATTGGTCGAGGGCAAGACACGTGACAGAACTTGCACCACTTACATGAAATATAACTACGCCCAAGTATCCGTTTGCGACAAAAGATCTAGTCCCAACTTTAAAATTATAATTGCGCAAAACCGGCAGGATTGTAAATGGAGAACTTTTTATTCCTAAATCTACACCAATAGATCTTTTACCCAGAGTGAAAATTGCATAGTCCCCCGAGGTGGGAATGGGATGAAACGATAACAGGCTTCACCTTATGGCCTATATGATGATGATTATTATTATCAGTAGTAGTGGTATAGACTAGTAAATAATGCATATTGTATTGTAAGCAAAACAACCAACTAGTTATATTATTATTATTATTGTTAGACAACAGACAAAAATAGGCTTATAGGCTACTTTAGGACTGTACCACTTATTAGGAGGACGACAGGAGTGACTCACGTGAACCGGATCACTTTAGTGAGTGACTCACACTAACCCGAGTCCATAAAATGAACCGGATTTACCACCACTACCCTGCTACAAACACTCACCTGGAAGTTTCCCAGAATGCCTTCACCCAGCCTAATTACTGAACCCATAGACATATATAAAGGCTAGATCACCCACGCTGCTGGCCAATGGAGACCGACATTGCCACATGGCGGCCATCTTGCCACAAGCAGCACGCCCAGCAGAACGTCCCACTCCACTGACACATGCCTCTATTTGAACGACCACATCAAACAAGAGGTGGACGCGGGCAAATACTGCGGCATGGTCATGCTGGACCTACAAAAGGCCTTCGACACTGTCAATCACTCCATTCTAATGGACAAGCTAAAGGCAATTGGTTTTGATAGCTTATCAGTGAGCTGGATGCAATCCTACCTGGAGGGGAGAGAACAGATGGTAGAGGTAAACGGTACTCTACCCCCCCCCCCCCTCACAGTGAGCTGTGGTGTTCCACAAGGAAGCATACTATGACCGCTACTCTTCCTAATTTATGCAAATGACATGTCGTCAGCCTGTGACTGCAACTTGTTCCTGTTTGCGGACGACTCAGCCCTGCTGGTCTCTGACAAGAACAAATTGCAGGTTGAAAAAACCCTCAGCACGGAACTAGGCAAAATCTGCATATGGCTCGCTGATAACAAACTATCATTACACATGGGCAAAACAGAGTCCATTCTCTTCGGTTCAAATAACAAACTCAGCAAGACCGACGGCTTCTCAGTTACAGTGGGTGACAATATTGTCACAAGGAAAGACGAAATTACCTACCTGGGTTCCATCCTAGAGGCAAATCTTTCCTGTGACAAAATGGCATCCAATGTAATAAAAAAAGTCAACCAACGAACTAGATTCTTGTACCGGATCTCCTCTCTGGTAAACAAGAATACCCTGAAGACTCTGGCAGGAGCACTCATTCAAGGGTACTATGACTATGCGTGCACCTCATGGTACCAAAGCACCTCAAAGGCGCTTAAAACAAAATTACAAACATCACAAAACAAACTGGTCAGACTACTACTTGACCTGAACCCCAGAACCCACCTCACCCCTGCCCACTTTGACAACCTAGGATGGCTTAGAGTAGACGACAGAGTACAGCAACTTGCAATGGGCCTGGTCTTCAAGATACACTATACGACCGGGGTGCCCATGTACATGTCAAAATACTTCCCAAAGGTCAGTGAATACCACAACCACTACACCAGAGGAAGCTCAACAAATCATGTTAAACCCAGATTCGGCTCAAACAAGGGACTAAACACGTTTAGCAATTATGCCACAACAATGTGGAACGCCCTACCCAAAGCTGTAAAGGAATGTGAATCCCTGCCCACATTCAAAACCGCTCTTAAAGAGCACCTACGGGAGGCTGCAATTCGAAACTGGCCACCGTAAATGCCCAAAACCCCCACCACCTCCTAATAGACAGTCTCCTCCCCACCGCATGTATATATTCCCTCCCCGCCGTATGTATATTTCCCTCCCACCCACCCACCCCCTCCTAATGTACAGTCCCCTCCCCATCATATGTATATACTCTGTCAGGATCTAGGGGTAACAGTACTGTATATTTGAATACCGCTTATGTCACAAATGTATCAGTACTAAATACCTATATGTCCCTATGCCATAAATGTCATGTATGTTGTGTATGTCATAAATGTCTATATGAAATGAAAATGGGGGACCCTGATGGAAACAAGACAAACGTCTTTCTCAGGTCTGCATCCCCTTAACAATTGTATGTATTGAGCCGTACTGTATTGTACCCATTCTGCAATCTGTTAAATAAAGTTTTCATTCATTCATTCATTCATTCATTCATTCATTCCACTCATAACATGAATGCTATGGTGCATGTACTATTGAAATAACCATAGCTTGCTACATTTTCAACCGATTTTCAAACGGTTTGGTTTGTTATAAACGTCAGAGATGTAGTTATCATACTGCATTAGGGTGACCAGACGTCATGCATTGCGCGTGATTGTACAGCATTTCTGTCTCTTTTCACGCATCACGCAAATTGAGACCATGTCCTGCATGATTGGTTGTCATCCGCACTAACGTCCCCCCACAATGTAGACAGTAGCTAAAAAAAAATAGAATGTATGAGTGAATGTAAATAGAGGTAAACGAGAACTTAGTGCAACACTTTTAGCAGCAGTGGTACATAATAAGTATGAATAATAAATAATGGCAGTAAAATACAATAATACAATAATGGCAGTAAAGTGGCAGTGAGATGATGGATATGGCAGTAAACTAATATGATGTACACTAAATAAATAAACTAATTAATGGCAGTAAAGTAAAGTGGCAGTGTGTGTCTGAGTGTCTCACACACACAGACACACACTGCCACTTTACTTTGTGTGTCAGTGGGGGTTAGTCCAGAGTCTGTGGGGGGCAGAGTGAGAGAGGGGGGAGAGCTGCTGGGTGTGTGTGTGTGTGTGTGTGCATGTGTGTGATAAGACTGGGGGTCCAGACCTATAATCATAAGTGATTGTAAGTCTGGGTGGTAATTTTATTTATTTTGAGTACTTAACACCCATTAGAGACAAAATAAAAAAGAAAAAAAATGAATAAGGGCAAAACATATTAGACTTGTGGTCATTTTAATGAGGACAGTGGCGGATGAGCCTTGAAGGAGGCGACAGGGACAGTCCACCAAAAAAAGGGGAGGGGGCTGCACTGGGGGGGGGGGGGTGTCCCACATTGTCCCTCACAAACATACCCTTTGTCCCACATTTGGTTTATTGGGATCTGGTCACCCTATACTGCATACGTATAATGGGACTTTCATATGAAAATAATTTCAACATGTCCAAGCATCCTGAATCATAGCCACATTAATAACGTTTGTAATAAACCAAACCGTTTGTAAATCGGTTGAAAATTGAGCAAGCTATGGTTATTTCAATAGTACATACACCATAGACATTCATGTTATGAGTGGGCATGCTGCCTGTGACAAGATGGCCGCCGGTGAACTACGCTGGAGACTCCGCCTTGCACCATCTAGTTACTGTATATATATATATATATATCTATGACTGAACCGCCCACACCCAGATTTACCAGCTGGACCAGGGATTCAAACACAACACAGGATTGCGCCGTCACTGTAGTTGCAAGTGTCTTTTATTGTTTTATTAAGACACATTAGAGCACAGAACGCGGAGCACAAAGGGGGACAAGGGTGAGCGGTGGACGACGTCCTTTTAACCAGGGACAAAACTTGATCCAAAAGCAACGTCAGTCGGAAATGTATGGCTTGGGGCTGAGCAAAGCAATTCAGTTTCAGAGCTGACGTACGGTGCGTCTCGTTTTGTAATGACGGAGACCAT
>NC_140166.1:46838258-46890871 GCF_963971535.1 Notolepis coatsorum | reverse complement strand
TCAGGATCTGGGGTCCTTTTTTTGGGGGGGGGGGGGGGGGGGTGTTTTGATCAGGCTGCACACACTGAAACACAAGGGTCTCTTCATGGTAGCTTCATCAGGCTGCACACACTAAAACACAAGGGTCTCTTCATGGTAGCTTCATCAGGCTGCACACACTGAAACACAAGGGTCTCTTCATGGTAGCTTCATCAGGCTGCACACACTGAAACACAAGGGTCTCTTCATGGTAGCTTCATCAGGCTGCACACACTGAAACACAAGGGTCTCTTCATGGTAGCTTCATCAGGCTGCACACACTGAAACACAAGGGTCTCTTCATGGTAGCTTCATCAGGCTGCACACACTGAAACACAAGGGTCTCTTCATAGTGTAGGTGGTGTCTCATACTGTGTCGCTTACTTGCGTCTCTCTCTCTCGGAACGCAGTGCACGCTTACTTGGCGTCACGCTTAACCTTTTCCACCCGTGGGGTCCGGGGCCGGACCGCAAAATGACATCACGTCATAAATCAATCTGTCTAGACTGTCTGACAAAAGTATCGTTTACATTTTTCAAACGTATTCAAGTATAAACATCATAACCATGTCACAACAGCAGTTATAATGTATATTATCATCAATTTGTTAGTTTACTAATGGTTAAAGTGTTATTAGATAGATTTTCGTTTTCAATTTTTCTATTGTTTTGGTTGCGAAAGTTGACAATTTTGGAAGAATTTAACGTTGGGGAATTGTAGTTTTTTGACGCCATTTTGAAAGAGGACACCGAGAGCTTTCGATGAGCATTGGAATTTTTCCGAACAACACTTCCCAAAGGCCTCTATAGGGCTTCAAGCAAATAACTTTTATTTTTTTTTATCAATTTTTTTGTCCTCGACTTTTTCCCCGTATTTTTCTCCCATCCCAATTTAGTCGTTATGTCAATTCCCTTCCTGGTCGTTGCGCGCATTTCCCCCCCCACTGTCAGCCTAGGGAGGGGGAAGACTATCACATGTCTCCTCCGATACATGTGGAGTCAGCCAGCCGCTTCTTTTCCCCTAACAGCGAGGACTCTCAGTGGGGGAATGTAACGCGTGGGAGGATCACACTACCTCCCCCAGATCCCTTCCCTGCTGTACAGGCGCCCCCGACCAGACCCCCGACCAGTAGGAGTCGCTGTTTACAACGACCAGGACACATACCCCACGGCTTCCCACCCACTAACACTGCCAATTGTGTTAGTAGGGACGACTGACCAAGCCGGACGGTACCCGATACCAGATTCGATACCAGAGGTCTCTGCGGTGGTAGGCAAGTGCTTAGTCCACTGCGCTACCCAGCCGCACCCTAAGCAAATTACTTCTGTATGAATTTTTTTAATATCTCTTATTACTCGGGATAATAAACCACAAAACGTAACATTATTGGCATATATGGGAGCGCAGTTCATTTGTCTCCCCTATTTCTAGCATGTAGCAACAATCAGATTTGAAATTAGTTTCAAAATGGTGGCACCCTGGCAAAAATGTTAAAGTGACTGTACATACAGTAGATTTCATTATCTGTTCTTATGCACGCCTGGTGATACTAAATCCAAATTGAACTCGGGCATTTGAACTATAAGATTTGGCACAATCCATAAATCTGCGAATTGGCTATTATTATATTCTATAATAATATTTCTGTTAGGGTTTGTAACCGACCCCAAGCGCAACGGCACAGAGAGAGTTGTTTCTGAGTTAGCCAAAAACAAGGGCGTGTTTATTCTCAGAGTCACAAGATTGAATTAGGTGGAGAACAGAACAAACGGGGAATCTGGCATGTGAAGAATGTTTGCGGCTCTGCAGATTCTCCCAGAAGGTGATGGTGAGGAATTTGCTTGTGACGTCTGAGCCGCTCAGAGCGCAACGCGTAAAGCGGGCAGATAAACGAGGTGTAGCTTCGTATGGGGAATCAGGTTCTCCAACAGGGATACTTCACGAGAGTCCTGGGGAGCAACAGAACAGCGACGGGAAAGAAAGGCAGATGCAGGGAATATTCAAAACGATCCAACCTCGATATTAGGGAGAAAAGAGTATATAAAGCCCTCTGGGGCGCTGATTAGAACACACATCAGGTGCGTGATGGTAATTGATACTTGACTTAGAAGTGTGCGTTCGGCCACGGACCAATCATCACAGAATCCTCACAGAAACCTTAAAGGAACGGAGCATGGCGGGGAATGCAATTAATCAACAAAGTACCTTAAAGGAACGGAGCGAGTGGGTGGGGAGCGGACAAAACCTCACAGTACCCCCCCCTCCACGGGAGCCACCGGGCGACCCAACTCGGCAGGGACGTGCACAGGACTTTAGAAAGGCAGGTGCCCGTAATCATAAAAGGGCATTAATTATTAACTGTAATGCGAGCGCGCGCAGCGCGCGAGCGCGATTTTTGGGGTTAATACAAGTCTATCATGGTACATTCAGTTTCACCGATAGATGTCACCAAAACTACATAGTGTCCCTTTAATAACACAATATGCGCTCCAGACCAACAGCTACGGGAGGGAGAGAGAGAGAGAGAGAGAGAGAGAGAGAGAGAGAGAGAGAGAGAGAGAGAGAGAGAGAGAGAGAGAGAGAGAGAGAGAGAGAGAGAGAGAGTATGCTGCGTGTTTTCCTGCACTAGCAGCAGGGAGGGAGGGGCTGGGGACTGGGGAGGGCTGATCTGGCGACGTGTTTCACGAAAATATACAGTGCACTGCAAACCCGACATTTTATTTTGTTGGGCAAATACCTTACCTGATGTGTACTCTTGCTTTGTTTTAGTTGAAATAGTAACTGTAAAAAAAGAGGTCTCGACTCGAGTGTGAGGGCACTGTGAGCTCAACAACAGCTGGATATCAATTTCCTGTTCAGTGCACTGCTGGCCCTGCGCCGGCTGCGCGGTTTACATGTCTCATTGATCAACACCCACCCACGTGCTATGCCTATGCGTAAGGCTGGAAGGACCTATTATTTACGAGAGGGGTGGCATTTCTCTCTCTTTCTTTACCTAATATTTAGATTCTATCGTGACATCTTTCATTTGGAAGGGCAGGGCAGTATATATATATATATATGTGCAACAGTTAAAAAAAAAAAAAAAAAAAAAGTGGGTGGCATAAAAAGGGCACTTTCTAATGAGAAATGAAAAAGGCAGGTGCCCGGGCACCCCTTCACCCCTATGTATGCACGTGCCTGCAACTCGGCCCCGGCCTGCCCGGACGGGACCGAAGGAAGCCGGCGATCAGGGGCACTGGAGAGGGGGACAAAGACAGAGGCCCGGAGAGGGGGACCGGAGACGGGGACAGAGGACCGGCGAGGGAGGCCGGAGACGGGGACAGAGGACCGGCGAGGGAGGCCGGAGACGGGGACTGGAGGACCGGCGAGGGATGCCGGAGACGGGGACAGGGGCCCGACAGCGGAGGCCGGGCACGAGGACAGAGGACCGGCGAGGAACCAGGAGGAACCATGTAGTCCAGGAGGAACCATGTAGACCAGGAGGAACCATGTAGACCAGGAGGAACCATGTAGACCAGGAGGAACTATGTGGACCAGGCGTAGCGGCTGGGCCAGGCGAGGGAGCCGGACCAGGCGTGGAGGCCGGGCGTCGAAGCTGGACCGGGCCAGGCATGGGAGCCGGACCAGGCGATGAGGCAGGGCTAGCTGCCTGGGCACAAGCTAGCTGAAAGGGCCGTTCTAGCTGTGGGAAAGCTACACACAAAGTGGAGGCCATGCTAGCTGGGGAAGCTACACATATAGTGGGGCTAGCAGAGGGACTGGGTTAGCTGCCTGGGCATGGCTAGCTACAGGGCCTATGCTAGCTGCAAGGGCTACATTAACATAGAGGCTGTGCTAGCAGCCGGGGCTAAGCTAGCAGACTGGGGCCATGCTGGTAGTAGAGGCCTGGCAAGCTGCAGGGGCTCTCTCTGTGTCGGCTGGGGTCGTCATGGTTGGATCGTAATGTTAGGGTTTGTAACCGACCCCAAGCGCAACGGCACAGAGAGAGTTGTTTCCGAGTTAGCCAAAAACAAGGGCGTGTTTATTCTCAGAGTCACAAGATTGAATTAGGTGGAGAACAGAACAAGCGGGGAATCTGGCATGTGAAGAATGTTTGCGGCTCTGCAGATTCTCCCAGAGGTGATGGTGAGGAATTTGCTTGTGACGTCTGAGCCGCTCAGAGCGCAACGCGTAAAGCGGGCAGATAAACGAGGTGTAGCTTCGTACGGGGAATCAGGTTCTCCAACAGGGATACTTCACGAGAGTCCTGGGGAGCAACAGAACAGTGACGGGAAAGAAAGGCAGATGCAGGGAATATTCAAAACGATCCAACCTCGATATTAGGGAGAAAAGAGTATATAAAGCACTCTGGGGCGCTGATTAGAACACACATCAGGTGCGTGATGGTAATTGATACTTGACTTAGAAGTGTGCGTTCGGCCACGGACCAATCATCACAGAATCCTCACAGAAACCTTAAAGGAACGGAGCGTGGCGGGGAATGCAATTAATCAACAAAGTACCTTAAAGGAACGGAGCGAGTGGGTGGGGAGCGGACAAAACCTCACAATTTCAAATTGCATTGGTCCGGATGGGAGAATTCAGTACTGTATCTACAAAACCTTCTGTTTAATCATCTTCCCTTTATTAATTTCCTTAGATCTTTTGTACACATGATCTCAAGAAGGTACTGAACGAGATCAGTGGCAGTTTTTCATGTCTGGTCATTTTTAGCATGGTGTTATTCACTGTCAAAGATGCAAAGAAATCACAATTTAAGCAAGCCTAGTAATTGACACAATAATAGAGCAATATTCCATTTACAGTACTTAGGTATGTATTTTAGGCGGATTTTCAGAAAATAGGGCTCCGGGCTTAAGAGGTTAATGATAGTCTCTTTCTCTCTCTCTCTCGGAACGCAGTGCGCGCTTACTTGGGTTGTGCGTAATGATAGTATCTCTCTCTCCCTCTCTCTCTCTCTCTCTCTCGGAATGCAGTGCGCGCTTACTTGCATCGCACGGAATGATAGTCTCTCTCTATCTCTCTCTCTCTCTCCCTCTCTCTCGTTGCACGTAATGATAGTCTCTCTCTCTCTCTCTCTCTCTCTCTCTCTCTCTCTCTCTCTCTCTCTCTCTCTCTCTCTCTCTCTCTCTCTCTCTCTCTCTCTCTCTCTCTGTCTCAAGTAGCCAAACTTTACACTATCAAAACGAACTGGATATTTGGATAGAGACAGTGTGTGTGATTTGTGGCTGGTGAAAATGGCTGAGTGGCTAGTAACTTTGGAAAACCACTAGCCACAGTGGCTGGTGAGCCAAAAAGTTAATGTCAAGCCCTGATTGTGTGTGATGACTGAATAAAACGACTACTAATACTACGGAGGAGAGGAAGGCCAACTGTTTTCTGAGTTACACCACGTCTTACACTATGATGAGACCATTGTGTTTCAGCGTGTGCAGCCACTTGCCTGGATTTGAGGGCCATGACTCAATCGTGTATCATAAGGAGGCTTGGAGATGATAAATGGCCTGAAGTTTAAACCCACCACCACACCCTGCACACACACACACACACACACACACACACACGCACGCACACACACACACACACACACACACACACACACACACACACACACACACACACACACACACACACACACACACACACACACACACACACACACACACACACACACACACACACGCACACACACGCACACGCACCCGCACTTCCACAGGCGTGAAAGGTGAGAGGAAAGTGAAATTTCTCCCAGCTGTATCAAGGTTTCCTTCTTAAGGCAAACGGTCTCATAAGTAATTCACCATGATGGGGGGGTGTAAGTTACACAGCACCATGGCCTACACCAGGCCCGGAGAAACCACACCATCCGAGGGCCTCGACCCCTGTGTGCGTGTAACTGCCGCGGCTTATGTATTCATATGGCGTGTGACAAATTGTGTCAGCACATTACTCTAGCGAAGCATTATTCATGCATAATTCATCCTCATGCCTACATACATCCCGCATGGACATTTTGAATCCCTTTGAAGTTAATTCTCCCTTCGTGATAAACAGCTGCGTTTTGCGACGCGCGGCTGTCTATGTTGCTATATAGCGTATCACCTGTCCGCGACGCGAGGCTGTCTATGTTGTAATATAGCATATACTGTAGGGCTGGGCAATAAAACGCTAACAATCGATATAAAAAAATTTAAATACTGAAAAGAAAATATCGAATTTTCTTTTTGTGGCCTGCAACAGGGCAGTTTTAAAACCAGAGACAGTGGACAGACTTGTCTTTCTTGCCTGCAACTTAAAGTAATGGCTTTGCTTGTCCAAATGACAATACTGACCAAATTGAGATGCTTTTTTTCTCTGGTCCATTTATTTTGTTTGCTTTCTAATTTAAAATACAGTTTGAAACCGTCTGTACACAGTAGGCTATGTGTGCTAGCAGAGCTAGTCTCCAGTCGCGAGTTACGGTGCATTTATTTTTGGTTTGTCCACCAAAAAAGCGCCAAAAGATAGAAAATAAACTAGCAGAGCCAGAACTGTTCAACTCCCCTGGTGCCACAGCCAGCAGAGAAGCCTGTTTACTTTCGCTTTCAAACCAGCTGCAGCCTGAGAACTGGAGTGTGAGGGGATGTAACACTAGAGATGGCTTCAACGACAATGAATTGCTGCAAAATAAACATACATCTGTTGTTTAAAAAAATATATATATATATATATTTTTTAATACTTAGCATCTTCTTGGCCTGCTTGCCAGCTAGAGCAAGCTAGAGCATCACACGCGAAGAAGAAATGAGGAAAAGCAGTTGGAGCGCGCGAGACAGCGACTCGTCAGATTTGATAAATTTTTTTTTTTTTTAAATTGTTGATTCAGAACAATTTGATCATGGATGAACAAAACATTCAATGCGAATGGTTGATTTAAATTTCAAGGGCTTTTTAAGCACCTTGTTAAAAAATGGCTGTTTCCAAGGAATTCCAGGCCTAGACTTTTTTTTGGTAAAAATCAAGCACTTTAAGCACTTCAAGGACCTTGTGCGAACCCTGTATGTTGCTATATAACGCATCACCTGTCCGAGATCGTTTCACCACACAATGCTGCGGTCAGACAGTAGGGTTAGGGAGGGTTACAGTTACAGTTACAGTTACAGTACAATGTTACAGTTACAGTACAATGTTACAGTAGAGGCAACAGGAGAACTTAGGGGGGGGGGGGGGCGTTTCTCACACACACAGGCAAGTTTTCAGGATAGATTATTGTGCAAGGTATTGAATTAATGAATGAATGAAATAATTAATTAATTAATTAATCTTTATTTCGACCATTATTTAAAAAAAACTGAATAAAAAAGCCAAACAACTAAAAAGATACATATCACTGTTCGACAAGGAGTAGGAAGAAGCCTAAGCGTATCATGCCCTACCCCTATCCGCCACTTCCAAGTGGGAACATTCATTAATACTTAAATTATATAATGGAGAATATCCACATTACCAATAATTCTTAACATTGAAAACAACATAAAATAAATAAATAATATCAGTATCCATAATGTAGTACAAAAGAAAAGGAAAAAGAAAACAACAGCTTAGAATCCAGAAGATTGACAATAGTCACCTCCCCTTTCCTCTTTTTGGTAATTTGCAAATATCATTCCTTTATAAAAAAAAATGTAAATAGAGCAATATTTCAGCTTTCCTTCATTTTATCTTCTAGCCCATCCCATTAATGTATTAATGAATGTGTTCCTGGCCATTTTCACATCTGTGGTCTATTTATGGCGATGTATTTCTGTGTGAGATATCTCAGGAGGTGTCACATGGAGCTGTGTTCCTGTGGAAAAGTGAAAAGAAAATTATGCCAAAAACCCCTTTCATTTAACTTTTTTGTCGCCTTGAAGATGGTTGAAAGGGCGGCTTCAGAGAGACGGTTTCGTCTCGTTCTATATGATCTATACGTATGGACTAGCCTCCTTCCCCAGCAGCAGATGATGATTCTGATGACTTTAAACAAAGAACAAAGTGAATATCTGATCACCCTTCTGGTGACGGACAGCAGATTAAATGAATGGGTATTGGTATCACTACCGACGGTAGTAGCATTAAGCACTAGGAGAGGATATCAGAGAGAGAGAGTGAGAGAGAGGGGGGGGGGGACTAGATTGACAATAGTCTGCTCTGCAGTTGGGTCTTGGGAATTAATTAGGAAGGCAATCCTTGGGGAAATGACCCTGAATAATAAAAGAGTGACAATCTCTCCGTCTCTAAGGCATTTCCTTTTTCCTATGTTCCATCTCACCTTTTGATGTCTGGAAGCTGCTTCTGTCATCAAGATCTACCTTCCGCAGAGACGTAAAGTGCTCTGTAAGTCCCTGTGGTGAGCAACTAATGGGCACAAGGCATAACGGCCTTGTCAGTGTCCCTGGGAAGACTCTGAAAATGTACGTACCCCTCCCATCCCTTCCCCAAACGCACCCCAGCTCTGACCACTTTCTGCTTAAAGCCCAACCTCCAGGTTAAACCCTACTGATACCCTACTGATATTCGCTGGGTAGTTTACATCATTGGTATATAATTTCATTATTTATTTTTTTCCATTTGACACCGGAAATGCCACTCTGAAAGAGTTAAAAAGGTCCATGCACGAATAACATGCACGCGCGAATCAAAAAAGCTTATCAAACGCCGACGTCACAACAGGACAACAGGTGCATATTAATGAGCCGAATCTAAAAGCTTATCAGACGCTAGCACCTAGCACGGCCGTGACGTCACTTCAGGAAACGTATGCCTTATGTCCGTCCGGGTCATAGTACTAGATCAATGGTGGCTCACTCGGTGCATCACAGTTAGCCTATATCTCCGCCGTCCCTGCTACACTCACTGACGTTAGCCTATAGCCCGCCGTCCCTGCGGGTGGTTCTCTCCTCTTTGTGTGCCCCCGTCCCCGCGGAGGAGCTTGTGGACTCGACAACAGCGGCGGCCGCAGGGCGCCGGAGCCCGCAGCGCTAGTTAGCTCATAGCTATCGTGTAACACTAGCCTTTACGGGCTCGAGCACCCTACGGCTGCCGCCGCCGTCGCGTCCATGGGCCCCCCGGCAGGGCACCCGTGGGGACGGGGTGTACAGAGAGGAGAGAACCATTTTGGGTCGGCCGTTCATGCCGGCCAGCGAGCCGGATGTCGGGATTTGTTGTTAGCACAATAGATACCAAGCTAAGCTATGTTATCTACTAACGTTATAAACACAATATGTGTACAACGACACAATGATTTACATTATTACAAATATGGTAACGTGGTTGTGGCTTTTACAAATAGTGGTTAGCTTTAGAGATGGATGGATGGCTATAATCACGGAGCAATAGTGAGGTGAAACAGATACATTTTCATTCGGCTAGTAGTAGCAAGCATATATCTATGGTAGCAAGGCTCTCTGCCTGCCACTAGCTGTGTGACTCTCAGCGCCCCCTGGTGAGCCCCCTGGTGCCCTGCACCTGTTGTGACGATCATTTCGATTACACACGCACGTTATGAACCATTGATTAAAATATGCACGTGCGTGGTGATTGTGTTGGGCAGACAAAATGTTTGATGAAAACGCTAAAACTGGGTCAATTTCAATACTATTTTCCCCCTTCTTCATGAAAGCCACTGTTGGCCTAGTCCACATTGTTTATTGAACATAAATACAACGTGGAGGTTGACCTTTAAGCACACAACGCCTCATACGTGCGTCATATCCAGCATTCCAACACGTTCGGGAAAACTAGCTCAAAGTCACTTCCCCCAGCAGCCATGTGGCTTAGAATTACACTTGAAACTACACTTAGAAGAACTACACTTCCCCCAGCTGCCATGTGGCTTAGAACTACACTTCCCCCAGCTGCCATGCGGCTTAGAACTACACTTCCCCCAGCTGCCATGCGGCTTAGAACTACACTTGGAACTACAATTAGAACTACACTTCCCCCAGCTGCCATGTGGCTTAGAACTACACTTCCCCCAGGGCGGTTAGGTGGCGTAGCGGAGATTGCGTTCGTCACCAACCCCAGAGCTGTGCGCTGGATTCGCCTGTTCGAATCCAGCTCACAGTTCCGGGGTTGTCACCAGCTTGGCTGGCCGTTCACACTAATACAATTGGCAGTATTAAAGGGTGGGAGAAGCTGGCGGGTGGGTCCGGGTCGTTGTAAACAGCGACTCCTACAGTTCGGTCGGGGAGCCTGCTAAGCGCGGATAGGACCTGAGTGGGATAGTGTGATCCTTCCACACGCTACGGCCTCTCAGGGAGGATCCGCGCTGCCAAGTGAAAAGAAGCGGTTGATTGGCTGGACGTGAGTCGGAGGAAGCACGTGATAGCCTCCACTCTCCCAGATGATCTGACTGTGGGGGGTAAGTGCGCAGCGACCAGGAAGGGATTGGGAATTGGCATACGACTAACATTGGGATGGGAGAAAATCGGAGGAAAATGGAGGGGGAAAAAGATATAAAAAAAAAAAAAAAAAACGACACTTCCCCCAGCAGCCATGCGGCTTGGAACTACACTTCCCCCAGCTGCCATGTGGCTTGGAACTACACTTCCCCCAGCTGCCATGTGGCTTAGAACTACACTTCCCCCAGCTGCCATGCGGCTTGGAACTACACTTCCCCCAGCAGCCATGCGGCTTGGAACTACACTCCCCCCAGCAGCCATGCGGCTTGGAACTACACTCCCCCCAGACTGCATCCAGCTAGCCAAATAGCTGGAGTGCCAAACATTGAGTGCCACAGAACACTGAACTATCCACACACAAGCACACATGAACACACACACGACACGCACGCTGTGCACGCTCACACACTAGCAGCCACTTAACACTTTAACATGAGCGGGCACACACTCATGCCGCACACTTATGGCCAAAAGGAAAGGCCACTTTAAATTAGAATAACAGGAACAGTGTATTGCACTACCAAAGCTACCTAGCATGTCCTATATGCTCTGTAAATAACTATGTACAGATACCGAGATGTCACACCATGTTACCTGTTACCTGTTTATTGCACAATGTTGTTTTTTTATTGGATTCTATTATATGTTGTAACACTGTATTGCACTGTATTGCATTGTATTGTATACTTGTATGCCGTGACAATTAAAACTCTTGACTTGACTTGACTTGAGCTTCTTGTTAGCCAACACAAGTACTGTGTTGAGCTGTGTCTTTGCCCATTTCCGCATCGAACAGCCTGCAAACTACCTGGTGTTCTATCGCCCTGCTCTAAGACAAACTCTAACCTTAACCAACTTTGAAAGAGTGCCTAAGCTTAACCGTCGAAAGAACTTGCCATCATGCTCTAAGACAAACTCTAACCTTAACCAACTTCGAAGAATAACTAAGCCTAACCAGTGTAGAAACTGACGTCGGCCAATCAGAGAGCGTCCCCGAGAAATGCGGCTACGGAAAGTATAGACGCTGCTTGCTTAGATGATATAGATCGCTTGAAAACGCGCCCGGCTTCCATCATATTACATCATATTTCAACGCACAGTGCTTTACGTGCGTTGACCTATTTGATTGGCTGCGAGGATACAGCGATGAAACCAGTGCACGCCCTGCCGTGCGCGATATGTCTCGCCCCGGCCTGAGAGGTAGTTACTAGTGACTTCCTGTGAATGAAAAACTATTATTTATATTTGATATATTAACGTTATATTGTGCATTGGAAACAAAAACATACTTAAAATGAGTAAATATTATTCATTTTAGACATGTTTATTTTATTTCTAGGGCTCTAAAAATATATATATATATATATATATATTTTCTTCTTCTTCTCTCTTTTAACCAGGGAGGGCGGCGCTCTAGCGCCCACTATCGGCCGGCCGCCACTGCCCAGCTGCCATGTGGCTTAGAACTACACTTTCCCCAGCTGCCATGCGGCTTAGAACTACACTTCCCCCAGCTGCCATGCGGCTTGGAACTACACTCCCCCCAGCAGCCATGCGGCTTGGAACTACACTTTCACAATCAGCTCCGCTGCTAAGCTGTGGCTACATGCCGCTGCCAGATTGATGCTGCTAAAGTGCTCTGCAGGACGCTCCATATGGCCATTTATGCTGCCGTTGCGACATGGTCTATTACCTGCCTGCAGTCCAAATAATTACAGCTCTCTGGCTTTCCCGCTCTCTTTACAAACCACAGCTGGATCATACCTTGAATACTTAAATACACATTATACAGTACCGTATGTCACCAGCAAAACCCCACGACCTTTGAACTGACGAGGAATAAAGACGGGGTCGAGAGACCTTGCACAATAGTAGCCCCTTGGTGTAAACTCATTCATTCAAATTCATTTTAATTTAGTACTTTTAATTCATTATACTTTTATCTGAATTGTATCCTTTTCAGGCGGTGGGACGAGGCCGTGGTATTTGACACACAGTCAGGTGGTGCTGGTGAGCCGAGGAGGGTTCGAGGCTGTTGGAGGAAAGTGCCTATAGAGACCACCGTTGCATATTCCTTTGCATGGCAAGGCTGATTAAGGAGTGTTCTTTGTTGCTTATTTTCTATTCCTTCTGCTTTTTCTTGTCTCATTGGGGTCGAGTGTGTAAGAGGGATGGTCATGACATGCAGTGGAGATGTATTCTAGTGCCTCGAGTGGACTGGATGCCTCCCTGGGCACCTCTGGGATTATGCTCTAGAGAGCTGGATAGAGCCGTCAGTGTCTCCAAGATGAAAGCCCCCCATTGTCGGGCTGCTAATGCAAAGTAAAGCCAATGTGGAGGAATTCACAATTGGACACTTTCGAGGAGTATAAAGCCCCACCGCGCTGACAAACCGCACACGCGTTGACATCGGTATTTCCAAACGGACAGAAATTAAGTTCGGTCGGACAGTTCGTCGTGCTCGCCATCGTCGATGAGAGTTGACATTTCTTGTCATAATACATCGACTGCAGGAAGCCACACAGCAAAGACTGTGTCAAAGGGGGACGTGAGCGTTCTTGACTTGTGGGACAAAAAGAAAATCAATGTACAACACCTTTGCCTCTCGCGCCGTTCTGTTTGGGAACTCCTATCTATCTCCCCCGTCCTTTGTGCCGCTGTTGGGCTTCCGAAAGGTCACCTGAGAGAGGTGTGTGAGCGGCAGGTACGGAGGGAGCACGGATGGAAGCATAATAACCACCACACTGTATGTCTTTGTGACAGTCGGGGGAGGGGAGAGACGCAAGGCCATGGGGAGACCAGGGGAAAGCAGGAGCATACAGACACACCGCTATCCCATAATACCATTCCGTTTCATGTTCCTAGGGCTTAGCACGGATACAAGCCACGAGGATAAACAGAATAAATCAGCCTGCTTTTGTCTGGACAGTTTTATGAGCCCCGGATTTGAACCACTGTGAGCATGTGCGTGTGTGCGTGTGTGTGTGTGTGCGTGAGCGTGTGTGTGTGCGTGAGCGTGTGTATGTGTGTGTGCGTGTGCGTGTGTGTGCGTGTGTGTGTGTGTGTGTGTGTGTGTGTGTGTGTGTGTGTGTGTGTGTGTGTGTGTGTGTGTGTGCGTGTGTGTGTGTGTGTGTGTGTGTGTGTGTGTGTGTGAATATACATTCGGTTTTTATTGACCCGGCGTGGAGCAAAATGACAAAGCGTGACTCAAGACGTTACGGCGTACAGATACTACTCAGTCCTGCCATTTCTCTTTGTCAAGTGGGGGGAAAAGAAAGAATGTCAATGTGCGAGATAAAACGTGTTTCAATTAAATACAATAGACCCATCCTTCCCTCGTTTGTCCGAGGGGAGCGACAGTTGCGATTGGAGGTTCAAGACAAGAGGGGGCGTGTTTGAGATGGGTCAATTCAGCGCTTGCTTCAAGCCCTCTCTCAAAACAACACATAATAATGATAATAATAATACATTGGATTTATATAGCGCTTTTCCAAATGCTCAAAGACGCTTTAACAAAACAAACCATACAATACAAATGTTGTCTAATGAGTGTTTTATCGAAATCAGTCAAATAATTTTCACCTTTTCTTTTCCTTTTTTATATGTATTTGTATTCATACATGTGTTGCAGTTGAAGGGATATTTCACTTCAGTAGAATCAGCAGTCTTACCTCCATCTAAAGTCATCTACAAATAATCTAAAAACCGCTACTGTCCCTTTCATATACTGTCAACACCAACATTCCACCCAAGGTCTCAGGCTCCTCATTCACGGCCATTCATTTTGAGGACCAGGTCGAAATACAATCCTTTTATATTATTCTGTGTAATTCCATAGCATGCATGCCAGTGTAGCTGTTAAATGTTGTCAGTTGACAGCACACTGTCATGGAGATTAAATCATATTCATCACTTTCAATTAGGTGAGGATTTCCACGATTGGATGCTTGAGGCCACGTGTCGTTACAGTGTCAAATGTGGTACAAAGAAAACAATGTCAAGACATTCATCAGGCTTTCTGTCGGCCGCAGCTCACTCCGCGTAACAATGGCGCAGCGACAGCGATAACAAATCACTGCGATATACAACCCGCTAGAGAGGCCCGCAGACACTGCTGCAGGAGCACAGGAGCGAGGAGGAGAGAGGAGGAGTGAGGAGGAGAGAGGAGGAGTGATGAGAGAGGAGGAGAGAGGAGGAGAGAGGAGAGAGGAGGAGAGAGGAGTGAGGAGAGAGGAGGAGAGGAGTGATGAGGAGAGAGGAGGAATGAGGAGGAGAGAGGAGGAGAGAGGAGGAGTGAGGAGGAGAGAGGAGAGAGGAGGAGTGAGGAGAGAGGAAGAATGAGGAGGAGAGAGGAGGAGAGGAGTGATGAGGAGAGAGGAGGAATGAGGAGGAGAGAGGAGGAGTGAGGAGAGAGGAGGCGTGAGGAGGAGAGAGGAGAGAGGAGGAGTGAGGAGATGAGGAGAGAGGAGGAATGAGGAGGAGAGAGGAGTGAGGAGAGAGGAGGAATGAGGAGAAGAGAGGAGTGAGGAGAGAGGAGGAGAGAGGAGGAGTGAGGAGAGAGGAGGAGTGAGGAGAGAGGAGGCGTGAGGAGGAGAGAGGAGAGATGAGGAGTGAGGAGGAGAGAGGAGGAGAGAGGAGGAGTGAGGAGGAGTGATGAGGAGAGAGGAGGAATGAGGAGGAGAGAGGAGAAGAGAGGAGGAGTGAGGAGAGAGGAGGCGTGAGGAGGAGAGAGGAGAGATGAGGAGTGAGGAGAGAGGAGGAGAGAGGAGGAATGAGGAGGAGAGAGGAGTGAGGAGAGAGGAGGAATGAGGAGGAGAGAGGAGTGAGGAGAGAGGAGGAGAGAGGAGGAGCGAGGAGGAGCGAGGAGGAGAGAGGAGGAGCGAGGAGGAGCAAGGAGGAGAGAGGAAGAGTGAGGAGAGAGGAGGAGAGAGGAGGAGTGATGAGGAGAGAGGAGAAAGGAGGAATGAGGAGGAGAGAGGAGGAGAGAGGAGGAGAGAGGAGGAGTGAGGAGGAGTGAGGAGAGATGAGGAGTGAGGACGAGAGAGGAGACAGGAGGAGTGAGGAGGAGAGAGAAGGAGCGAGGAGGAGAGAGGAGAGAGGAGGAGAGAGGAGGAGAGAGGAGGAGCGAGGAGGAGAGAGGAGGAGAGAGGAGAGAGGAGGAGTGAGGAGGAGAGATGAGGAGTGAGGAGGAGAGAGGAGGAGAGAGGAGTGAGGAGGAGAGAGGAGAGAGGAGGAGGAGTGAGGAGGAGAGAGGAGGAGAGAGGAGTGAGGAGGAGAGAGGAGTGAGGAGGAGAGAGGAGGAGAGAGGAGGAGAGAGGAGGAGTGAGGAGGAGAGAGGAGGAGAGGAGAGAGGAGGAGAGATGAGGAGAGAGGAGTGAGGATGAGAGAGGAGGAGAGAGGAGTGAGGAGGAGAGAGGAGGAGAGATGAGGAGTGAGGAGGAGAGAGGAGGAGCGAGGAGGAGAGAGGAGGAGCGAGGAGGAGGAGAGAGGAGGAGAGAGGAGGAGTGAGGAGGAGAGAGGAGGAGCGAGGAGGAGAGAGGAGGAGCGAGGAGGAGAGAGGAGGAAAGAGGAGGAGTGAGGAGCGAGGAGGAGCGAGGAGGAGAGAGGAGTGAGGAGGAGCAAGGAGGAGTGAGGAGGAGGAGAGAGGAGGAGTGAGGAGGAGGAGAGAAGGGTGAGGAGGAGAGAGGAGGAGAGAGGAGGAGTGATGAGGAGTGTATGCACACCGTGTGGCGAGAGCAGGGCCATGGAAATGCTTGTCCACTGATGGATGACGGGGCCCTATAGGACGGATGATGGCATAGTAATGACACTGTCTTGCTCGACTTGACCTATTGATTGTGGAGGAGTGAGTCTGGGGAACGGATCTCGCTCTTGTATTGTCCCCTCTCTCCATTTTAATCAGCAGAATGCAGGTTGTGACTCACGTTACTTACCGCTCTCTCTCTCTCTTGGTAATGGAACGACAACAATGGGACATAACCTCAGTATGCCTGACAGCACACTGGTCCTTGTACTATAGTTTTGAGAACAGTCGCTGGGAAATGTTGTGTAGCTATATTCAAAGCAGGGGGGAAGTTGTGATGGACAGTTGCGATTGGAGGATCAAGAAAAGAGGGCAGAATTTGAGGGCATCGATTTTAATTGATTCCGAGTTCCAAACGTACAGTATCGTCGGCAGATACCCGAGGACCAATAAGAAACCATCGCTTTAACTGAATATTATAGATTTACTGTAGACCATCAGCTTGGAGTCATTGGACGAGATGATGAACGCGATATGATCACATCTTCTCCATTATAGAGATCTAACATGCTTCTACAGTACGTGTCAATAATGCAGCAAATCAAGTCACTTTGCTTTCATTTCTTACATATTAGGTACTGGTAGTTCTTGGAATCAGAGTTCAGTGTTTCAGAAGTTATTCAATACCCTATTTTAGCCCAGTCTTTGTCCGATATCCCATACTAGTATCGGCAATGGTGCATCCCTACCCGTTTTTGTTCCAGAGCAAAACCCTGATTTGCATATTTTGGGGTCAGAGCATCATCCCTCACATTGATTGGTAAGTTAAGTGGTTCTCATCCCACAACAATTTGTCCATGGGGAGGGCGGGGTAGAGAGACATGGAGCAAGACTCAGAGTGAAAGAGAGACAGGGTGAGAGAGACAGGGTGAGAGAAAGAGAGAGAGAGAGAGAGAGAGAGAGAGAGACAGGGTGAGAGAGAGAGAGAGAGAGAGAGAGAGAGAGAGAGAGAGAGAGAGAGAGAGAGAGAGAGAGAGAGAGAGAGAGAGAGAGAGAGCTTCCTGGTCTAAAGGTCAGTGGGTTCCCTCTCATTGTTTCTCCTTCACTGCCTGCTGCAATCAGCTCAGAGTATCAACTGTATTTTCTCATTTTGATACCATGAGATAGAACTCGCCAAATCGCTAGCCTAGCTTACCCTCGTCATGTGGGTGAAATACGTCATCAATGTGTACACCCAGAAGATAACAAAATATATCATTGTCAAATTGGTTATGATATCTTTGTATAAATGAGACCATCGCTAAAGAGATTGGTAGCCTGATTCTCATCATCAGGCCACATTTCCCATAAACCCTGTTGCTTCCTGTTTTGCCGTTAGCTTGGGAAATGTTTTGATGAGAGAGCAGAAGCAGAGAAGCCTTGCTACAGTAACAGTTATTTCTGTTGATGAAGCAATTTTTGTTTGGAAAGGTTTTCTTTGCGCCATAATGCCTTCAGCTGAACTCCTATGGATACACATATTAATAGAAAACAGAGGATATTGATGGACTCTTGGCGGTCATGGCAACTGTCTCTCAGTCTCTATCGATCTCAACATGTTCCTGCAGTAATCCTGCCAAGGTGTGGACATTGAATTTATGATGATATATCGATGTCAAAATCTTCCTAGTAACTGCTTTAAAAACGATCAGCTGAATGACATTCTGAGCTTAAAATGTTAAAAACGTTTTTAACCTTGCAAAGCTGTTGCTCAATCAAATAAGCCTCATGTACTTTTACTGGTGTAAGCAATGTTATGTCCCACTCCATTCAGAGCTTCTAGCAGCTTTAAACGTCTTGCTTCTTCTAGTCTTTGACTAAGACTGACTATTTCCCCAACACAGTCACAATGACAGTGAACGCTACCTCAGGGGTTTCCAAACTACCAGAATTTTTGTATCAAGGACCACCAGATACACACATTAGGCCAGAGACCCCCATTCGATAAGATTTTGTACCAAGTGCTGACCAGTCCCTCCTGGTTGTCCCTAAATCCAGGCTAAAAAACAGGGGGGGGCAGTGCATTTGCGGTTGCATTGACTTGGCTTGACGTGTTGTAGATGGATTGTTAGAAGAGCAATGACATTTTATTTCATAATTCCATGCTATTTTATTCTATTGTGCTTAACCCTTTCACTACCACACTACAGACGGTTAACCACCTCAGTGTGGTAGTGAAAGGGTTAACGTTCTGTAGTGTGGTTGTGAAAGGATTAACCCTTTGTTGTGTGGCAGTGAACGGGTTAACCTTCTGTGTTGTCGCCGTCATATTTCATATGTCATATTTCCTTTTATTTTACTCCACCTCTTCCCTTTATTATCCGTCTGTTAATGTCTGTACGTTAATGTCGCACCGGAGATTACCAAAGAAAAATTACTTGTATGTGAAAACGACTACAATAAAAGACCTAACCGATTCTGATTGTGATTCTGATCACATTAGTCTCATCAGTGCCCTCGTCATGAACGGCTCATCTCTTACCCCTCCTCAACTTCAAGTTCCAAGTGATTTCTCGGAATCTGTTCACGTTCACAGCGGAAGGCTCTTTAACCCTTTAGCATGTGGGCGACTCACTATGACCGTTCACTCAATACATAACAAGTTCTCGACGTGACCCTTAACGTGACATATCTTGACCCCCCCTGACCTACGGTGACAAGCCAACGCTCACAGTAAACATCAATGGAATCAACCAGTCAAATAATAACATTAAAAGGTTTATAACTGCTTTTGTACAAGGACGCATTGTTGGAGCATTGTTATGATGAAGAATAAGACGAGTGATAATAATACCAATCCATTCCCAGATATGTCTTCCTTCTATCTGGGTAAACTGGCATATAAGCGATGACCTAAATACACCCGTGGCACTGTGTAGGCAGCCTGGATGAACCCGGGCTGGTTGGAGGGGCCAAGTGGCACGTTCTGAATCAGCCTCGCCTGCGAGAGATCAGCGCTGCTAGAGGGGTGGGCGACAGAGAGAGAGAGAGAGAGAGAGAGAGAGAGAGAGAGAGAGAGAGAGAGAGAGAGAGAGAGAGAGAGAGAGAGAGAGAGAGAGAGAGAGAGAGAGAGAGAGAGAGAGAGAGAGAGAGAGAGAGAGAGAGAGAGAGAGAGAGAGAGAGAGAGAGAGAGAGAGAGAGAGAGAGAGAGAGAGAGAGAGAGAGAGAGAGAGAGAGAAAGAGAGAGAGGGGGTCTGCACGGAGAGCCAGTGGCTACCATGCAGGCTACCGTGACTAAAGCACAGGGCTGTTAAACGGCACGTCACATCTCTCCTGATGCCAGCCTCCCTGTGGATGTGGATCTAAAATAAGAATAAAATAATAAATAATAAAATAAGAATAAAATAGAATAAAGAATAAAATACAGTCCAGGATATACAGATACCAGAATGTACGTACAGTACATCCCGTGTATATCCCAGGCCGTATTTTATTCTTTATTCTTATTTTTTAATATTATTATATTCTTATTCTTATTTTAGTCCTATTGACTACCTAAATGTTTATTGTTGTTCAATGTGAGCGATCTGTAGCGATCTCTAGTTCCCTCTGGATTATTAAAGGATTTCTATTCTATTCTATTCTATTCTATTCTATTCTATTCTATTCTATTCTATTATATTCTATTCTATTCTATTCTATTCTATTCTATGTGTTCAGCCAGAGACCGACTGCCCAACAGGGGGAATTAATTCCAGGACATGCACCGAGGATGCACCCATCAATTCACACCTACTTGACAGGGAGGGACTAAGCCAGCTCAGCCTGCACATCCTCCGCTGCACTCTAACCCTCCAAAACTCAACCTGCCTCAGATCAAAAGAGGCCTGTTTTTCCAATGTGTCTTTTTGAACTCGATCGTTATGTATCATAGCTTGTTGTTTGTTCCGTTCGGGGGCGAGGCCTCTGCTTGTAGAGGGGTGACCTCCGGTTGTTTGTTGTTTCTATAAGAGCTTGTTGATTCAGGGTTCAACATTTCATCAGCTCCCATGGGCACCGCGGTCACCAATTAGCAGTAGCGTGTAAAAGGAAACAGTGGAAAAATGGCTCCATTACGCAAATCTTCGCCTTTAAAACTAATTGCTTTCAGTAAGGCTGAAAAAAAAAGAAGATCTGAAGATGCCCAAAGCGAGCAAGACCCCCTCTGATACTTGTGTCCCAGATGCAACCCTCACATGATCTCTGTGAGAAACGTGGAGTGGGCTCTAACTGAAGTGGAAAACGGCTCCTTTAGTAGTGTATGTGTGTGTGTGTGGGGGGGGGGGGCTATTTCAAGGGCACGGATAAAAATAAAAGAGAGGGAGAGAACCTCTCATCCTAATGCGGTAGAGTTTAGCACTCAGCGTCTGTGTAACATCTTACCTGTGCAACTGTATAGGTTAAAGTAATGTCACGTCTTACCTGTGCAACTGTATAGGTTAAAGTAATGTCACATCTTACCTGTGCAACTGTATAGGTTAAAGTAATGTCACATCTTACCTGTGCAACTGTATAGGTTAAAGTAATGTCACATCTTACCTGTGCAACAGTATAGTTAAAGTAATGTCACATCTTACCTGTGCAACTGTATAGTTAAAGTAATGTCACATCTTACCTGTGCAACTGTATAGTTAAAGTAATGTCACATCTTACCTGTGCAACTGTATAGGTTAAAGTAATGTCACATCTTACCTGTGCAACTGTGTAGGTTAAAGTAATGTCACGTCTTACCTGTGCAACTGTATAGGTTCAAGTAATGTCACATCTTACCTGTGCAACTGTATAGGTTAAAGTAATGTCACGTCTTACCTGTGCAACTGTGTATAGGTTAAAGTAATGTCACATATTACCTGTGCAACAGTATAGTTAAAGTAATGTCACATCTTACCTGTGCAACTGTGTAGGTTAAAGTAATGTCACGTCTTACCTGTGCAACTGTATAGGTTAAAGTAATGTCACATCGTACCTGTGCAACTGTATAGGTTAAAGTAATGTCACGTCTTACAAGTGCAACTGTATAGGTTCAAGTAATGTCACGTCTTACCTGTGCAACTGTATAGGTTCAAGTAATGTCACGTCTTACCTATGCAACTGTGTAGGTTAAAGTAATGTCACATATCTGTGCAACTGTATAGGTTAAAGTAATGTCACATCTTACCTGTGCAACTGTATAGGTTAAAGTAATGTCACATATCTGTGCAACTGTATACTGTAGGTTAAAGTGATGTCACATCTTACCTGTGCAACTGTATAGGTTAAAGTAATGTCACATCTTACCTGTGCAACTGTATAGGTTAAAGTAATGTCACATCTTACCTGTGCAACTGTGTAGGTTAAAGTAATGTCACATCTTACCTGTGCAACTGTGTATAGGTTAAAGTAATGTCACATCTTACCTGTGCAACAGTATAGTTAAAGTAATGTCACATCTTACCTGTGCAACTGTGTATAGGTTAAAGTAATGTCACATCTTACCTGTGCAACTGTATAGGTTAAAGTAATGTCACATCTTACCTGTGCAACAGTATAGGTTAAAGTAATGTCACGTCTTACCTGTGCAACTGTGTAGGTTAAAGTAATGTCACGTCTTACCTGTGCAACTGTATAGGTTCAAGTAATGTCACGTCTTACCTGTGCAACTGTATAGGTTAAAGTAATGTCACGTCTTACCTGTGCAACAGTATAGGTTAAAGTAATGTCACGTCTTACCTGTGCAACTGTATAGGTTAAAGTAATGTCACGTCTTACATGTGCAACTGTATAGGTTAAAGTAATGTCACATCTTACCTGTGCAACTGTATAGGTTAAAGTAATGTCACATCTTACCTGTGCAACTGTATAGGTTCAAGTAATGTCACGTCTTACCTGTGCAACTGTATAGGTTCAAGTAATGTCACGTCTTACCTGTGCAACTGTGTAGGTTAAAGTAATGTCACATCTTACCTGTGCAACTGTATAGGTTCAAGTAATGTCACGTCTTACCTGTGCAACTGTATAGGTTCAAGTAATGTCACATCTTGCCTGTGCAACTGTGTAGGTTAAAGTAATGTCACATATCTGTGCAACTGTATAGGTTAAAGTAATGTCACATCTTACCTGTGCAACTGTATAGGTTAAAGTAATGTCACATCTTACCTGTGCAACTGTATAGGTTAAAGTAATGTCACGTCTTACCTGTGCAACTGTATAGGTTAAAGTAATGTCACGTCTTACCTGTGCAACTGTATAGGTTAAAGTAATGTCACATCTTACCTGTGCAACTGTATAGGTTAAAGTAATGTCACATCTTACCTGTGCAACTGTATAGGTTAAAGTAATGTCACGTCTAACCTGTGCAACTGTGTAGGTTAAAGTAATGTCACATCTTACCTGTGCAACTGTATAGGTTAAAGTAATGTCACGTCTTACCTGTGCAACTGTATAGGTTAAAGTAATGTCACATCTTACCTGTGCAACTGTGTATAGGTTAAAGTAATGTCACATCTTACCTGTGCAACTGTGTATAGGTTAAAGTAATGTCACATCTTACCTGTGCAACTGTGTATAGGTT
The DNA here is from genome assembly GCF_963971535.1 of Notolepis coatsorum. Classification (NCBI taxonomy): domain Eukaryota; kingdom Metazoa; phylum Chordata; class Actinopteri; order Aulopiformes; family Paralepididae; genus Notolepis; species Notolepis coatsorum. The sequence goes on along the minus strand of NC_140166.1, from coordinate 46,868,118 downwards.
AAAGTAATGTCACATCTTACCTGTGCAACTGTGTATAGGTTAAAGTAATGTCACATCTTACCTGTGCAACTGTGTATAGGTTAAAGTAATGTCACATCTTACCTGTGCAACTGTGTATAGGTTAAAGTAATGTCACATCTTACCTGTGCAACTGTATAGGTTAAAGTAATGTCACATCTTACCTGTGCAACTGTATAGGTTAAAGTAATGTCACGTCTTACCTGTGCAACTGTATAGGTTAAAGTAATGTCACATCTTATCTGTGCAACTGTATAGGTTAAAGTAATGTCACATCTTACCTGTGCAACTGTATAGGTTCAAGTAATGTCACGTCTTACCTGTGCAACTGTATATGTTCAAGTAATGTCACGTCTTACCTGTCCAACTGTATAGGTTCAAGTAATGTCACGTCTTACCTGTGCAACTGTATAGGTTAAAGTAATGTCACATCTTACCTGTGCAACTGTATAGGTTAAAGTAATGTCACGTCTTACCTGTGCAACTGTATAGGTTAAAGTAATGTCACATCTTACCTGTGCAACTGTATAGGTTAAAGTAATGTCACGTCTTACCTGTGCAACTGTATAGGTTAAAGTAATGTGCAACAGTATAGGTTAAAGTAATGTCACGTCTTACCTGTGCAACTGTATAGGTTAAAGTAATGTCACGTCTTACCTGTGCAACAGTATAGGTTAAAGTAATGTCACGTCTTACCTGTGCAACTGTATAGGTTAAAGTAATGTCACATCTTACCTGTGCAACTGTATAGGGTAACGTGATGTCACATCTTACCTGTGCCATGGTATAGGTTAAAGTAATGTTACATCTTACCTGTGCAACTGTATAGGTTAAAGTAATGTCACGTCTTACCTGTGCAACTGTATAGGGTAACGTGATGTCACATCTTACCTGTGCAATGGTATAGGTTAAAGTAATGTCACATCTTACCTGTGCAACAGTATAGGTTAAAGTAATGTCACGTCTTACCTGTGCAACTGTATAGGGTAACGTGATGTCACATCTTACCTGTGCAACTGTATAGGGTAACGTGATGTCACATCTTACCTGTGCAATGGTATAGGTTAACATGATGATGTCACACCACTTTTACATGTTTTATGTGTCTATGTTATATCTATGTGATGTGTTGTGATGTCATGTGTCTTTACGATGTCTGTGTGATGCATGTCTGAACACTTCATGTCCCCCCCCCCCCCTACAAGGACCACAATGGAAATAAGCTCTGAGATGTTTTGTGTCTATCCTTCTGTGTCATGTTATTTATATATTGTGGAAATAAAGTCAAGTTAAAGTCAACTCTGTGAAGTTCTCTGTGTTGCTCGGTGCTCAGAGGCAGGTTCCACTCACTTGTTCTGGTGCTTGGAGCCCTGCAGATGTGTGTGGTACTCACTTGTTCTGGTGCTTGGAGCCCTGCAGATGGGCGTGGTACTCACTTGTTTTGGTGCTTGGAGCCCTGCAGATGGGCGTGGTACTCACTTGTTTTAGTGCTTGGAGCCCTGCAGATGGGCGTGGTATTCACTTGTTTTGGTGCTTGGAGCCCTGCAGATGGGCGTGGTACTCACTTGTTTTGGTGCTTGGAGCCCTGCAGATGGGCGTGGTACTCACTTGTTTTGGTGCTTGGAGCCCTGCAGATGTGTGTGGTACTCACTTGTTTTGGTGCTTGGAGCCCTGCAGATGTGCGTGGTACTCACTTGTTTTGGTGCTTGGAGCCCTGCAGATGTGCGTGGTACTCACTTGTTTTGGTGCTTGGAGCCCTGCAGATGGGCGTGGTACTCACTTGTTTTGGTGCTTGGAGCCCTGCAGATGTGCGTGGTACTCACTTGTTTTGGTGCTTGGAGCCCTGCAGATGTGCATGGTACTGGGCCACTGAGTTCAGCGTGACACTGCAGACATCACAGGTGTAGCTTCGTTTCAGACCTGGAACACAAACATGTTACACAATGAATTATAATATATAATTATATTCATTATTATTATTATACATTTTCTTTCTTTCTAGCTTAGCACAAATTAATGGAATGGACTGGTTAGTCTAGCTGTTGCCAAAAACACAAGATAGGCGAGTGGTCCATATTCACTTTTTTTGCTCTTTTTTTCCCTATAGATGATTTTTCTAGTAGCTTGTCCTGACATTTGATGTGCAGCTCAATAATTATTCCCCACCTTGTTACCAAAATTGATGTGAGAATGTGGATGGAGTAGGTACTGTATATAAATATATTTACAACTAGTTGTGAATTATGAGTGCTGACACAAATATTTATGCTGAATTTAAATGTATGTCATTTAGAAATAACTTTATGAAACCTTATAAAAAATGTATTGGGTTGTCCTAAAATTCACACTTGTTGCCTTGTGGCACACTGCCAGCTGAAAACCACTGATCTGGTCTGACTCTGGAGAACACAGTAAGCTTATTTCCCATAATGTTGCCGTGTCCCTTTACGACTTCCATCCATAGAAACAAAACATACAAAAAACATGGACTGACTTGCTTCAAGGATGCATAATAATCTATTTATTACAAATATTCCACATTAATTAATTATAGAGTGCACAAAGTAAAACAAAAAAAACACGAATATAACATTTCACAAAAGCACCACATCGGGTTCATATCTAGTTTAAATAAATTATTTATCCGCAATAACTTATAATGATGAATTATTCATTCAAATGTATTTTTTACATGATCCTCATGTAATGCAATGCTCTACTACATGATCATACTGTTTTTTATCAACATATAGCTAGTATACAGTTTGATTATATTAGGATCAAATCCGCATGTTTGGATTTCAATGAACAGCATTTGTCAGAAACGTGGAACACAACAATGCTTTCATGGTCACAAATCAATAGTGTATTTGACCATAATCCTGGCCAGCAAACGTTCATCTTGCAAAATTGATCACTTTGATACAGCTGTGCCTCATCGAGTGCTGGGTCGGTATCCAAACTGTATTTCCCAACTACACTAGATCGACTAGGCAGATAAGTGCTCATAGCTAGGGGGGTGGTAGTGGTGGAAAGAATCAATTAGAGGTACGCAGAAAGCGAAATGCCATGCATTTCTAAACCCAGGGAGATAAGATCCAAGACGTATGTGCAGGTGGGATGTTGGGGGGGGGGGGGGGGTTACAGACACACCTGTGCCTCAGTCCTCCTGATGGAAGTCAAAATTACATTTCAGCTCTGAATCTATTCTGCTAAATGCTACAACTGCAACGGTAGACGCCGCTAAATGCTAAAGAAAGTGCACGTTGTTAACTTGTGTCAGCTTTGAAAGTCAAACGGAAATGGGATTTGATATTCTCTCAGCTATGGACATATCTCATTAACTTCATTTATCTTTAATACTTCTTTTTTTTAAGAATTAATTCCATGCAGTTCCTACAGGCACAGCTTGCTAGTTTGATATGTTCAGCCTAAACCCAGACTATAATATTCACATGAATAAGTCATAAGAGTGGTAGTATCACATGACAGGCACAGAGCACCCCTTCTTTTCACACCGTTCTTTATGAAGCAGTAATATACTGCATCTCATAATGTGGATTTACATTTACATTTAGTCATTTAGCTGATGCTTTTATCCAAAGCGACTTACAAGGTTTGTACAACAACTCAGTAGGAAGGGTACAACTCTATTAGCTGAGTAACAATGTTCATCAAAGTGTTAAGACTTGAGTGCTATAGTGTTGAGTGTATGTTAGTATATTAGCAAGAGTGCATGACAGTAAGAAGGTTTGTTTCTTTCCTTTTTTTTTTTTTTTTTTTTTCTTATTTCAGATATTGATTGAAGAAGTGTGTCTTCAGTTGACGGCGAAAGATTGGTTTGATTGGATGACATGCAATAGGAATAAGCGTCCATTATATAACATAATTGTTCGAATGTGCCTAGTTTTTGGTATCGCTTTAAATTCCAAAAGGACAAAAAAGAAGTTCAACTACGACGTATTCGAGGGAGAGAGGCAAACACGGGGGGTCTCGACCTTGTGGTGTCTTCGGGTGAACAGAGGATCAACTGAACAGCAAATAACAAACAGGGTCCTTAGCGTCTGTCATGCAGTGGTTGAGCCAGCCCCACCGCACGAGTATTAGTGCCTTGTGTAATCGCCGTCATGTTGCACTAATGATACCGTCGCTTGAAAAATGACCCTTTCGACTGCCTCGCTCTCACAATCGAGTTAAGCCCCCGTGAAATGCCTCAGAGGGAAAGGCCAACACAAAAGAAATGTCTCCCTCAGTGCCCTCATTGCAGGTCCAAATCCAACTTGACCTTCTCTTCGTACCATGGCACTAAAACATCATCTATTTAAAAGCCAGGTATTTATTTGTCCATAAACATTTTTGGTGTACATTCATACCTCAACATTTTTTGTAAAACCGTTGTGACCTTAGGATGGAGATTAGTGTCTGGTCTGGGAATTTGTGCATTATCATATCTTATCTTAGTAGTATGGTCATTATCTTATCTTATCTTAGTAGTATGGTCATTATCTTATCTTATCTTAGTAGTATGGTCATTCTCTTATCTTATCTTAGTAGTTTGGTCATTATCTTATCTTAGTAGTATGGTCATTATCTTATCTTATCTTAGTATTATGGCCATTATCTTATCGTATCTTAGTAGTATGGTCATTATCTTATCTTAGTAGTATGGTCATTATCTTATCTTATCTTAGTAGTATGGTCATTATCTTATCTTAGTAGTATGGTCATTATCTTATCTTATCTTAGTAGTATGGTCATTATCTTATCTTAGTAGTTTGGTCATTATCTTATCTTAGTAGTATGGTCATTATCTTATCTTATCTTAGTAGTATGGTCATTATCTTATCTTAGAAGTTTGGTCATTATCTTATCTTAGTAGTATGGTCATTATCGTATCTTATCTTAGTAGTATGGTCATTATCTTATCTTATCTTAGTAGTTTGGTCATTATCTTATCTTAGTAGTTTGGTCATTATCTTATCTTATCTTAGTAGTTTGGTCATTATCTTATCTTAATAGTATGGTCATTATCTTGTCTTAGTAGTTTGGTCATTATCTTATCTTAGTAGTTTGGTCATTATCTTATCTTAGTAGTTTGGTCATTATCTTATCTTAGTAGTTTGGTCATTATCTTATCTTATCTTAGTAGTTTTGTCATTATCTTATCTTATCTTAGTAGTTTTGTCATTATCTTATCTTAGTAGTATGGTCATTATCTTATCTTGTCTTAGTAGTTTGGTCATTATCTTATCTTAGTAGTTTGGTCATTATCTTATCTTATCTTAATAGTTTGGTCATTATCTTATCTTATCTTAGTAGTTTGGTCATTATCTTATCTTGTCTTAGTAGTTTGGTCATTATCTTATCTTATCTTAATAGTATGGTCATTATCTTATCTTAGTAGTATGGTCATTATCTTATCTTGTCTTAGTAGTTTGGTCATTATCTTATCTTATCTTAGTAGTTTGGTCATTATCTTATCTTGTCTTAGTAGTTTGGTCATTATCTTATCTTATCTTAATAGTATGGTCATTATCGTATCTTAGTAGTATGGTCATTATCTCATCTTGTCTTAGTAGTTTGGTCATTATCTTATCTTAGTAGTTTGGTCATTATCTTATCTTAGTAGTTTGGTCATTATCTTATCTTATCTTAGTAGTTTGGTCATTATCTTATCTTAGTAGTATGGTCATTATCTTATCTTAATAGTTTGGTCATTATCTTATCTTAGTAGTATGGTCATTATCTTATCTTAGTAGTATGGTCAGTATCTTATCTTGTCTTAGTAGTATGGTCATTATCTTATCTTATCTTAGTAGTATGGCCATTATCTTATCTTAATAGTATGGTCATTATCTTATCTTGTCTTAGTAGTTTGGTCATTATCTTATCTTATCTTAGTAGTATGGCCATTATCTTATCTTAGTAGTTTGGTCATTATCTTATCTTAGTAGTTTGGTCATTATCTTATCTTAGTAGTTTGGTCATTATCTTATCTTATCTTAGTAGTTTGGTCATTATCTTATCTTAGTAGTATGGTCATTATCTTATCTTAATAGTTTGGTCATTATCTTATCTTAGTAGTATGGTCATTATCTTATCTTAGTAGTATGGTCAGTATCTTATCTTGTCTTAGTAGTATGGTCATTATCTTATCTTATCTTAGTAGTATGGCCATTATCTTATCTTAATAGTATGGTCATTATCTTATCTTGTCTTAGTAGTTTGGTCATTATCTTATCTTATCTTAGTAGTATGGCCATTATCTTATCTTAGTAGTTTGGTCATTATCTTATCTTAGTAGTTTGGTCATTATCTTATCTTAGTAGTATGGTCATTATCTTATCTTAGTAGTATGGTCATTATCTTATCTTAGTAGTATGGCCATTATCTTATCTTAGTAGTATGGTCATTATCTTATCTTATCTTAGTAGTTTGGTCATTATCTTATCTTAGCAGTTTGGTCATTATCTTATCTTATCTTAGTAGTTTGGTCATTATCTTATCTTAGTAGTATGGTCATTATCTTATCTTAGTAGTATGGTCAGTATATTATCTTGTCTTAGTAGTATGGTCATTATCTTATCTTATCTTAGTAGTATGGCCATTATCTTATCTTAATAGTATGGTCATTATCTTATCTTGTCTTAGTAGTTTGGTCATTATCTTATCTTATCTTAGTAGTATGGCAATTATCTTATCTTAGTAGTTTGGTCATTATCTTATCTTATCTTAGTAGTTTGGTCATTATCTTATCTTAGTAGTATGGTCATTATCTTATCTTATCTTAGTAGTATGGTCATTATCTTATCTTAGTAGTATGGTCATTATCTTATCTTAGTAGTATGGTCATTATCTTATCTTAGTAGTTTGGTCATTATCTTATCTTATCTTAGCAGTTTGGTCATTATCTTATCTTAGTAGTTTGGTCATTATCTTATCTTAGTAGTATGGTCATTATCTTATCTTAGCAGTTTGGTCATTATCTTATCTTAGCAGTTTGGTCATTATCTTATCTTGTCTTAGTAGTATGGTCATTATCTTGTCTTAGTAGTATGGTCATTATCTTATCTTAGTAGTTTGGTCATTATCTTATCTTAGTAGTATGGTCATTATCTTATCTTATCTTAGTAGTATGGCCATTATCTTATCTTAGTAGTATGGCCATTATCTTATCTTAGTAGTATGGTCATTATCTTATCTTAGTAGTTTGGTCATTATCTTATCTTATCTTAGCAGTTTGGTCATTATCTTATCTTAGTAGTTTGGTCATTATCTTATCTTAGTAGTATGGTCATTATCTTATCTTAGCAGTTTGGTCATTATCTTATCTTAGCAGTTTGGTCATTATCTTATCTTGTCTTAGTAGTATGGTCATTATCTTGTCTTAGTAGTATGGTCATTATCTTATCTTAGTAGTTTGGTCATTATCTTATCTTATCTTTGTGGTATGGCCATTATCTTATCTTAGTAGTTTGGTCATTATCTTATCTTAGTTGTATGGCCATTATCTTATCTTATCTTAGTAGTATGGTAATTATCTTATCTTAGTAGTATGGTCATTATCTTATCTTAATAGTTTGGTCATTATCTTATCTTAGTAGTATGGTCATTATCTTATCTTAGTAGTATGGTCAGTATCTTATCTTGTCTTAGTAGTTTGGTCATTATCTTATCTTATCTTAGTAGTATGGCCATTATCTTATCTTAGTAGTTTGGTCATTATCTTATCTTAGTAGTTTGGTCATTATCTTATCTTAGTAGTATGGTCATTATCTTATCTTATCTTAGTAGTATGGTCATTATCTTATCTTAGTAGTATGGCCATTATCTTATCTTAGTAGTATGGTCATTATCTTATCTTATCTTATTAGTTTGGTCATTATCTTATCTTAGCAGTTTGGTCATTATCTTATCTTATCTTAGTAGTTTGGTCATTATCTTATCTTAGTAGTATGGTCAGTATATTATCTTGTCTTAGTAGTATGGTCATTATCTTATCTTATCTTAGTAGTATGGCCATTATCTTATCTTAATAGTATGGTCATTATCTTATCTTGTCTTAGTAGTTTGGTCATTATCTTATCTTATCTTAGTAGTATGGCCATTATCTTATCTTATTAGTTTGGTCATTATCTTATCTTATCTTAGTAGTTTGGTTATTATCTTATCTTAGTAGTATGGTCATTATCTTATCTTATCTTAGTAGTATGGTCATTATCTTATCTTAGTAGTATGGCCATTATCTTATCTTAGTAGTATGGTCATTATCTTATCTTAGTAGTTTGGTCATTATCTTATCTTATCTTAGCAGTTTGGTCATTATCTTATCTTATCTTAGTAGTTTGGTCATTATCTTATCTTAGTAGTATGGTCATTATCTTGTCTTAGCAGTTTGGTCATTATCTTATCTTAGCAGTTTGGTCATTATCTTATATTGTCTTAGTAGTATGGTCATTATCTTGTCTTAGTAGTATGGTCATTATCTTATCTTAGTAGTTTGGTCATTATCTTATCTTATCTTTTTTTTATTTTATTTTTTTAACTTTATTTTTTTATCGTTTATCGCTTTCCTGGTCAAGCATGACCGACAGTTGTAGGGTGAAACGGGAGAGAGAGCAGGGGGAGACATTCGGCAAATGACGGCGAGTCCGGGAATCGAACTCGGAGTCAACCAGATCCGTGACGCAGCACGGAGTTCCGCGACGCAGCGCGGTAACATGGTGTGCTACTGGAGCACCCCATCTTATCTTATCTTAGTGGTATGGCCATTATCTTATCTTAGTAGTTTGGTCACTATCTTATCTTAGTTGTATGGCCATTATCTTATCTTATCTTAGTAGTATGGTCATTATCTTATCTTATCTTAGTAGTTTGGTCATTATCTTATCTTATCTTAGTAGTATGGTCATTATCTTATCTTAGTAGTATGGTCATTATCTTATCTTAGTAGTTTGGTCATTATCTTGTCTTAGTAGTATGGTCATTATCTTATCTTATCTTAGTAGTTTGGTCATTATCTTATCTTAGTAGTATGGTCATTATCTTATCTTAGTAGTATGGTCATTATCTTATCTTAGTAGTTTGGTCATTATCTTATCTTAGCAGTTTGGTCATTATCTTATCTTGTCTTAGTAGTATGGTCATTATCTTGTCTTAGTAGTATGGTCATTATCTTATCTTAGTAGTTTGGTCATTATCTTATCTTAGTGGTATGGCCATTATCTTATCTTAGTAGTTTGGTCACTATCTTATCTTAGTTGTATGGCCATTATCTTATCTTATCTTAGTAGTATGGTCATTATCTTATCTTATCTTAGTAGTTTGGTCATTATCTTATCTTATCTTAGTAGTATGGCCATTATCTTATCTTAGTAGTATGGTCATTATCTTATCTTAGTAGTTTGGTCATTATCTTGTCTTAGTAGTATGGTCATTATCTTATCTTATCTTAGTAGTTTGGTCATTATCTTATCTTAGTAGTATGGTCATTATCATATCTTAGTAGTATGGTCATTATCTTATCTTAGTAGTTTGGTCATTATCTTGTCTTAGTAGTATGGCCATTATCTTATCTTGTCTTAGTAGTATGGTCATTATCTTATCTTAGTAGTTTGGTCATTATCTTGTCTTAGTACTCAAGTTTCAAGTTTCTTTAATAGTTGTCATACAGAAGTACAGAATACTTTCATACAAAATGCTTCTTACTGTTACGCTCCAGAGACTGTGCTAGACAAGATAGTATCAAATAACATAGTATAGCATGTAATTTAGAAGTAGAAAATGAGGTCACAGTGTTCAGTATAGACATATGTACAATGTTCGATGCAGAATAGACGTAACTGAGTTACCATATAATATACAATACTATGCAGTGTACTAATGTACAGTACTATATAGTGCAAAGCAGAAATGGGATGAGGTACAATTTAGGTACAATTTACAGTAAGGTGTACGAGTTGTAGTGCAATCCTTCATCAATAAATATAAAGTGTGGGGAGTGGGTGCTACAGTGTGTTTGTTTAAAGTGAGTGTGTGCTATAAAGTGTGTGGAGTGGGTGCTACAGTGTGTTTGTTTAAAGTGAGTGTGTGCGTGTGGATGTGTGCGCTATGTGCGTTTGATGGTTGTTGTTGTGTAGTGTTCATTGTTCGTTTAGCAGCCTGATGGCCTGGGGATAGAAGCTACTATGGTCATTATCTTATCTTATCTTAGTAGTTTGGTCATTATCTTGTCTTAGTAGTTTGGTCATTATCTTATCTTAGTAGTTTGGTCATTATCTTATCTTAGTAGTATGGTCATTATCTTATCTTAGTAGTATGGTCATTATCTTATCTTATCTTAGTAGTATGGTCATTATCTTATCTTAGTAGTATGGTCATTATCTTATCTTGGTAGTTTGGTCATTATCGTATCTTATCTTAGTAGTATGGTCATTATCTTATCTTATCTTAGTAGTATTGTCATTATCTTATCTTAGTAGTATGGCTGTTGTGAAGGATCAGATTAAACCGAATATATATATTTATTTATGGATATATATTTAATAGTATTTGTATATCGTTTGATATCCCTTGTATATTCCTTGTACATATACACTGAATATCCCTTTGGTCTACTAACAGCCCATAATAGTTTCATTCTCTCATTGGACAAGAACTTGGCGCCAGCAGCCAAGCCCCTTGGTTCAAGTTCAATCGTGCCGACGAACATGTCGTTACTAGCCCCGGTTCCGCGTAGGAATACGTCTGCCGAAATACGAATGGTACTATTTGTTCACAGCGCATATATATATGGCGCAAGTAAAGTAGAACTTCCCTTAGCCCTTAGTTCTTTACCCTCCAACCTAGTGGCAAGACGTTAAGCCTCACCCACGATACACGTGTGGTGCAGTATGGTCAACTTGGCCTCAGAATGGCATTGAGACATCGTGTGGATTAATAGTTGAATTGTCATAGTTTGGCACTATACCGTTGAGTGGGACGTATTTCTATTAAGTTAATAATAGTCTATTATGTATGGTGCATCGTTCGGTTAGAGTTATAAAGTGAGCAGTACCCCCATCGTTTTCCTCGCGTTATCTAGAGTCTTAACCAGGCTGGGCAGACCACGTGTGGTGCTTTCATCCGAGGAGTTCTGGGCAAGGACGAGTGGACCTGCACATTGGATTACCTTACCCGGACGACGGCGAGCCCTACACGGCTTGGATTATCTACTTGCTTTGGGTGCTTTGATTATGCCATGGATAACAGCCAACACTGGTAAGTGTTGGAACTACCCCCGAGAGGAGTCCAGGTGAGACGGCGCTCTAACCCGAGTGAGGTCGCCTCACGTCTCTTCGTTGTGGACCGGCAGCTACCGTCTACAAGAGGGCCCAACTGTATTCATCTGTGGACCAAGGTTCTGTGGGCACCGTGTTCAGCACTCTGAATTCTCCCAAGAAATCGTTGGCCAGATGGGATATCGCCAGCGACTCTCCTAACCCCCCCCCCCCTACTGACTTACAACCAGCGGGACCCCCTTTAGTGTATCCAGCTATAATCATTAAGTACCATCGCTATAGTTCCCTAAAGAACCAGGTTGTATACTTGCTTCCTGCGTAACCAGAGATTGGACATTCAATGTTGATTTGCCTACGAATACTCATTTGCCTTACAAGTGCATTCAAATCATAAATGTCATTACGTGAACGTTGTATATACCCTTTGCTATATATTAAAGATTCGACGGATACATTTGTGTGGACTTGGTTTCATCAGGTGGGAAAGTGTTCATCATATCTATATCATGTACTGTGTGGCCAGTAGTTAAAGTACATAAAGCGGTAGTGGTTTAATGATACCATACTTATCAATACAGTCAGGGAATTGTACCCCTCAGTTACAATGGCCATTATCTTATCTTATCTTAGTAGTTTGGTCATTATCTTATCTTAGTAGTATGGTCATTATCTTATCTTAGTAGTATGGTCATTATCTTATCTTCTTAGTAGTATGGTCATTATCTTATCTTAGTAGTATGGTCATTATCTTATCTTAGTAGTATGGTCATTATCTTATCTTAGTAGTATGGTCATTATCTTATCGTATTAGTATGGTCATTATCTTATCTTGTCTTAGTAGTGTGATCATTATCTTATCTTAGTAGTATGGTCATTATCTTATCTTAGTAGTATGGTCATCATCTTATCTTATCTTAGCAGTTTGGTCAGAAAGAGAGCTCTAGAGATTTGTGTTTATAATTTCCTTAGTTAAGAGATGTTTCGCTTCAGTAGAACGTCTTACTTCTATCTGAGAACATCTGCTATAAGCTAGTGACCACTACTGTTCCTGGTGTCCACTGTCAACACCAAGCGTTGTTGTAGTCAAGACAACCTAAACTAAGTCAAATACCAGAGCATATCAAGACCGAGACTTTGAGAGGGGCGAGACCAAGACAAGATCAATGAGAGTCCAATTCAAGATCATGACTGTAATTAGGGGTGACTCCATAGTCGACTATTCAATGATTTGACTTCGACTGCTATTCTCACAGTGAAATTGTCTGTGGTGGTAAAAAGGGGTTATGAAACCAATTTTACATAATAATTGCATGGCTTCTTCAAATAAATCATGATATAGAGATTATTTTGGTTCAAATATTTTAAAGCTGATAATAACTCAATCTATTGTGTGGATTAATTACCCTGGTAGCCTAAAGTTGCACTAGCTGCATTTTGTCAAGGGCTTTGAATCTATTTGTTTATTTGTCAGGGACAATGCAAAATAAAACATTGTAGCTGGTTACAATAACATAATACAGATGCATTGCATATTGGATTTATAGCCATGGCTAATTTACAACCCTGGTCTCTGGTTTGGCTTTACACATCATTATTACCAAAAGTACATTAGTTAAAAGGAGCACACCATCAACAGCAGTGGCGTCGCATGGGTAAAATAACAGGGGATGCCAAAAAAAAATATTATTTTATTAATATTTTTTTATCATCATGTTGTTTCAGGACCTAGGACAGCAGCATAGGTCTGTAATCATGTTGTTTCAGGACCTAGGACAGCAGCAGAGGTCTGTAATCATGTTGTTTCAGGACCTAGGACAGCAGCATAGGTCTGTAATCATGTTGTTTCCGGACTTAGGACAGCAACAGAGGTCTGTAATCATGTTGTTTCAGGACCTAGGACAGCAGCATAGGTCTGTAATCATGTTGTTTCAGGACCTAGGACAGCAGCATAGGTCTGTAATCATGTTGTTTCAGGACCTAGGACAGCAGCATAGGTCTGTAATCATGTTGTTTCAGGACCTAGGACAGCAGCAGAGGTCTGTAATCATGTTGTTTCAGGACCTAGGACAGCAGCAGATGTCTGTAATCATGTTGTTTCAGGACCTAGGACAGCAGCAGAGGTCTGTAATCACACGATGTTGTTTCAGGACCTAGGACAGCAGCAGAGGTATGTAATCATGTTGTTTCAGGCCCTAGCACAGCAGCAGAGGTCTGTAATCATGTTGTTTCAGGACCTAGGACAGCAGCAGAGGTATGTAATCATGTTGTTTCAGGACCTAGGACAGCAGCAGAGGACTGTAATCATGTTGTTTCAGGACCTAGGACAGCAGCAGATGTCTGTAATCATGTTGTTTCAGGACCTAGGACAGCAGCAGAGGTCTGTAATCATGTTGTTTCAGGACCTAGGACAGCAGCAGAGGTCTGTAATCACACTATGTTGTTTCAGGACCTAGGACAGCAGCAGAGGTCTGTAATCACACTATGTTGTTTCAGGACCTAGGACAGCAGCAGAGGTCTGTAATCACACTATGTGTCTTCAGGACCTAGGACAGCAGCAGAGGTCTTTGGTAGCCTATTTGTTAGCCTGCAGGTGGTTTTACTGACATCATGCATGAGACTAACCTACATACATTGTTCCAACTCGTTCATCATCCGCTTAATGTAATACGAGAGTAAACCATTTATCAATTGCACCTCCACCCACATCATTTATATGCTGAAATGCCCTTGTGGTCTAGTTTCCAAGCGAGCACTCAAAATAAGAATTGGTGTCCAACACAAAAACTGCCATACGCAATACAAATCTATGGCACATCGCTGTGCAGAAGCAAAGCATGGCTCGGGTTTCCTCCCTCAAATTCATAGGCATAGAAAAAGTCAAGCCATCCCCAAGGGGAGGCGAGATCATTAATAAGTGATTGTGTAGGCAAGCCTTCTGGATCCATACCCTTAATGCAGAGGCTCCTGGCAGAGTATTATCACCAGCCAAGCCTCTCCTGCTCCCTCTAATGGTCCCTCGTCTATTCTCTGTTTAGGTACTGTGGTAATCAATATCTACAACAGGTAAATATGTGTAAATTATTATATGGATTAATCTGCCTATAGGGACAATTGTGTTTATAATATATAGTATGTACTGTATATTGATACATACAGTATTTACCAATTGTGATGAGTGCCATTACTTATTTCAGAATTTTTCTTTATTGTTTTTCATTATTTTTCAAAATGGCATTTAGTCATTTACCTAATTATGGGTGTGAATACAAGATACAAGATACAAGATACTTTAATGCCACACAACGATGGTTGGTGGTAATTGTTTTCGGTACAGATGTTGAGCACTGGTTATATCAAACATGAAACAGACATCAAACATCAAAAACGTCAAAACATATATACATAAATACATATAGGACAGTCACGGTAACAGTGTCGGTCGGTGACAGATGCTTGCCTGTTTGTGCAAAGGGGGGCGGGCCAGGGTGTTCAGTGTTCGGACTGCTGTGGGGAAAAAACTGTGTGTGTGTGTGTGTGTGTGTGTGTGTGTGTGTGTGTGTGTTCCTGTGTGTCGCCCATCTCGCATGTGTGTGTTAATCTGCATGATAAATAAAGACTTCTTCTTCTAGTATAATTTGGGCTGATGGTGGTGCTAGAGGTAAGGTTGTGGGGGCACCAAAAATCAATAGTTTTCTTCCTCTGGGAGTCATGAAAAAGGACACTTTAAGAAAATAACTTGTTGTGATTGTTGCATAGCGCTGCTGGCGGGACAAAACCTCATAACTCAATTTTTTTTTTAATATATAAATCAACTCCATAGATCATCCTCCATATGTGTGTGTGGGTTTTACAAAGTTTAAACAATGGGAAAGCATTAAACCGATCATCTGTCTAAACCTCCTAACTCTATTCACCCTCAAATCTGTGTTCATTTTTTTCATCTGCTGAAAAGTTGGGTTTTTGGAGTTATGAGGTTTTGTCCCGCCAGCAGCGATAGTATAGTTAGTAACAGCAAGTATAGCATAGGGACATAGAAGTAAAACTGCACATAGTATAGGAGTGTACATAGGATCCAGTGCCTTTGACCCTTGAGAGTCCAAACTCTCTGGGCGGAGAACAAAGGAATTTAGAATGTCTTACGAATGCTCAGGAAGTCGCGCTTTTCAGAAATCGGTAAAAATAGAAAAATGACATGTTCAAGTGCTTTGAGATGTTATATATATGTCTCCTTACTTGCTAAACTTAATACGACTTGTATTATGTTTAATTCTTGCTAAATGGTATAGTTATAATTATCCCTGTATTCATGGGAACTACAACGCGTCACGTACATGCACGTGCGCACACACAAACAGTGCGGCGTGTGTGGTTGATAGGTGTTAAATCACTGAGTGATACCAATATGCAGCGAGAGGGGGGAGGGATAGTTTGTTTCTCACATTGTCGCAGTCTGTCGTTGAACTCACTGCACTCTGAAAAGCTCTCTCGACTCGCGAGGCTATCTCGGCCATGGGGCTGCATATTTCTCCAACAAATCATTTATTTATAAAACCGTTTATAAGATCTATTTTCTGGTATTCCAAGTTTAGTCAGGATAATAGAACCTGCATTATCAGAACTCAGAAATCGTTTTTTTCCGAACCACTGCTAGTCTATCTGATGATATCCACTTCACTCAATGAAAACGTGTCCTGTCGCGAGCTACTAGTCAGATTGGTTTTACTGACAGAAGTTACAACAGGGCTTTTGAGGTGATGCGTAGCACTGCGTCGCGTGAAATCACTGCACCCAGACAGCAGTGGTTCGGCAAAAAAAAATTTCGAGTATATCTGCTTAGAAAACGGAAATGTCTAATTCAATTATTTTTCATTTCTCCATGTGGTAAATACACAGGTCACAACATGTTTACAGGAACGTTTTGGAGTTGTATTTGGAGTGTATTTCGGAAGTAGGCTGGGAACTTGGCTGCTGGAGGAACCTACTTCCAGTGACTGACGCTAAGCTAGGCTAACGTGCAGGCGTTCCCTAAGCCTAATGCATGTGCAGAGAAGACAAAGGTGTGTATCTTCTTGTCTAACTCCAGGGAAGATGGCAAATAAGCTAATTTCCCAAAATGTTGGAGTTTTCCTTTAAGTGATTTATTATATATTTATCATGTCTATTCCAATTATCTTATTTGTATTACTACTATTACTATTGTTTTATTGCACAATCGTAGCGGGCATGGCCAACCGCATTTCACTGTATGCCCTGGTATGTATGTGATGAATAAACTCTTGAATCTTGAATCTTGAATGAATGTTCCCATCAAATGTCATAGCAATCCGTAGGCCCTTTCGTGACGGTGATGCACCGAGTGAATACACAGTCCCTTGGCCAACCATGTAAAATTCCTACAATTAAGTCTGTCTCGTTTTTCTCTATCAAAACGCTTCTCGTACAAGTATCGCAGAGACATTTCAAAGGTACTCACAGTAGCACGAGGGTTTCGGACAGACAAACGCTAGGGCGTAGCTCGGCGTTGCTAATAAACATTTTAAATCATTTTTATAAACTGGTCAACACTGCTCAAAACGGCTTGTGATCACAGCACATGCGCATCAGGCACCCAACGCCAGAAATAAAGCTGTGTTGACCAGTGTTGACCAGTTTATAAAAATGATTTCAAATGTTTATTCACTCTGTGCATCACAGTCACGAAAGGGGCTAGGCAATCCGGCCATTATGTTTTATGCTACATTACAGACAAACAAACAAACAGATAAACCGGGGCAATAACATGGGGTGACAGTGTTTCAACAGAGGGATGCAATGCTGCGACTACAGATTGTGCCTTTAGACACAGTTTTAAGGCTATTTACAGCCTGGCAATGCGGAGGGGAAAAGGTTGCACAGAACTGAAGTGAGAATTAGCTATTTGCTAATAATGTGCCTCTCATGATGTCGGCGTCAGCTGTTTCCTCCCCCGTCCTGATGAAGGGTAATAAGCAAATACCTTCCATCACTTCTCTCCATCTGCTGATCAGCCGCACCATACTCACACTGGCAGACGGCCGCCACCAGGGCGCAGATTTACCCCCCCTCTACCTCCTTCTCTCTGAGGCCCGGCTCTCTCCATCACCTCTACCTCCTGCTCTCTGCTCCTCTCTTCATCACCTCTACCTCCTGCTCTCTGCTCCTCTCTTCATCACCTCTACCTCCTGCTCTCTGCTCCTCTCTTCATCACCTCTACCTCCTGCTCTCTGCTCCTCTCTCCATCACCTCTACCTCCTGCTCTCTGCTCCTCTCTCCATCACCTCTACATCCTGCTCTCTGCTCCTCTCTCCATCACCTCTACATCCTGCTCTCTGAGGCCCTGCTCCTCTCTCCATCACCTCTACCTCCTGCTCTCTGCTCCTCTCTCCATCACATCTACCTCCTGCTCTCTGCTCCTCTCTTCATCACCTCTACCTCCTGCTCTCTGCTCCTCTCTCCATCACCTCTACCTCCTGCTCTCTGCTCCTCTCTCCATCACCTCTACCTCCTGCTCTCTGAGAGGCTCCTCTCTCCATCACCTCTACCTCCTGCTCTCTGCTCCTCTCTCCATCACCTCTACCTCCTGCTCTCTGCTCCTCTCTCCATCACCTCTACCTCCTGCTCTCTGCTCCTCTCTCCATCACCTCTACCTCCTGCTCTCTGCTCCTCTCTCCATCACCTCTACCTCCTGCTCTCTGCTCCTCTCTCCATCACCTCTACCTCCTGCTCTCTGCTCCTCTCTCCATCACCTCTACCTCCTGCTCTCTGCTCCTATCTCCATCACCTCTACCTCCTGCTCTCTGCTCCTCTCTCCATCACCTCTACCTCCTGCTCTCTGCTCCTCTCTCCATCACCTCTACATCCTGCTCTCTGCTCCTCTCTTCATCACCTCTACCTCCTGCTCTCTGCTCCTCTCTCCATCACCTCTACCTCCTGCTCTCTGATGCGAGTCACAGGAAGAGTCATCCGCTTCGCTTGGGTTGAAAATCGCTCCTACCTGAGAACGGAGTAACGGCTTGAGGAGATTAACCCTTTCACTACCACACTACAGAAGGTTAACCGTTCACTACCACACTACAGAAGGTTAACCTTTCACTACCACACTACAGAAGGTTAACCTTTCACTACCACACTACAGAAGGTTAACCTTTCACTACCACACTACAGAAGGTTAACCCTTTCACTACCACACTACAGAAGGTTAACCTTTCACTACCACACTACAGAAGGTTAACCTTTCACTACCACACTACAGAAGGTTAAGTACTTCACTACCACACTACAGAAGGTTAACCTTTCACTACCACACTACAGAAGGTTAAGTACTTCACTACCACACTACAGAAGGTTAACCTTTCACTACCAGACTACAGAAGGTTAACCTTTCACTACCACACTACAGAAGGTTAACCTTTCACTACCACACTACAGAAGATTAACCTTTCACTACCACACTTAACCCTTTGTCGTGTGGCAGTGAAAGGGTTAACCTTATGTATTGTCGCAGTGAACGGGTTAACCCTTTGGTAGTGTGGTAGTGAAAGGGTTAATGCATACAAACAAACGGCTGTCTGCCTTCCCACTATCTTCATTTCATCACGCTTTCGCAGAGGATTTTAAAGTCCTCTACGTAGTGCAATACATGCCTATGGAGTTAATGGAACATGGCATCTAGATTGGCTTGTTCATTCCCTCTCCAATAAACCACTTATGTGGTTTCTCTTATTGGGGCGCTCTCAATTGAGTCGTTTTGTTGCCCATTTGCAGTAACAGGGTCTGGTTGGCTCTCCGCTAATTGAGACCTATTGCCTCAGCCTTTGGTGGCAGCAGCAAAAAGGGACAGTGGCAGTATGATCGATCAACGGTGTAATTCTCTGCGTAGATTGTTTATGAGCAGGGAAAGGTGGTGCGGGTCTGTGGTTCATGCTAAATTAAGCAGGAGCCATCTGCCCCACTCAGATGGCGCGTCTGTAGCCCGTCCCCTCTCCGCAGCCGAGCGCCCAGGCTGAAAGAGCATCTGCTAGCTGTTCCTCTACACAGGGTTCCCACAGACATTGCAAAATGAAATTCAACGACTTTCAAGTACTTTTCCAAGCACAATTATTTTTTTAAAGGGCATTTAAAGGGATACAATTCACTTTTAAATGCCGTTTTTTATAGAAAATATAAACGGATCCAATATGTATGGCTTAAAACCAATTTCAATTAGTTACACTTTAAATAAAAACAAATAAAAAATTCTTGATTCATAAAATGGTTATCATGGATGAACAAAACTTTAAATGCGAATGGTTGATTTGAATTTCAATTACTTTTTAAGCACCTTGTTAAAAATTTTGCAATTTTCAAGGAATTCCAGGCCTTGACTTTTTTTGGTAAAAAAATCAAGCACTTTAAGCACTTCAAGGACCTTGTGCGAACCCTGTGTATACAGGACAAATGGTACGACGGCTCACAACTGTGAGTCAGCTGGGCTCTATTACATTGAATGGCTTTGTGCTTTTGTAATGAAGCCATGTCTCAAAATATGAATTCTCCCTTCCCCGTGGGGCAACAGAGGGAATACTCACCAAATCACACGGATTATTGGGATCTCAGTGTAAACTGTTAAAAATGACAGTCATTTTTTTGGGAGAGAACTGGTTTGCTGTTGGTCAAATCAAATGATGTAATGATTTACGTCACTCACAAGGGGGGAGGGGGGGGGGGGGCAGAGCCTCTTGGAAAGGAGCTTGATCAGTTCTGTGTCATTTGCCGGTCTCTGAGCGTGGCATTAAGACAGTAATAGATCTATTTTAGGGTCGTGGGAGTGACGGATATATACGACACGCAGACAAGCGCGATGGCATGTGAATTGCGACTGCAGGGGCTCTGGGAAAACAGAGAAGTGGGAAACAGAGAAAGAGAAAGAGAGAAAGAAAGAGAGATAGGACGTGCCAAATTACATCTCCCGGACACGTCTGTCCAATTAGCAGCTAAGATGGAGTCCGGAAAAACACAATTTGTCGGTCGGGTTGATTGGCATGCCTCACTGTGGTCTAAATGAAGCTCTTCAGAGGAAACTGTGATTATTGATACAATCATATCCGATTGCGTTATGTCTTCACATGGCGGCTGTGTGTGAAATCTCAGAGATTGATTGACAAGGATGATGATGATGAGGGGGAACAGTCCTGATAAGCTAGATGGGTAGAGCACGGCAATCGACACTGCCAGGGATAGCGATTTCAAGTCGCTTCAGATAAAAACATAGACCAAATGTCTATATTCTGTTCTGTTCTGTTGGAGGCTACATTCTCTCTATGTGAGAAAGACACATTTTCGTGTCCAGGTATTGACAGTATTAGAAGCAAGTTCAAGTTCAAGTTTGTTTTTATTTGTCAGAACAAGATACAGAATACTTTATAATGAAATGCTTGTTTCTTATGAGCCCCTGAGATGTGGATGTGTGTGTGTGTAGATGATGGGTTGTTACATAGTGTCATTGTCGTTGCACCTTGTTAAAAACAAATAAAAAAGCATAGAGTTCAGCCTCCATGTTTCAATTGTTCTAGAGTTTTCTGGAAGTACAGTAGGTTCTCTTCGGATGAACGCCCGAGGCGTACCGTACAGTGGAGATTAAAATGTCCTTGAGTTAGTCACAAAGCAGCACCGCCCCCATGAAAAGACTCCCCATTGTGTCCAGTGGCGTCGCGTGGGTAAAATAATAGGGGAAGCCAAAAAAAAATTATTAAAAAAAAAATTATTAAATATTTTTATTAATAATTTTTTTTTTTTTTTTTTTTTTTTTTAGTCACGCAGTCACCATGTACACTACAGTATGGCTCGGCGGCCAGTCAAACTTTCTTTTTATTTATTTAACAGATTGCAGAATGGGTACAATACAGTACGGCTCAATACACACAATTGTATAAGGGGATGCAGACCAGAGAAAGACGTTTGTCTTGTTTACATCAGGGTCATTAATACTGCTGGAGCATTGGTTAATTTTTAGTCCGATTTTTCCTTGCGCGATTTTGCGCGCCGCGTGGGAGCAAATTCGAGACACATATTCGGTTGCAAAAAGGTGTCCCACGGTCTCCTCTATGGCCGTGAATATTTTCACGCGGATCGGAATCACGGCGCGCCCGTGGGACACTTTTCCGTTTCGGCGAGTTTATTCCACGCTTTCTGTTTTCCTTTTCTAAGCATTTTAGGGGCTACATGTGAATCAGTAAAAGTTGCGGGACGCGCAGATGTTTCCACGATAGAAAGCTCGCGTGGATCCCATAATAGGCTCACTTAATACAGCGTTTTTAAAATCACGCGACATTTTCAGGGTCGCGAGCCGACCTTTTCCCCTCGTTTTCGATGATGGAAGTGATTTAGGAAAAGCTTCGGCACGCCGAGAGGTCCCCGTGGATTTAATCTCGCGAGGATCGGGGCAATATTCGGCCCGTGGGAACAGTTACGGGTTAATACAATGTTCAGAGTGCAGAGGGGAAAATATGCTGAGTATTTTCCTCTCAGCCCCGTTTTAAACTTTTAGGGTGTGGCAGTCAGCTCGAATCTGATTGGCTAGGATCGGATTTGGACTCTATAATGCTGGAAGCCTGGAGAAAGAGACCTACCATCTGCCTCCTATCCATAGGCGGCGCGTGCGCATTAGGGCAGGGTAGGCTCCAAAAGGAACGCCCCCTTTTAGGAACGCCCCCTTTTATTTTTGGTCGCAAACTGTCCAGGGGTTCTGATTTCATATACACACACACACGTAACTAGGCTATACTACAGCGAGCCCCACTCATTTATATATATTGCAAATTAAGTGTTCAAATGAAGGCATCCAATAATATATTAACCATTGTCTTACCTTAATGCAGATAAATGCGACATCCAATATGATTAACGGTTCACTGATCATGAAATATGAACTACTATACAATTGCAATAGTATTAGAAAGGATATATAATAACAACACAACACATTTGTTTCAAATTCAAGGACATTTATTAGAGAATCAAGAGGTTTATTCAGGGAAATGTCATGTGAAATGCGGGTGGTCATCGATTGTGCAAAATACAATAATAAAATAAAAACGGTATTAAGAAGACATAATGTGCATGATAAAAATAGACATGCTAAATTCCTGAGACGGCACTGGTTCCTATATACACTATTATACAATATATAATTTTAACTCCGTCAAGATGAACCACATCTGTTCCTTGCTTAAAGTGACTTTTACTTTCCTCCTTCCTTTAAGACCAGACATGTAGGTTATTATGAAACACTAATAATATCAGTAGTTGCAGTTGCAGTCAATATTGCACATTTTATTTGCAAATTAAATCAGTAACGGGCTGCGCGTTCTCTTCGCCAGTCTGATGTCTCTCTTCTCGTCTTTCGTCTGTGTTGCTGTAATGGGGCGAGAATGGGGGGGGGGGGGGAGCGGTGACACAAATTAATTACTGTCCATGGTCCTGAATTTATACACACACACACACACTAGACTACAGCGAGCCTATCCCCTTTCGTTAGATATACTGTAGTGCAAATTATGTGTTCAAATTAAGGCATTCAATATGATTTCAATCAATCAGTCTTACCTTAATGCAGCAATATGCGACGTTTTGTCTTGGCATCGTAGGCAGCAATGATCTCTTCTACTTCAAGTGTGCGTGTCAGATCACTTTCAATGTGAAGCAGACTCAGAGTTGACATCTCTCCTGGCGCATGGTGGTTCTTAGCCAGTTCCGGTGTGGGGTGGATTACCTGAAGCCTCAGGTGATCGGGTCACGGTGTTATGCCCAGGGGCAGGGCTCGCTGTGGCTTCACGGATGCGATCTTCTAGAGCTTCTGAATTACTGTTATCTTCTTCTTGCTCCTTTGTCTTGAAAAAATTACGTATATCCATCTTGCATTTGTGCAGCCGTTGCTGTGTGCTGTGACCTGGAACCAACTGGCGACTGCATTCGAATTCAGATGTTTATACAAACGGATGCGTGCGATGTGATTGGTACAGACTGGATGCGGTCTGGAATGTCAACTGCCCATTGACACCTCCGTCGGGGCGACCCCCCCCCCCACACACACACACACACACAGAGTTTCAAGTTTCAAGTTCAAGTTTAGACACACACAGGCTGCCTAATTCTGCAGTATGCCCATATATTATTTATATATAAATGCTAAATATTTACATCAGACATGTACAGACAATGTACAAACAAACAATAATTCTACATATTAGGTACAGGCAATCATATGGTGTTAGAGTTCTGCAGGGATGTTGTTGACAAGTTATTTTTTAACCATGTTTTGAAGTGGGGGTGGGTGGGGGTGGGTGCCTGCAGGGCCGTCTGGAATGTTAAGTGTAGAGAGAGCTATAGTCTTCCTGGCGTCCACACAGAAAGACAACACAAAACACAAAACATAACAACATGAGATACATATGACAATCACAATTAACAATGATAATCTAAAAACAGTAAAACATTGTAGACATCATTAGAATCAGAATATTTTGCTCACATATTTAAGTAGTGCATTCTCAGGTGGTATTTGAAAGACACTTTACTATTCAATTAACTTTTGTTCATTGGGCAGTTATTCCAATGATTGATGGCACGATAAACAACAGTCCTCTTTAAAGCATTTGATTTTGGACGTGGTAACATAATCTGTCCATCATCGGCTGACCTAGTAAAATAAGAATGAACCTGACTGCATCTGACAATTTGTTTGTATAAGAAAACAGGTTGAGATGAAAAGACAGTGTTCCTGAAAAATTTAACTGTGTTGAAAACCAGCCTATTCTCCTTAGTGTGCCTTTGACTCAAAGGCTTTGAGGTGCTTTGGTATAGGTGCAAGCATATTCATAGTACCCTTGAATGAGTGCTCCTGCCTGCAGTCTTCAGACAGTGTATTCAGGACGTCTGGAATGTTAAGTGTCACCACACCTATCCATTGACGGACCCCAGCCCCCCCCCCACACACACAGGTACACAGGGGGAAAAAAATAAAGGATTTTTTTTTTTTTTTTTTTTTTTTTTAATAAATAAAAAATAATGTGTCGACTGGTCTGGGAAGGCACAGCCTGCCCCAGCCTTATACACCCGCCGCCCATGCTCCTATCCTGCTGCAGTGAGCATAGTGAGGCTGACAGTGTGTTAGAGGGAGTGAGAAGGAGAAGAGGGAGACATTTAAAAAAAAATAAAAAATTATAACACAGATGCTCAGATGAAAAAGAATGTAAACTATATTAAAAAAAAGAAAAAAAAAAAAAATCATATTTCATATTTGATATTAATTCATATTTTAATATTAGGGAGGCATGGCTTCCGTTGGCTTCCATAAGGATTCGCCACTGATTGTGTCGCTGACCAATAGAAAGAAGTACTGTAGTAATATCTTGCTCCTCTCTTCCTTTTAAATGATTTCAATAGTCTACAGTACAGCGTGTCCCAGATTCGAGGTTGAGCAGAATTTGACTCCAACAGCCTCAAGAGGGATTCTCTGCGCGCATGCAGGAACTACAAGCTGAACTAAATATCTAGACGTTGCCATTAAATGAAAAATGGTGAAGAGTAGAATGGGATCATTGTAAACCTGGGCTGTAATTCTGCATTCTGACGCCATTCATCCTCATCTACTGAAGGATCCAAAACTTACTTTGAAAAAAAGATCTTCCATTATGGTATCGTTCTCTAAAAACAGACTAAAACAACAACAAACACAAACACTACAAACTAGGGCTGACCCCTATTAGTCGATTAGTCGACTAATCGGTCGAAAGGAGCCGTAGTCGACTGCCAACCTCTTAGTCGAATACAAAAAAAATAAACAAATATTTTTATAAAAAAAACATTTTATTTTATTTTCTATTATAATTATTTCCAAAAGAAAAGAGGCCTAGAAGCGTGGCTAACACTAATGGCACGCATACCAGAGGCTAACTGCCTACGAAAACAGGCACAGAGGCACTGAAAGAGGAGTTCACCCATCTAACACACAGACTAGACAAATATCAAGATGTATCCATCAGTGGACCAATTGCCTGCTTTTGCAGAGGACAAGAAGCCTTCCGTCGACTCCTTCAGACATTAAGCACCCCCACAGCCCAAATGGAATGATAAAAAAACAAAAAAAATAAAAAATTTAAAATATATTATACTTTTTAATTTAGTATTAGTAATTTAGTATTTAGTAATTTGTTATTAGTAGTCGACCAATAGTCGACTAACGGCACATTTTGGCCTATCATAGTCGACCATCCAAATCCTTAGTCGGGGACAGCCCTACTACAAACAAACACTAAATTGTGTTCCAGCAGTTGCGGTATCTTCAATTACATTGACATTTCTCTGTTACAACATTACAAAGCAAAACGTTACATCTCCATACCATTTACAATAAAGCTGGGAGCCTGTTTGAGTCCGTAGCACCCCCTGCCCCACCATCCAACCCCTTGCCCCTCAGTCCTACAGCACCACCTGCCTCACCATCCAACCTTAGTGCCCCTAGTCCAGCCACGCATCACAGTTTTGCACTGCAGGAATTTACTGAGAAAGAGGTTTTAGGAAGTACTCAGCAAACTCGACCCCAAGAAACCTCCTGGCCTTGACGGGTTAGACCCCTTTTTCTACAGAACTGCAGCCCCCATCTAGCTCATCGTAGAGGGGGTGATCGGGGTTCTCCATCTATATACAGTAGTGTCGAGTGCACAGAAGGCCACACCCTCTCAGCCTACTGAGAGGTTGCACTACAACAAATATAACAAATCAATTGATACATCTGAAGCTGAACAATTTAATTATACTCATGACATTAACAGTCCACAATAAGAAATTCACGGCTTAATTGTACTGGATCTTTAAGCCACCTAATCAAGCACATCTTGGACGAAGAGGTAAATCATTTACATAGGTGCATTGATTAGACTAAAAACCTACACTCAAGTAAGTCACTCTTCTGACTATTGGAACATTGGAATCATTATGAATCATATAGAATTCTACTCTTACTTCTTCATGGGTCATTTTTCAGACAACTGCTCTTAAACTGATCACACACATTCATTTAGTTATTGAGAGTAAATTAGTATGAATATGGCCACCAGTGATAGCAGTGAATATTGCTACGTTTTCATATTTTCATGGTGCTGTAATTAAGGATTCAATGTCCCCGATGATGACAACCCTGTTGGCCATATTCATACTCATTTACTCCCAATAACTGTGTGCAAAAAAAAAGTCTTTGGATGTGTGTGAGATTGTGTGCAAAATAAATCAGCATTGTTTTCTTTTGTGAACCGCCCCTTTAAGTACAATGTAACTGATGTAACGGTACTTCTACTTAGATGTCAGTGCCCCTCCCACCTCTGCCTAGGTTACACAATCCATTTAACAGCATGCTGCGAGTTCAAGTAATATAACGCTGCTGTCGGGACAAAACCTCATAACTCCAAAAACCCAACTTTTCAGCAGATGAAAAAAACTAACACAGATTTGAGGGTGAATAGAGTTAGGAGGTTTAGACAGATGATCGGTTTAATGCTTTCCCATTGTTTAAACTTTGTAAAACCCACACACACATATGGAGGATGATCTACGGAGTTGATTTATATAATAAAAAAAAATTTCAAAAAATGGAGTTATGAGGTTTTGTCCCGACAGCAGCGATAAACAACATACTACAGTATATTCACTACTTACTTACATAAGCTCACTTTCTTTACAACCCGGCAAGGTAGTGTAGCGCACGGTCTGCCATCAAATATTCAAAGGCCTCCTTTAAAAGCAGCGCAGGTACGGAAAGAGCGAGGAAGTCTCGACGTCCGTAGGGACACTGCATTACTCCTCCCTGTGTTAACTGTGGCCCCTGGATGGACCTACTGTAGGAATGTAGGCCGTGTGGAGAGAAACCGTTCACCTCCATTCCATTTCAAATGGAAAATGAAGCCACATTACACGACAGTTGAGAATCTCATTCAATAACATCAGCTCAATTGTCAATACTATAAAAAAAATATTCTGTGACTACTATCGACTCCGTCTATTGAATAACCTTTTGAAAAAGTACTTACAGTAGATTGCTATGAACACGTGTGAATGGGCAGATGACCCATTTCTTTGCAGTACATTTCAAAGCACAAAAACTACGTTGGCTAAAAACTATTTAGGTTTTTCCTGTGGTTTGCATTGTGTTTAAAGAATAAGGGGTTGTCCCAACACTGAGAAAATTAAATAAATATATGCATTGTGCCTTCTCTGTAGTTCAGCTATGACAAGAACCCTTCCTCTTCACTGTTTTTAACTGCTGTTTGTTGTTGTTGTCATTTATTTCTGATTTTGTTTTTATTGTGTTTTTATATTAAGCTGTAGTGTAAAGCACCCTGTGCATTCGTGCTGTGAAGGGTGCTATATAAATAAAGGTCATTCATTCATTCATTCACTCTTGAAAGCCATTCACAATTGCAGCCACAATCGCCATGGTGCATGTATGTGCGTGTGAAGATATCTTGAAAATGTTTATTTTAACTTGACATGAGACCTGTACAGTAGGCCTATAATCATTTATGGATACTATTTGGAGACCAACAGCAAATAAACGAATGTGCACATTTGGAAAAATCCAGTCAGTATTCGCTGAAGTGCGTTCTTTAATTTGGTATTTCTTCATCAACGGTCATACAACGTAGGATTTTAGTGTGCTTCTCCATGCATCTCCTATAGGCTTCAATAGAACTGATACCAAAGTTATGTTATGACCCTTCCTTCTTTTATAGTTTCCTTGGGACCAGCCAAGGTCTTAAGAAAAAGAAGTACAACATGTTGACAACATTTCCTTGACAATAATGAGGATATTCAGTGCCTACAGGACATCCCTGGCACTGTAAGTGATATCGGCATTTTGGCAAACTTCCAGTCAAACTAGGCGTTGCAGATCAAATATGAATTAAGATCCAGCAATTGCAGATCCTATTTCTCGCGGATGTTGTCAGGAACATAATTTTTTGTTAACCGTTGAGGGTTTTCCTCTGTCCCACGCCTGACTTGCTGATTGGGAACAGGATACCAGAACATTTATTTTCCGTTTACTGCAGAGTGGAAGACCTGGGAGACCCATGTTGTTGACTAAAACACTCTATATCAGTGGTTCTCAAACGAAGGTTCGTGACCCAAATTGGGGTCGCGGGTAGGTGACATTGGCAAGTAAAATAACTAAATTATACATAAAAAGAAAAAAAGAAAAATGTATGTTCTGGCAACATATTCTGGCTAAATATGCCTCGTTTTATAAATGTGTATTGATAACATAGTGCTGTAATTACATTTTCTAATAAATATGCATGATCAAGTCACGGTATAATGGGGTCGCGGTATAAAAGAGTTTGAGAACCCCTGCTCTATATCAGTGATGGCTGTCAGAATATAGAGCTACTTAACACTTATTTTAACTGAATAACAGCACTTACAGCACCTGAATGAAACATTTAAAAACGTTACACCCTCAGCAGTGGTTGTTTACTTCCATGTCAGTGACCAAACCTTCCTCATAATATTAAGAGCCCTGGGTCAAGGCATAACTTCAAGCCACCTCAATCCTGAATGATTTATTGAAGTTAATATTCTGAATATTATTCAAGTGCAGTCGGAGTGGTTTTAGGCCCTGTTTAGACGGAAACGCTAGCAGGTGAATCCGCAAAAATATTTTTTCGGATGTGCCTTTTGTTTATACGGCAACAGCGTTTTTACGGGGTGAAACCGCAAAAAAGTGAGACCACCTTCCAGGGTGGAATTCCTAGAAACGATAAACCTTTGCGCTCTCATCTAAACTGTCAAACCGCATAAAACGATGACGAAAGGGTTGTCAAGGCTCTCGTTGCGCGTACTGCTTACATCACAGGCATGCGCCAGTAGCCTAGAAGCGTAAACAAAGCATGTCTGATTCTATCCATGGCGATCACCTGAAGGCTACATTGGCAGTACTTTTAAATACACAAGAATCTGTCCCGCGGCTATCACAACTATTAGTGACTGGACCCACTGTCTGAGAGTGACTCTGCTTTGGTCCAATCACATTCCCCCACCCACAGTCTGCGAATCAGAGGCAGAGTAGGGCGGGTCTTCACAGCACGTCATGTGACATATGCGGCAATCATGTGACAGCGGGGCTCCGTCGTCTCGAGTCGTTACAGCCTCGTATGCACGCAGAATTCCATCCCAAAACACTAGTCTAAACGCAAAATTAAAAGTGAGACCGCAAGACGACTTTTGCGGTTTCTGTTCAGACTCTCTCCGTCTAAACGTAGCCTTAGGTGCCTGACAAACAAGAGGGTGATGGAGCACATAGCCACAAACAACAACAGGCATTTTGTTTCCACTGTGCTGTGGTTGGAGTTCAGAGCTGTGAGCCAACAGGGCTGCAGCAGTTAGACAGGTGCCGTACAGTACAGTACAGTACACCCCTGAAGAGGCAGATCCTCTCTACAACAAGCCAGTGCTAATGTCTCGCCCTCCCGCTGTACATAATGGCAGAGGGCTCTCTCTATCTATCTATCCATCCA
>NC_140166.1:46823258-46833258 GCF_963971535.1 Notolepis coatsorum | reverse complement strand
GGGCTTTTTCTCTGCCGATTTAGTTCTGATCGATTAGTTATGGGTCACGCCATGTTCAGGAGAATGAGGCGCATAAACGTCTATTCGATCATGTCTCTAGCACCCCCACAGCCATATCGGCAACCACTTACATCACGGCTCTCGTCCACATTCATTCATATGCTCCCCCCGCAATCTCCTCCCCGATTTCAATGTAACGCGGAAGTGTAGTGGTCTATGGCTGCATGGTAAGTAGCTAAATCCCATACTTTTGAAATAAATGTGTTCCAAAGTCTGAAAATCGGTGTGTAACCATAATAATTGTCACCACCGAACACATATTTTCTTCAATTAAGTACACTTTTTTGGGGTTTCATACAGAATATTATGTTTTGTGTGTACATCTCTTCAAAGATGTGTATACTAGCCATGTGGTAACGTTTTGGTAGTGACAAAATGGAATGGTAATTACTTAAATCCCATCATTTTGAAATAAATGTGTTACAAAGTCTGAAAATCAGTGTCTAACTTTAACACTTTCAGTGCCAGCCATAACGTTGATTAATGTCCTTGAGTGCCATCATCCACTTCAATGATAGCGTTAAAAACGCATAATCTATGTTTTAAATGATGGCTATGTGTCTAATCTGCCCGTCGCTTATCAACGACTTGTTTGCAGTCAACATTGTCGAAAAAGGATTGTTTTTTAATTGGTTCATATCCTTTTTATAGCATTTCGAAAAGCTATCGTTTTCTCGGAAATTTCCGGAAAATAGAAAGATTCCCTCATAAACGGCATTTATTGGAATATTCTCGAATACACTAGACACGTTGTCATTTGTCGGCCTATTTATGAATAGTTTTCAAATAAACGCTAGATTATCGATAGTATATGTGTACTTATGCACGCTATAGAAGCGAGCTGAGAAATCGATTACCTCATTTCCTCAACATCACACACACACACACATATACACATACACATACGGGACACGCTGTTATCTCAGTGAATACAGCTCTGATTATCCTAAAACTGGTAACATAGACTCCTTACCTTAGATCAGATGTTCTCCAAAAAGATTATTCCAATTCCTGTTTGCCATTCCAAATATCGATCACGTTTATTGATTGATTATTGGCTGCTGTAAATATATATTCCAGGCTGCTTTCCAACTCGCGATCACTTCCATGTTCATCAGATCCCTCGCCAGCATAGTGGAGCGAGGAGGCTCCCCCTCCACAGATCCAGCAGTATAATCGAATGGCCTGCAGTTACACAGGGATAGATGATAGGGGGAGGTATTTTCCCATCTGAGCTCCTAGAGGGGCTGCTGTACCAACGGGAGACTCGGTTGATGAAATATGAATGATCGCTAATAAAAAAATCAAACGACAATTTGCGTCGTCGGCACTCAACGGGGGGCATGATAAGACGACGTAACACGTAGCTGGCACTCAAAGTGTTAAGAATGGAATATATATTCTCTTCAATAAAGTAAACTTTTGGGGGGTTTATGCTAAATATTATGTGTTTATGTATTATGCAGTCACTACCGAAACACTGGGTGTTTTGTAAAAAAAAATTAAGTATATTGAGTTATAAACTAAAATGTTATGATACTGATTGGTTAAATGTACGTTCAATTTCAATCATTAACTCTGAAATAAATATGATCAGTGTTATGCATTTTACAGAGAAAGATTGCTTTTAGATTTTGATCTAATTGTATCAATTGAACTTAGAAATTTGGTAAAAATGTAATTTTTATTGATTTAATTGTGAAAACCTTCAAGAATAATTTTCAAAAATACTCTTTAGAGAAGGGAAGGAAACACAATTGTAACAGGTTAATATAATACCTTTTTACTATAGTGTATTACTATGTTTCGGTAGTGACAATTTTTGGGAGAGGAAAAACATTCCAAAAGATTCTGAAAATACAATATAGAAATTGCCGGTACGCTCACTAGATATATGTACTTTAGATATGGTACAATATATATTCTGACAAAGTTTTGGAAATAAACATACAAAAAATTCTAAATATTTCCAACCTGACTTTCAACCAATTCGGTAGAATGGCCCATGTTATTCTGACAGTGAGTAAAAATAGCCTATAAGAAATTCTGCTACCTGATGGAACCACAGTTGTAATATTACAAATTACAACTGTGTTACAAATTATTACAAATATTACAACAATATAAATATTTTAAAACACTATATTTCCCTCTCCAAAGTACTCCTACAACACCATCTGAAAGGTTGACATTTAATTTTTTTGCAAGTAGAAATATATCCGGGTCTTGCAGGGTTAAACCAGCCAGATCCCACCTATCAGCCTTAACCCTTTCACTGCCGCACTACCAAAACGGTTAACCCTTTCACTGCGACAATACACAGAGGGTTAACCCTTTCACGCGGCAGCGGGTTAACCCTTTCACTGCCACACGACAGTGGGTTAACCCTTTCACTGCCACACGACCGTTGGTTGTGTGATAGTAAAAAGGGTTAACCTTCTGTCGTGTGGCAGTGAAAGGGTTAAGAGGACCAATTAGGACATGGTAGTTAGGACTCCATGTCCAATCAGCAGTGAGGAGTTGTTGTCTCTTCCAGTCTGTCTGCTCACGCACTCGTTCCCTTTACGACACTTATGGGCACCTCCTGCCGCTCTGGCAGCCAGCCAGCCACCAGCTGCTGCAATATTCTGTAATTGTTATTGACATATTGTGACTTGGAGACAAAATGCAAGCAGAAGTCTTACCCGCTCCTCTCTCAGCTAGCTCTCGCTTGAAAGGTCTAAATTAAGTACTAATCGACCATAGGGAAATAAATAACATAAAGTGCATTATGTTATAGCCATAAGTCATATATTTATGTATTGTATCATAATTTAACTCTCTGTCTCTGTCTCGCTCTCTATCTCTCTCTCCCGTTCTTGTTCCCAGTTCCCAGACTAGTTGTTTTCGTGCCATGTTTCTCTGTTTTAGTCGTAGTCTTTGTACAATTATGTTCCCCTTCTTGTGCCGTAGTTGTAGTTTTCTGTTTAGTTTCCTCTGGTGCCTTGTAGTATTTTTCCTCCCAGCTGTGTCCTATTGACCAATATATCCAGGTGTTTCTCGTGTTCTCCTTTTCCATGTGGATTTGATGTCCCTCTCGCCCCGGTCTCCGTGCTGGTCCATGTTCAGTGTCGACTGCTTTTTATTAAACACACTTGGACACTTCTACTGTCTCTGCCGTCCTGCGTTTGGGTTCTACCTACACCCCCATGTTGCAACAAGAGATGCTCAGGCTCTAAGTGTTTGCAGCAGTTAACACTTTGAGTGCCAGCAACACGTTTTGTCGTTAGTTCATGCCGCCAGTTGAGTGCCGGCAACGCTATATAGCGTTTGTTTGTCGTATTTTTTTTTATTGGCGATTTGAATTCATATTTCATCAATCGAGCCTCAGGTTAGTGTTGCAGACTCTCTCTGAGTTCAATTGGGAAGATACCGCCCCCTATCATCTCTCCCTGTGGTACTGCATCCCATTAGTTTAGACTGATGATGGGGGGGGGGGGCCAGTTTCCTCATTTTACTTTTCCGTCAAGCCAACTGAAGAATCCATTGTGATCGCCGGCCCGGAAAACGTGTGGATTATGTATTTACAGTACCCAACGCTTAATCAATAAACGCGATCGATATTTGGAATGGCGATCAGGAATTGGAATAATCTTTTTGGATAACATCTGATCTGAGGTAAGGAATCTATTTGACCAGTCTTGGGATAATCAGAGCTGTTTTCACAGAGATATCAGCGTTTGCCCTATGCGTGTGTGTGTGTGTGTGTGTGTGTGTGTGTGTGTGGCTGTGATCAGGAAATGAGCGAATCGATATTTCGATTTATAAATAGGCCGAAAAATTACAACGTTTTTGTGTATGCCAGAATATTCCAGTAAATGCAGATTATCAATGAAGCGATTAAAAAACAATCCGTTTTTGCAAACAAGTCATTGATAAGCGACGGGCAGATTAGACACATAGCCATAATTTAAGACAGAGATTATGCGTTCACAGCGCTATCATTGAAGTGGGTGCTGGCATTTAACCACGTTTTACCATGTTACAGTAATGGCCGGTAATCAAAGTGTTAAATGGGCTGAATTTTAAATCGGCAACAGAAGGCTTTGTGTTAACATCGATCAAACAAGACTAGTGTGCTAGCTTTATAGGTACTCGCAGGCAGGGCCGCCTCAGGGGGTGTGCGAGCAGTGCGGTCGCACAGGGCCTCGCGGGAAGGGGGGCCTCGCACAATTTTTTTTTTTTTTTTTTTGCGAGGCCCCCCTTCCCGCGAGGCCCTTTTTCATTACAGACCTAAAATCTAGTTTTGCTTATATGCTTATATATTTCACATTAGACACGTTTGTAGAATGTGTCTGACTTGTTCCTGGATCTGCGGCTCTGCAGATACACTATTGGAGGCAGCTCTGAGGCTCTGCAGCAGAATTGGTTTCAATGAGGGGAGGGGTTACAGGTAAGGTAGCGTCTGACTATTTCGCACGTGCAGCATTGGAGGTTATGCCAGCCAAGAAAACATCGTTCGGCAGATGGACTGAAGATGAAAGTTGTTGCATGTTAGACAGTTCAGTCAGGCTAGCGGCTAGCCATCCCGGCTAAAGACAGGGACAGCTAGTTAGCTTTAGCTACGTTATAATATTGAGTGCTAACGTGTGGTTCAGTCGGAATAGCCATGATGATGTCGGCTAGTAGCTAGCTTAGCTAAAGGCTAACTAGCGTTAGCTAACCTAGAGAGAGCACGTGCAGCATTGTTATGCCAAGATGAAGAGGACATTCGGCAGATGAACTTCATCAACTCCACGCGGTTGTCTCCATCCTCTTGGACGTTTGGTGAGTTTTTAATGCACTCTATTCTATTCCCGCCGTGGATATCTCTCTCTCTCTCTCTCTCTCGGGAGCCAAACGGGCCGACTAGCTGTTGTAGTAGCTAACGGTGTGTGGCCTGGTGTCAGCACCTGGTGCGAGGGAGGTGAGCTTGGTGTTTCATTATGAGAATATCTCCATGCTCAAGTCGGCTATAGTCCGCGAGGGACTTGTTGCTGGCACCGCTATGGTAAACACCACTCTGTAGTGGGACGTGTTTTGCCTTCTTTTTCCCTTCTCTCTTCGTATGAGAAGAGGAAAACACAGCGGCTGTCTGAAGTGTTGGCATGTATTGCTTTTCTCACGTTGTACAGTTTTTCAGTGGTAGCCGCATAGCTTGCTTCTGCGTTAGCTAATGGTTAGCGATAGCCGGGTTGAGCTAACTGTTAGCCAGTTAGCTGTTTAGCTACGACGTTAGCTGCTAGTTTTCGCTCGGCTGGGAATGATTTGATTTGATTTTATTGATGGATTAAAAACACACAACAAGGATCCAAAGGATAACATGAGAAAGAGTAAAACCCTTATTTCCGTCATGGTCCCAGGGCTGTTAGGCCACAACAAAAACACGACAATAACACAACACTCATACATTTAAAACATTATAAGACTAACCTATCGCTAAAATTGTATACCCCACAATAACTAAAAACTGATTGGAAACCCATTCAAACTATAGGGGGCTATACTTCTATTCTGTCCATGAGCCACTTCCTGACGCTTCTCTTGAAGCTGTGGAGGCTCAAGCTCTGCTTGATGGGGATAGGCAGCTTGTTCCAATCCTGGGCTCCAGAGAAAGTAAGGGAGCATTGGCCCAGTTTGGATCGGAAAGAAGCAGGCTTCAGGTTTGCTATGCTTGCACTAGTTCTGTGGTTGTGGGATTCGTTGACCGGGGTGAAGTAGTTCTGGAGGTATCTAGGGGACCTTTGGTTTATAATATTGTGCACTATGTTCAGTCTGAGCTGGGTAACTCTGGCCTCCACAGGAAGCCAGTTTAGCTCCTGGAAGTGACTCCTCCCTATGTGGGTGCGAGGGCCAAGACCCATTACCACCCTTACTAGCTTATTTTGGGAAACCTGAAGCTTCTTTTTTATGTTCACTGTCAGGCCCTCGAACCACGATACGCTACCATAGTCAAAGTGGCAGATGGCTTGATGCTATCAGTTAGCCTAGAGTTAGCTGTTAGCTTGTGCTACGACCATTGACATTAGCCGTGAGAATAGCAGGCCCTGGCACTCTGACTACGACATCATCTTTGACAGAAGATGTAGTCGGGCCTGCACCATGACAAGGCTCCGGCCATAGCTTCTTTTTGTCCCGCCAGCGAGAGGCCTTTCGTCAATGTGGAGACCTGTGTTGCGGCCTTTCGCCCTGCGTTCCTTGGTGCAGGTAAGATGTCCATTGGACATTACCCCACTTTTCCTTCCTTCCCCTCCCGAATGTTTTGTTAATAACAATGTTTTTTTCCAGGCAAGACATATGTTACTTCACAACATTTGGAGATACGACATGTGCTGTGTGTGAATTGTCTTGGTCGTTTGTGTAGCTTGGGTAGCGTTGGCCAAAGCTGTGTGTGGCCTGGTGTCAGTACCTGGCTACTCTATTTGCAGTTAGCCTATTTAGCTGATGTCGGCCATTGGCTCCTTGCTACTTTGTTTTCTCTGGTATAGACCCTCTTCTCTTTGGATTTAAGTGTTGATCTTTGTCCTTTTGGATCTATGTATATTCATGTTGCCTTTGTGAAGTTATCTTTTCCTTCTGTTTTGTTCTTCCATTAAAAGTTGAATATCCTTTAGGGGCTCATCTTTGCTTATCTCTCTCATACATGCTCTCTCTCTAACACAGACACACAGACATGCTCTCTCTCTCTAACACACAAACACACATGCTCTCTCTCTCTCTCTCTCTCTCTTTCTAACACACATATACATGCTCTCTCTCTAACACACACACACAAACAGACATGCTCTCTCTCTATCTCTCTCTTTCTAACACACACAACTGTGCAGCGATAACACTGTATATTGACTGTAGAACGGGAGCTCTCTCTCGCTCTCTCTCTTGCTATATGTTGACTGTATCATGCCCAGCCTCGGGCAGCGCTATTATTTAAGAATATGTTGACTGTATGAAAAAAAAAAAAAGAAAAAAAGAAAAAAGTATTTTTTTCTTTTTTTTCTTTTTTTAGGGGGGGGGGGGGGGGGGGGCTCGTGTTTAAATCTCGCACAGGGCCTCGCATTTCTCCCAGGCGGCCCTGCTCGCAGGCGTGTGCAGTTGTGGAGCATGAAACATGCACTTTGGGGTGCTTTGGGAGTGTTGCTTCTCTGCAATAGAGTCAATCTGTCCAATGTATGGTATGGTGGTGCTGCCCTTTCTTATTATAATCTATTGACAGGAATAGATTAGTATTAAAAGGCAACACCACCATACCTGCTCTAATGTACACAGACATGTTAACTTGCAGTCATGGGCAAGCCAGCCAATTCATTCTTCACGTTAGCATGCTAGCAGAAAAGTATGATGGTGGGGCCATTGTCTCAAAATCTAGGAGTTTCTTTGCCCTTGTGAATTTAACCTTGTGCTACTGTAGTTTAACAGTTGCTTTTTCATTCGTCAATAACCCACAACACCAACACCAACACCAACACTACACAAACACGGGTCTTATTATGTATCAATAACTCACAACACCAACACTTTACAAACACGGGTCTTATCATGTATCAGGGCGCAGGCTGTGACAATACAGTATACAATATCAACGTCATCATGGCAGGTGTAAAAATAACCAAGCTTTCAGAGTCAAGTTCCACTCCATTTATCTCCCAATCACCCGTGTGCATGCTGCTATGGAAAATATTATATGTTTCATCCTATTATATTACATCATTTGTACAGCTTACTGGGCCTATTAGTACTCTAGACAGCATGTGTATAGCTCTGTTAAATACATATTCTCTGTACAGCCATGACTAGTTAATATAGTTAACTAGTATACAGTTTATAAGACACTAGGGCGACAGTGTTCTTAAAACAACGGCCAAGGCCCAGGACAGTTTGTCTTAGATATGTCATATTTTCAGAATTATGTCATCTTGTCCTTTTCTTTGTTGTCTTTTGTTTCATATCAATCTTGTGTCAGATACGACAAAACCCCTAAACCCATCTTCGTTTTCCATTTTGTCCTCTTTGTTTTCATTTGTCATTCCAAACTGGTGTATTTAATTGTAAGTCTGACGAGAGCTCTTTCTCACTTTCTGGTCTGATGCTTGTGTTACACTTGCCTCTGATTGTAAACTGAGGATACTATCTGTGGCAACAGAAATAAACAATGTTCTTTTGAAACAGCTTGACTCAATATCTGAATTTCTGCAGTTCACTATGTTTGGCTCATTTAAAATATTCCACAACAGCGTGCGCGCTCACAACGCGCACGCACGCACGCACACACGCACACACACACACACACACACACACACACACACACACACACACACACACACACACACACACACACACACACACACACACACACACACACACACACACACACACAGCAAATTGGAGGGGAAATCAATAGCATGCTTGTCCCCCAAAAGCACACAACCTGAGGCCCCTTTCGCACATGTATCATGCACATGACTCCTGGCAATCTGCACATTAATGGCAGAATCCACACAGCGAGTGTATTGATTAACGTAGACTAACATGTTCCATATCCAACGACGTTGCATACAGAGGCGTGCGTCCGGTAACGAGACTGCAGCAAAGTCAGACATTTATATAAAATGTCTGCTTCTCACAGTGTTTTAGTCTGTAACAAATTATTATTACGTGGTCATAATCTTTGCTCAATAATGCAATAATGGAATGTGTGCATGTCTGGGCCCAAACGTCATGTTTCGGATACAGAACTGGAAAAGGCCGTGATCAGTTCAATAGACAAGGCCATTTCATTATTAGGTCCAGGGTAAAACATAATGATACACACCTTCCGTCACTTTTCTACCTGTTCATTGACAGACGGACCGATATACAGTAGCTGCATAGTAGTGCCATGGCACAAACATACTGTTGCTGGTCTGGACTGGTCCTGGTTATGTAACGCGTGGTGTTGTCAGTCACGTTCAGTTCAAACTAGGTGAAAGTGAAACCTAAAAATAGCTGCGTCCACACATTAAGTTTATAATGTCTGATTCACACGCTTGATAACACGTTTAGTATTTAGCAAATTAGTGTTTTTTATTTGAATGCGGGCACCGATGTGTGAAAAATGAACTAGATGGGTTTTATTTAGGGATGTCCGATATTATCGGCCTACCGATATTATCGGCCGATATCGGCATTAAAATGTGATATCGGAAAATATCGGTATCGGTTTTCAATTTTTATTTTTTTTACATTTCTATAGAAATGATGTCCGATATTATCGGCATACCGATATTATCGGCCGATATCGGCATTAAAATGTGATATCGGTTGATATCGGTATCGAAAATTAAGAGTTGGACAATATCGGTATATCGGTATCGGTAAAAAAGCCAATATCGAGCATCCCTAGTTTTATTTCTTAAAATATTAAAAAGTCATACACCGGTGGGGGTGGTGGGCCAGTAATGTACTTGGTGGAGCCTGAACACAGAGTAACACCGGTAACACGACTACTGCGGCAAGCCTACTAGACATTAGGGGTGTAACGGTACGCGTATCAGTACCGGACCGTTTCAGTACCGGACCTTCGGTTCAGTACACGCTGTGTACCAAACGAATGCAACGGTACATTAACCACGTGCAGAACTTTTTTTTTCATGCAAATTTGAACTCAAAACTCCAAATTCACCCCTTCCCAAAATATATGTTTGTAACAGCAGGGTCATTACTGAACATGTAAATTTTCTTGTTCGCCAAATAATCCCCCCCCCCCCCCCCCCCCGCGACACCAACTTTCTTCCGCGCGACATTCACTCACAGCTGATCTGATAAAAAAAACTAAAACGCACAACATACTTTTGCTGAGCTCTTCTCCAGTCGAGCTGCTGCAGTGTTTAAATCCAAAATATTGTTGTGTAACATGGCATCTCTTCTCTAGAGTCTTCTTTCTCTG
>NC_140166.1:46692441-46823058 GCF_963971535.1 Notolepis coatsorum | reverse complement strand
GGACATTTGAAAAAGGAAAGTTGAATGAAGTATATTCTGCCCAGTATATAGTTCTAGTCCTAAATCCTTATTATAGGCCCATAAAACTATGACAAATTGATGGATAAGTATTTCATACTTACATACATCTTGTCTAGCACAGTCTCTGGAGCGTAACAGTAAGAAGCATTTTGTATAAAAGTATTCTGTACTTCTGTATGACAACTATTAAAGAAACTTGAAACTTGAAACTTGGATATTAGTGGCAACAAGCCCAGAATAACGACAGACTCTTACACTCACCGATAAGGAATAAACCAAACCCCCCAGAGTCTGGTTTTGCAAGTCCACCACCGGTTAGAAGGAAGGAACTCAGACAAATAGAAGAAAGGAAGACAAATAATGGTGATGAGGGGAAAAAAAGGACTAAAAAACTAAAGAACCCAATGAGCCCATGCAAATTGGAGTGAAACTAATTGGCAATTTAGAAGATGGTGTTTTAAGAGACTAATTTGAAGCATGAATAGGAAATTAGGAAATAGATGGCATGCAACTCAGAGCTGTGTGAAGAACCAGTTAAATGTGTGAACTGTGGAGGTGAACATGAGGTGAGGTCTCTTGAATGCCCAAGGGAAGTTCAGGAGAAATTGAGGAGAACAAAATCTGAGTAATTGATAATGTGAAGAAGGGAAGAAGGGAACAAGAGGAGTATACCTGGATGGAGAAAAGACGGTTCTTAGCATTTCTAGCCATGGTGATTAACTATACAGGGGAAGTGACTTCATTCATTGCTAGGATTTTAGATCATGAATTCCGTGTGAAATAGGGCTGCAACGATGAGTCAATGACCAAAGTCATAACATGTGCAACATATCATCACGTTCAAAATATAAATAATGACATATAAATATATATATATATAGTGTGGAGTGGAGAGATAACACCTAATACATACAATAACACATGGAGATATACTAAAAAGCTAACGACAAGCCACAACTAGAATACCTACCTATTGCCCCCCGCCCACACCACCCACACTCTCTGTGTATATATCTCTCTCTCTCTCTGTCTCTCTCTCTCTGTGTCTCTCTCTCTCTCACTCACTCACTCACTCACTCACTCACTCACTCACTCACTCACTCACTCACTCACTCACTCACTCACTCACTCACTCACTCACTCACTCACTCACTCACTCACTCACTCACTCACTCACTCACTCACTCACTCTCTCTCTCTCTCTCTCTCTCTCTCTCTCTCTCTCTCTCTCTCTCTCTCTCTCTCTCTCTCTCTCTCTCTCTCTCTCTCTCTCTCTCTCTCTCTCTCTCAGTGTATAAGGAGGAATTGGTGCTAGATTGGGGGGGTTAGAAGGGGCCGTCTCTTGGAGCGAGATCAAATTAATGAAAGTTTACGGTATATAGAACGGACATTCATACACAGCAATGTGCCTCCGAACAAGGTGTGATAAACACGAAGCGATATATTTTCCTTGGCATGAAACAGGTATAGTAGAGGTATAGTAATCAAACCATTAGGGACTTGCATATCCTGCACCTCTCTATTCATTATTCAATATCTACAAGTTTTACCCTGAGGGATGATTTACAATAAGGTGCTAAAAACGGAAAAGTAGGATACTAACATTATTGACGCTAGAACTCCCAAAATAGTGTTGGCATACAAAAAGAAGGTAGAACAGCTGTAGTTTACATAGCTTGCAACTTTGTCTTGAGGTTCCACAAGTTGACCAAAATCCGAAGTATTTCCAAACGCGCCTTTTAGACAGTGATTAGCTCAGAGTGCAAATCACTGTCTTCGCGAGTTGGGGTTTTAATTATCTGCCATCACGGCATGGTTGTTGTTGTTTTTACTGCTGGCACGTTCTTCAGCTCAATTAAAGTGACGTTGCGTGTCTCCTGTCCGTCATGCAGCGCATTCAGGCCCACGCGAGAAGTGGAGAGGAAGACAGCCGGGAGCTGTTTTTTCCCCCCAATCCCATATACATTTTACAATCGAATGTATGTTTTTTTTTTTTTATTTGACAGCCCTACTTAACAGTAACTGCACACTGCACAAATGTAACACGACGATGGTGGCGATAATACTCCACCTGGTTGCAATTTTGTCATTAAAAAGAAGAAGAAAAAGTATTTTTATAATTGTCTCGCTAGCTACTGTACTTCCATCAGCAGCCCACGGAAAAGGCACAGAGCGTTAAAGAAATTACATTTTAATTCCCTCCATTCCACTCCTTTTGTCAGCACCTTTTGTCTATCTATCTGTTGACAGGTTTCTCCAGGTCAACAGTTCCAAAACACAAGCCATGCTGATCGGTACCCCACACCAGGTCCGGTCAACCACCATCACCACCATCTCCTTCTCCGGTCAGGACATTCCCCTCTCCACCCTTGTCACCAACTTGGGCGTGAAAATGGACCCCTACCTCACATATGAAACACACATCAAACACCTCTGCAAGACCTCTTTCTTTCACCTCCGAAACATCACTAAACTCCGCCCCTCACTCACCCTGGCAGATTCCGAGAAACTCGTCCACGCTTTTGTTTCCTCCAGGCTCGACTATTGCAATGCACTCCTCATCAACTATCATTCAATATACTGAAAATATCCACCAGGGATGTTACATTCTATGCCTTGCTTTGCTTAGCCCTCCTCTATCATAACTGCTGTATCATAGATGTGAAGCACCACAGATAACAGAGCTTACATTACATAACACCTTGCCATGACTGTTCCTTGTGTCATCATTCCACACCACTTCATAGTCCATAGCCAGGCTGCTGCAGTTTACCAGGGCCCTCATTCATCAATGTGTGCGTAGAACATGTTCTATTTCCACACGTAAGCACGGAATGTAGAACTAGTGTACGCACAGGGAAGTCGGGATTCATCACACGTGCGTACGCAGGCTCTACGCACACCTGTCATGATGAATCCCACCTTGGCTCTGCGCCGAGGCTCGTGCACCCTTTCACGTATTTGCATACCAGAAACGCCCCGATTAACCATATACGGTAATGGAATACACCCATGAAATGTGGAAAAATGGACTAAGCCGAGGGAAGCGTGTCATGAGACAGGCTGACAGACGTGTACACTTACGGTGATGTCGGATATGATATCTATTAACCATTGCTGCCTGGGCAGCGCAAACACTAATAAATACCGCGCTGGAATATGACTGCCTTTTCCTGTGTTGTTTGATTAATACCCAGGGATTAAAGTTCTCCTCAATTTTATTCCAAATCGCGATGGATCTCCCGTCAATTTTCTACCTGCTGCATATGATTTCTAGAGGCATACTACAATCTATTTTGATGTCAGTATTGGGTAGCCTATATAAACAATAATAGAGAGCATATACAAAAACAATGAATCTCACTGCATGTATGATGTAGCCTGCCTTTCAATACATGAACTTGAATTCCATCATGTTTGTGTGCGGGACTCACAAGGCTGTTGTCACAATGGGTGGTACCGGTACAGTAATAATTACAGTCCACACAATATCACGATCCATGCCATAGCCTATGTTCTATTAGGACATGATCTGTGACGACAAATGTTCTAGAATGTTTGAAGATATCATACTCTGACAGCATGCCTATGATCAACAAAAACGCGAACTTGAATCCCATCATATACATAGTCTGTCCACTATCTGGTGTCATTGCAATGCGTTTTCTATTCTTTCTTATACAGTAAAAAGGGGGAAGAACACTATATTCATATGACTTGTATTCTGCTTACAGCTTCGAAATTCCACTTGTTTCGTTTAACGTAAAGCCTTTTAAATATAATCAAAACGTTCCCGTGTTTCTGCGGTCTGCGCAAAATAATAACGAGTTGAGCTTTATGATTTATGATGAATTGAAAATGGGGGACCCTGATGTAAACAAGACGAAAGTTGGTCTGCATCCCCAATTAACAATTGTATGTACTGAGCTGTACTGTACTGTACCCATTCTGCAATCTGTTAATAAACTTTTCAATCAATCAATCAATCAAGCTACGCGGAGCGCAGTCAGTCAGTAGCCTACACCCTGTATATTCCGATAACGCTATATAAACCATGCTGCATTCATTCTGAGAGAAAGATCTATTATTCCAAATGCTATTTATAGGGTTTTGACCATAATTACACTACTGTTGCTATTTTACAATGAACTATAATGAACTACGGTTCGTACAGAACATGCCAGTGCACAGAAGCTCATTTCCTTGTTGTAATAATATATTCTACCACTGGGCGCCAGGTACGCCTGGTCTGACCTGTGCGTAGATATAAGCACGGAGTCAAGTTCAAATAGAAATTGATTAATCCCACTCTTTGCTTAGAAATGATCGTACGCGAGGGCGGTTAGGTGGCCGAGCGGAGATTGCGTTCGTCACCAACCCCGGAGCTGTGAGCTGGATTCGCCTGTTCGAATCCAGCTCACAGCTCCGGGGTTGTCACCAGCTTGGCTGGCCGTCTGCACTAATACAATTGGCTGTATTAGAGGGTGGGAGAAGCTGGCGGGGTGGGTCCGGGTCGTTGTAAACAGCGACTCCTACAGTTCGGTCGGGGCGCCTGCTAAGCGCGGATAGGACTTGAGGGGGATAGTGTGATCCTCCCACACGCTACGCCCTCTCGATGAGAATCCGCGCTGCCAGGTGAAAAGAAGCTGTGATTGGCTGGACGTGTGTCGGAGGAAGCACGTGGTAGCCTCCACTCTCCCAGATGATCTGACTGTGGGGGGTAAGTGCGCAGCGACCAGGAAGGGACTGGGAATTGGCATACGACTAACATTGGAATGGGAGAAAAATCTGGGGAAAATGGAGGGGGAAAAAGATCAAAAAAAAAAAAAAAAAAAAAATCATCGTACGCACAGGGTAAGCACAGATCTGTGCGTAGAACACGTTGATGAATGAGGGCCC
This sequence comes from Notolepis coatsorum, assembly GCF_963971535.1. Taxonomy (NCBI): domain Eukaryota; kingdom Metazoa; phylum Chordata; class Actinopteri; order Aulopiformes; family Paralepididae; genus Notolepis; species Notolepis coatsorum. The sequence continues at coordinate 46,818,138 of NC_140166.1, read as the reverse complement.
AGGACTTTTACTCAAGTATTCTGCTTTTCAATCCACTACACCTGCAAGTACTAGTTACTTTAGAGTTTGCAAATACATGCAAACGGTTCATACAAATCATGTATTTTTGACTTTGAAACAGCAAACTTAAAGAAGAAGCCACCAGAGTAATTATTATAAATGGACCATCAACCCTTTTAGCTTAGACGAGAGCAGGGCGGTAAAATTGGGACAGAATTTGCATGTGTTACAGTATGTGACTACAGTATGTGCCTACAGTATGTGACCATGTACACAAATAAAACATTTTAGGACAATGAGAAGATAATCTAGTAACTTAGGTCCAACAGCACCTAGAATTATAATAGGATCAGAGCTTGAAATCTTACGTGGATGTTCCTGATTAGCACAGAGCTGGATGGTATACCAGGAGATAATATATGGAAAGTTTGTTAATATTATTTATTTAGCAGATAACTAGCTTGCTCATAGGGATGGGTCATCAAAAGATTCAATTCAGCTTTTGTAATGTGGTTGTTAATAAATAAATTATACAGAGTGGATCCATGTAGCATGCATGACTAATAGACTGTAGTGAAATTGACTAGGCTGTGTCATTAAACAACACCTCCACTTGCAGCTTGCAGCTGTTACGGCCTGGCTGTTTGCACTGTTGTTATTATTCCTAGGCTCAGTAGCTGACTGCAATGTAATCTCATGGAAAGCTTGTGACTGAATAAAAATCTTGTCTAGTATGGATTATGTGGACCTGAGGTGTCCTACCGTGGCACCCTGTCCACAAGGTTGAATCGTAAAAAGAGAATTTTTTCTATTAACACATTAACTGCCACACTTATATCCATCAATGTTTGATCTCTGCCACCACTCTAAGTCTATGGAGATGTTCACCTTCTTTGCATGGCTATAACTTTTTAAATTGTATTGCTAAATTTACATTACTATGGCCCATTCAACATCGATTATCTATCGTTCAGGATGTAGGAACGATTTTCTTTTTCATTCACACATTCATACAAAAATACCGTCTAGAATATAAATATGTTTTTATCGTTTTCTGCAGTAATTCCTAGAACGTGAGATATAGGCATAAATGCATATATAGATTATCAAATGCCATTTGTTGCCGATACACGCTATATAAAACATTTCAACTGTACATGGTCCTAAACGTTATGACTGATCATGCGCGGGTGAACGGAGGGGGGGGGGGGGGGGGGGGGGTAGTTTATAGTTCCGTGATCGTCATTAAATGATTTATGTAGTATGGGTGATATATAGATCAGAGCAGTTTGTATCGATAATAATAATCAAAAACGTTGAAACTCACATCAGTCTCCTCTTACCGTTGGGCGATGATACTGGAGCAAACAGATCCCAGTTATTCGATGGGGATCGAGGCGATCCATTTCCGGTTTGTATAATACTAATACACGCCCAAATCATGTCGATTATTGAGTTATGGCATCCTGTGTGTCCCCTGTGTGTCCCCCTCCTGTGTGTCCCCCTCCTGTGTGTCCCCATCCTGTGTGTCCCCCTCCTGTGTGTCCCCATCCTGTGTGTCCCCCTCCTGTGTGTCCCCTTCCTGTGTGTCCCCCGCTAGTGACATTTAGCCGCCCCTAACATGAGATTAGAGAACCGCTGGTTCATCTTGTATACTGTGTATACACTTCATCAGAGCATATATTTTGAATTTTGCATTTCTAGATTATATATTGCATATATTTAGAATTTAGTTTTTTTATTAATATATATATTAAAGGCCTATAAATATAACTGAGAGGGCATACATACCCTCATCTCACACCTTGTTGCCCATTATGCACATGTCCAGAGTTAATTATATTGTTATATTGTTTACACTGCCCTTTTATTCTACTTACATTTTTACTTCTCCACTGTCCTATAATTCTGTTGACCTGTACCATGTCTTCTACTACCTGTACCTCCCCTCCCCCCTCCCCCATGCTGCTATGATGACTGCATTTCCCCAAGGGGATCAATAAAGGAATATCTTATCTTATCTTCTTCCACAGCTGTAGCCTACTGAGTTCTGTCTGTAGGCTACTCGGCCAGCCCAGGGCCTCCCTCTGTACCTTTCATCACACCCATTACACGTTCGGACCTTCGTTCGTTACGTTGGCATTCAAATTCTAAATCAACATTTTAATTTTTAATTTTTAATAATAAAAAAAAATCTTTTTTTATTTCTTTTTTTTATATATATATTTTTATGTGTCTATTCATTCTGTTTAAACCAATGGGGTTTTCCTTCACAGTTGCAGATAAAGATTAGGCTATACTAATATTATAGTATTAAAACTGATGAGTTATATTCATTAAAGAAAGTTGATTTAATAAAAAAAAAAAATTTAATCAGATTAATCACTTTATTCAAATTGAGGATTTAGTTTGAGAATATTTATAAAAAAAATAAACATACAATTTTTTATTTTTTTTTATTATTAAAAACTCAAACGTACGTACCTTTCACTTCACCCATGTCCAGGGTCTTGCCCAGCTGCTCCAGGAGGTCGGCTCGCGCCGCGTTCTTCTTGTGTTTCTTGCCGTCGTAGTGTTGCTGCGCCATGCCCGGGTTGTTGAACCAGGCGTTGCATAGCTGGCAGTAGCGGTCGGAGTCCCTCCGCTGCCGCGGGGAGGTCACGGGGGTCGTTTCCGGGGAGCTCTTCACGGGGCTGGCTGCCACATCTGAGAGGGTGAAAAAAAGAACAAGATTTTTTTTTAATTTAAAATTTATTTATCCAGGCAAGCAATTAAGAACTAATTCTTATATACAAAAGCAGCCTGTCCAAAAAGCAAAGGCCTTTTGTGGGAAGGGGGGGGGGGGGTGGGAGGCTGTAACAAAAACAAGGTTATGTACATGCATACAAGTAATAATAATAATAATAACTTTATTTGTATAGCACTTTTCATACAGAGGTTGCAGTTCAAAGTGCTTCACAACAGTAAAAAATACAGGCATAAGCGAGCATACATTTTTTTAAATGTAAATACAAAGAGATAGAGAGGTAGCAAGGTTAGGCTAATCACAGTTCTTCAGCAATACAAACAATAAAATAGAATAGATTAGATAGAGTAAAAAAGTGCGGTTTGATTCAGTTTAAAATAGGCAAAAAATAATAAGATAGAACGGACAGTAAAAAGTGTGATAAGATTGTTAAAATATATAACAACAGAGCAGTGTATCGCTCTTAGTACTTTGAGTCTCTTTACAAAGTTCTAACATACAACAGAGCATCGCTCTAACATACATACTCTTAAAATTACAGTGCATACAGTAGGAGGTAGTGAGATAAAATTAGCATAGAAGTAAATAAAATACAAAATGAGAGTAGCAATAGTATACAAGGACAACAATAAATAAGGGAGAGAGAAGGAAAGAGAGAGAGGGAAAAAAAGAAAGGGAAAAAGAGAAAGGAAGAGTGAGAACCAGAGGGAGAGAGAGGGAGAGCGAGAACCAGAGGGAGAGAGAGAGAAGAAAGGGGGAGAGGGAGGGAGGTAGGTGAGGGGGCTTAGGGGAAGGAGAGAAGATGGAGTTTTTGTATTTAAAAAAAAATACCCTTGATTATAGGTTAGACCGTTTGGGGTCAGTAATACAACAGGCCTAGATATCAAACTGTGGTGACTGAAGCAGGGCTTTGTAGCTGGGAGACAGGAAACAATGTAAGGACTAATGAGCAGCAATCAGTGGCGATGCGTCAGTGTGACTACAGCCGCGCTCGTGAAGCCCTCGGTAATAACAAGCTGTTATCCCCCATCAAACGGCCGAAGAAGAAGAGACAACATTTTTACTTGGCAAACAGAATAAAGAGCGTTGCTCTTCTCACCGCCATGCCTTCATGCATGGATGCTGCGATTAAACCAGAGCAAAGCGTCCCATAGCTCTCAGTAGTTTCCCCTACACAAGACCACGGCTATCAAGTTAATCAGTCGCTGTGTACTTTGCATTTCACTTACAATACAATTCACTTAAAAAAAAATCTGATCCAATATTTATGGTTTAAAATTAAAACCAATTTCCGACAATTAGTTACACTTTAGATAGAAAAAACGATATTTCTTGATTCAGAAAAACTTTATCATGGATGAACAAAACGTTCAATGCGAATGGTTGATTTGAATTTCAAGGACTTTTTAAGCACCTTGTGCAAACCCTGTAGAAGGAATCAGATCCTCTTGTGTGCGACCGGGCTGGGCGGTATTTTGGCTCGGCTCTGTGTGGAGACTAGTTTTGTTCTTCGACCACTCTGAATAAAAATTACATACTATTGATGCAAACATGATGTATTTATAAAGTGTACAGTACACTGTACACCACAACATCACTCTCCTGTTCTGCCCTACAAACGCTAACCACAGTAACTACAATATTGGTAAAAATGTAGTGTTATGTGACTGAAGTTGAACCTTTGGATATCTGTTTTTATCTAGAGACAAAATCTGGTTCAGTCTTGTTCTGTTCTAGAGAAATAGGGTGTACAAATTGCAGCAACTAACTACAGAATACAACCAAAACCATAGGCAAACTGCAGTGTAATTGCATTTGCAGTAGTACAGTAGTAATAATAGTTTGGTTCTTGTTCTGAAGGTCCAGATTAATACTGAAAGTCTGCGTTTATTATTTTGTATAACTTGTATATTGTTTATATATATAAGATATATATCCAACGGCATCCGTTTGCATCATAGTATTCTCCGCTCGCCTCATTGGATGACGCCCTTGACATTGGAGGCGCCACTAGACGAGCCCCTCCAGACAGAGTTCAAAGACACGTCCGGGCAAGTTCAGACATGCCCATAGCAGGCGCATTGATTCCGGACAGGTAAATCGGCTGCGCTCTAGAAATCAGTCTGAGTATATATATTGTAGATGGCGCAAGCAGCCGCAGAGTGAACAGTGAGCAGTAACCTAACAGCAGTGGAAGTAACGAGTCGGCAGTATCAGAACAGGAGAAGCAGTAGAGCGAGATTGTAATACGTTCGGTACAGTTGTACACAGACCTACCAGCGGTGTATCGTTACGGATAGCTAGTAGCTACTTAGATACGACCATAATATTGTAGAGCCATTATTGGCGCAGTATAGTGACTTGTGTAAGCGAAGTAACGTGGAGAAACGTATAGTTAAAACCATCGGCGTTTGGATCTAACTACTCCCTGAAGACCGTCATCGGGCTAGCTTCCAGTACAAACGAAGCTAGCTAGCTACCATCTATGCCATCGGGCTTTGGATTAAGAGCTATTAACCCTGCCATCGGGCACTAGGATTACAAGGACCGGTTCCGTACAAGACCCATTTTCTTCCAGTGACGACAGGATTATCCGACCATTCTTCAATTCCTCCGGAGCTGGGAGCTCCAGAGGAGAATCATCGTCTCCAGCTACCCCCCTTGCTTTGCCCTGTATCACCTCCTCTCACTCCCTGCAGAGCTCCGGTCGAGTATTCTTAACCTAGGAAATATTCATTCCCCCTGACTTTGATACTCTGACATTCTACTATTAAAAGAGCAACGTGATAATTCAGTTGTATATTGATATGACGATTAAAATACTGTAAACTTGATATCCTTGTCCCCGTGCCGTCAATTGAGTGTCTGCCATATTTATCTAACTGTACTGTCTGGCAAGTAATAATATTTAGTAGTGGTTTAATCTAAACAATCTTTTACTACAGTTCTCCTTGAAAAGCTAACACTAGCTAGCTTGTGAGACTAGTCAGTGCATCAGAGTTCCATTAGCGGACGCGGTGCACAGGCATCTCTCTCTCTCTCTCTCTCTCTCTCTCTCTCTCTCTCTCTCTCTCTCTCTCTCTCTCTCTCTCTCTCTCTCTCTCTCTCTCTCTCTCTCTCTCTCTCTCTCTCTCTCTCTCTCTCTCTCTCTCTCTCTCTCTACCTCTACAGTACCTCTGGCTGACTCATCCTCCCTTAATTCGCCACAGGTCCTTGAGCTTCCATGAATAAATGTGTGTATTTTAGAGGTTTGCTTACTGGCAGCAGATAGTACAAAACATTGACCAGATGTTCCTACTTAATAACACAATGGCGTCAAGTCATAATTTATATAATCTCAGTTTGATAACATAACACATATATACACATAACACATACAGTATGTAACTCAATGTATACCTTGTATACATTTGTTGTTATCGACAAATGTGCATGCTTGTGTGAATTTATGTGTGCCATTATTACTGTCAATGTAATGATTGTGGAATATTTGTATAATGAGGCTGTGGCTGTATGTGTGTCACCTGAATTTCCCCAAGGGGATTAATAAAGTTCATCCTTATCCTTACCTACCTACTGCTTTCATTGTCTACAACTGTCCTACAATGTAATCATAGTAATCATAATATTCACAACTATCTATCAAAACAGATTTCCTCATACTGAAAAAAGCATTCATATCCTTTGCATTGCCTATATAACTATACATTCTTGTCATTTCCGTGGTCTATTTACATGCAATTTGCATGTTTCTATGGTCAAAAAGCACTTAGTCACAGCTGTACAGGCGGTGTGACTCAATAGTCAGGCTTAGTCAGCCTCAACACAGTTTTGGCTCTTTAACCGTCTGTAGTGTGGGCGTGAAAGGGTTAACCTTCTGTATTGTGGCAGTGAAAGGGTTAACCATTTGGTAGTGTGGCAGTGAAAGGGTTAAATGAAAATGAACTGCTTTTCCCCTGCTGCACTTCCTGTGACACGGAATTCAGATCAAAGTGTAAAAATTTACATTGCAGATCAGATCCAGCAATTGCATATATCTTATTTCTCATCTAAAATGTTGTCAGAAATATATTTTAGTCAAACGTTTAGGTGGAAAAAGACAAGGTAAAGAGTTTACTTGTAAAATGGAGAAACATAAATTATAGGAGTCAGACCAGAGCATATTGCTGTTGTTTTTTATTGCAAGAGTGAACAATAATACACATCAATAGACATAATATATGCAACCAGAGTAAACTATTGTGCTAACCCTTCTATCATGTTCTGGTCTGTGGGACTCATTATCATTGTTTACTAAAACTTTTTTTTTAACCTGACACTTTATTTGTGGAAGAACGAATAAACATGATTTATTCCATTCATGTCTTGATTATAATGGATTATCTTTTGCGAAAATCCCACAAGAGTTAAATAGTGACGTGAAGGCTAAAGGCTGGACTAAAAACTAGGTATTCTAGGAAGAAAGGCAGGGAGCAGAGCTGTATAGTTTTACTCCATCAAGGCTGTTTTGGCACTTCTGGCACAAAACCTGATAACAAAAGCCCCTGGTTTAGACAGCATCTAATTCAGGCAATTAACTGCTGGAGCAGAAAAAGGAAATTACAGAATGTGAAATGTGGAATTAAGTGGCTGCAGGAGGGTATATATATATATATATCATTGATGTGAGATGATGCCAATGGAGCCAAATAACAGGAGAAGCTAATTATTAATTCCAAGAGGAAGAGATAACGTCATCAGTCTTCCTAGCTGCTCAAACAGAAATGCCGATTCAAACAATCTCTCTATAATTGCAACTCTCCTCCACATAATGGAACAGCATTGGTCCTGTTATTAATCAATCAATCAATTGCTCATGACATTTAAAATGGCGTTTTTTTGGTGATGTATGTACATCATTTCATTTAGCATACAATTAACCCTTTCACTGCCACACGACAGCAGGTTAACCCTTTCACTGCCGCACTACAGAAGGTTAACCCTTTACCACTACCGACGGGTAACCGTCGGTATTGTGATAGTAAAGGGTTAACCTTCTGTAGTGCGGCAGTGAAAGGGTTAACTCATGTGTTGGTAGTTAGCAGGTTTAATTAGTTAATTAGGTTTAGTTAGTAGAGCAGGTTTAACTTGTGTGTTGGTAGTTAGTAGAGCAGGTTTAACTCGTGTGTTGGTAGTTAGTAGAGCAGGTTTAACTCATGTGTTGGTAGTTAGTAGAACAGGTTTAACTCATGTGTTGGTAGTTAGTAGAGCAGGTTTAACTCATGTGTTGGTAGTTAGTAGAGCAGGTTTAACTCGTGTGTTGGTAGTTAGTAGAGCAGGTTTAACTCATGTGTTGGTAGTTAGTGGAGCAGGTTTAACTCATGTGTTGGTAGTTAGTAGAGCAGGTTTAACTCATGTGTTGGTAGTTAGTAGAGCAGGTTTAACTCATGTGTTGGTAGTTAGTAGAGCAGGTTTAACTCATGTGTTGGTAGTTAGTAGAGCAGGTTTAACTTGTGTGTTGGTAGTTAGTAGAGCAGGTTTAACTCATGTGTTGGTAGTTAGTAGAGCAGGTTTAACTCATGTGTTGGTAGTTAGTAGAGCAGGTTTAACTCATGTGTTGGTAGTTAGTAGAGCAGGTTTAACTCGTGTGTTGGTAGTTAGTAGAGCAGGTTTAACTCATGTGTTGGTAGTTAGTGGAGCAGGTTTAACTCATGTGTTGGTAGTTAGTAGAGCAGGTTTAACTCATGTGTTGGTAGTTAGTAGAGCAGGTTTAACTCATGTGTTGGTAGTTAGTAGAGCAGGTTTAACTCATGTGTTGGTAGTTAGTAGAGCAGGTTTAACTCATGTGTTGGTAGTTAGTAGAGCAGGTTTAACTCATGTGTTGGTAGTTAGTAGAGCAGGTTTAACTCGTGTGTTGGTAGTTAGTAGGTTTAACTTGTGTGTTGGTAGTTAGTAGGTTTAACTCGTGTGTTGGTAGTTAGTAGAGCAGGTTTAACTCATGTGTTGGTAGTTAGTAGGTTTAACTCATGTGTTGGTAGTTAGTAGAGCAGGTTTAACTCATGTGTTGGTAGTTAGTAGGTTTAACTCATGTGTTGGTAGTTAGTAGAGCAGGTTTAACTCGTGTGTTGGTAGTTAGTAGAGCAGGTTTAACTCATGTGTTGGTAGTTAGTAGAGCAGGTTTAACTCATGTGTTGGTAGTTAGTAGAGCAGGTTTAACTCGTGTGTTGGTAGTTAGTAGAGCAGGTTTAACTCATGTGTTGGTAGTTAGTAGAGCAGGTTTAACTCATGTGTTGGTAGTTAGTAGAGCAGGTTTAACTCATGTGTTGGTAGTTAGTAGAGCAGGTTTAACTCATGTGTTGGTAGTTAGTAGAGCAGGTTTAACTCATGTGTTGGTAGTTAGTAGAGCAGGTTTAACTCATGTGTTGGTAGTTAGTAGAGCAGGTTTAACTCGTGTGTTGGTAGTTAGTAGAGCAGGTTTAACTCATGTGTTGGTAGTTAGTAGAGCAGGTTTAACTCGTGTGTTGGTAGTTAGTAGAGCAGGTTTAACTCATGTGTTGGTAGTTAGTAGAGCAGGTTTAACTCGTGTGTTGGTAGTTAGTAGAGCAGGTTTAACTCGTGTGTTGGTAGTTAGTAGAGCAGGTTTAACTCATGTGTTGGTAGTTAGTAGAGCAGGTTTAACTCATGTGTTGGTAGTTAGTAGAGCAGGTTTAACTCATGTGTTGGTAGTTAGTAGAGCAGGTTTAACTCATGTGTTGGTAGTTAGTAGAGCAGGTTTAACTCGTGTGTTGGTAGTTAGTAGGTTTAACTCGTGTGTTGGTAGTTAGTAGGTTTAACTCGTGTGTTGGTAGTTAGTAGAGCAGGTTTAACTCATGTGTTTGTAGTTAGTAGAGCAGGTTTAACTCATGTGTTGGTAGTTAGTAGAGCAGGTTTAACTCATGTGTTGGTAGTTAGTAGGTTTAACTCATGTGTTGGTAGTTAGTAGAGCAGGTTTAACTCATGTGTTGGTAGTTAGTAGAGCAGGTTTAACTCATGTGTTGGTAGTTAGTGGAGCAGGTTTAACTCATGTGTTGGTAGTTAGTAGAGCAGGTTTAACTCATGTGTTGGTAGTTAGTAGAGCAGGTTTAACTCATGTGTTGGTAGTTAGTAGGTTTAACTCATGTGTTGGTAGTTAGTAGAGCAGGTTTAACTCATGTGTTGGTAGTTAGTAGAGCAGGTTTAACTCATGTGTTGGTAGTTAGTAGAGCAGGTTTAACTCGTGTGTTGGTAGTTAGTAGAGCATGTTTAACTCATGTGTTGGTAGTTAGTAGAGCAGGTTTAACTCATGTGTTGGTAGTTAGTAGAGCAGGTTTAACTCATGTGTTGGTAGTTAGCAGGTTTAACTCATGTGTTGGTAGTTAGTAGAGCAGGTTTAACTCATGTGTTGGTAGTTAGTAGAGCAGGTTTAACTCATGTGTTGGTAGTTAGTAGAGCAGGTTTAACTCATGTGTTGGTAGTTAGTAGAGCAGGTTTAACTCATGTGTTGGTAGTTAGTAGAGCAGGTTTAACTCATGTGTTGGTAGTTAGTAGAGCAGGTTTAACTCATGTGTTGGTAGTTAGTAGAGCAGGTTTAACTCATGTGTTTGTAGTTAGTAGAACAGGTTTAACTCGTGTGTTGGTAGTTAGTAGGTTTAACTCGTGTGTTGGTAGTTAGTAGAGCAGGTTTAACTCATGTGTTGGTAGTTAGTAGAGCAGGTTTAACTCGTGTGTTGGTAGTTAGTAGAGCAGGTTTAACTCATGTGTTGGTAGTTAGTAGAGCAGGTTTAACTCATGTGTTGGTAGTTAGTAGGTTTAACTCATGTGTTGGTAGTTAGTAGAGCAGGTTTAACTCGTGTGTTGGTAGTTAGTAGAGCAGGTTTAACTCATGTGTTGGTAGTTAGTAGAGCAGGTTTAACTCATGTGTTGGTAGTTAGTAGAGCAGGTTTAACTCATGTGTTGGTAGTTAGTAGAGCAGGTTTAACTCATGTGTTGGTAGTTAGTAGAGCAGGTTTAACTCATGTGTTGGTAGTTAGTAGAGCAGGTTTAACTCATGTGTTGGTAGTTAGTAGAGCAGGTTTAACTCGTGTGTTGGTAGTTAGTAGAGCAGGTTTAACTCATGTGTTGGTAGTTAGTAGAGCAGGTTTAACTTATGTGTTGGTAGTTAGTAGAGCAGGTTTAACTCATGTGTTGGTAGTTAGTAGAGCAGGTTTAACTCATGTGTTGGTAGTTAGTAGAGCAGGTTTAACTCATGTGTTGGTAGTTAGTAGAGCAGGTTTAACTCGTGTGTTGGTAGTTAGTAGGTTTAACTCGTGTGTTGGTAGTTAGTAGGTTTAACTCGTGTGTTGGTAGTTAGTAGAGCAGGTTTAACTCATGTGTTGGTAGTTAGTAGGTTTAACTCATGTGTTGGTAGTTAGTAGAGCAGGTTTAACTCATGTGTTGGTAGTTAGTAGAGCAGGTTTAACTCATGTGTTGGTAGTTAGTGGAGCAGGTTTAACTCATGTGTTGGTAGTTAGTAGAGCAGGTTTAACTCATGTGTTGGTAGTTAGTAGAGCAGGTTTAACTCATGTGTTGGTAGTTAGTAGGTTTAACTCATGTGTTGGTAGTTAGTAGAGCAGGTTTAACTCATGTGTTGGTAGTTAGTAGAGCAGGTTTAACTCATGGGTTGGTAGTTAGTAGAGCAGGTTTAACTCGTGTGTTGGTAGTTAGTATAGCAGGTTTAACTCATGTGTTGGTAGTTAGTAGAGCAGGTTTAACTCATGTGTTGGTAGTTAGTAGAGCAGGTTTAACTCATGTGTTGGTAGTTAGCAGGTTTAACTCATGTGTTGGTAGTTAGTAGAGCAGGTTTAACTCATGTGTTGGTAGTTAGTAGAGCAGGTTTAACTCATGTGTTGGTAGTTAGTAGAGCAGGTTTAACTCGTGTGTTGGTAGTTAGTAGAGCAGGTTTAACTCATGTGTTGGTAGTTAGTAGAGCAGGTTTAACTCATGTGTTGGTAGTTAGTAGAGCAGGTTTAACTCATGTGTTGGTAGTTAGTAGAGCAGGTTTAACTCATGTGTTGGTAGTTAGTAGAGCAGGTTTAACTCATGTGTTGGTAGTTAGTAGAGCAGGTTTAACTCATGTGTTGGTAGTTAGTAGAGCAGGTTTAACTCATGTGTTTGTAGTTAGTAGAACAGGTTTAACTCGTGTGTTGGTAGTTAGTAGGTTTAACTCGTGTGTTGGTAGTTAGTAGAGCAGGTTTAACTCATGTGTTGGTAGTTAGTAGAGCAGGTTTAACTCGTGTGTTGGTAGTTAGTAGAGCAGGTTTAACTCATGTGTTGGTAGTTAGTAGAGCAGGTTTAACTCATGTGTTGGTAGTTAGTAGGTTTAACTCATGTGTTGGTAGTTAGTAGAGCAGGTTTAACTCGTGTGTTGGTAGTTAGTAGAGCAGGTTTAACTCATGTGTTGGTAGTTAGTAGAGCAGGTTTAACTCATGTGTTGGTAGTTAGTAGAGCAGGTTTAACTCATGTGTTGGTAGTTAGTAGAGCAGGTTTAACTCATGTGTTGGTAGTTAGTAGAGCAGGTTTAACTCATGTGTTGGTAGTTAGTAGAGCAGGTTTAACTCATGTGTTGGTAGTTAGTAGAGCAGGTTTAACTCATGTGTTGGTAGTTAGTAGAGCAGGTTTAACTCGTGTGTTGGTAGTTAGTAGAGCAGGTTTAACTCATGTGTTGGTAGTTAGTAGAGCAGGTTTACCTCATGTGTTGGTAGTTAGTAGAGCAGGTTTAACTCATGTGTTGGTAGTTAGTAGAGCAGGTTTAACTCATGTGTTGGTAGTTAGTAGAGCAGGTTTAACTCGTGTGTTGGTAGTTAGTAGGTTTAACTCGTGTGTTGGTAGTTAGTAGGTTTAACTCGTGTGTTGGTAGTTAGTAGAGCAGGTTTAACTCATGTGTTGGTAGTTAGTAGGTTTAACTCATGTGTTGGTAGTTAGTAGAGCAGGTTTAACTCATGTGTTGGTAGTTAGTAGAGCAGGTTTAACTCATGTGTTGGTAGTTAGTGGAGCAGGTTTAACTCATGTGTTGGTAGTTAGTAGAGCAGGTTTAACTCATATGTTGGTAGTTAGTAGAGCAGGTTTAACTCATGTGTTGGTAGTTAGTAGGTTTAACTCATGTGTTGGTAGTTAGTAGAGCAGGTTTAACTCATGTGTTGGTAGTTAGTAGGTTTAACTCATGTGTTGGTAGTTAGTAGAGCAGGTTTAACTCATGTGTTGGTAGTTAGTAGAGCAGGTTTAACTCATGTGTTGGTAGTTAGTAGAGCAGGTTTAACTCGTGTGTTGGTAGTTAGTATAGCAGGTTTAACTCATGTGTTGGTAGTTAGTAGAGCAGGTTTAACTCATGTGTTGGTAGTTAGTAGAGCAGGTTTAACTCATGTGTTGGTAGTTAGCAGGTTTAACTCATGTGTTGGTAGTTAGTAGAGCAGGTTTAACTCATGTGTTGGTAGTTAGTAGAGCAGGTTTAACTCATGTGTTGGTAGTTAGTAGAGCAGGTTTAACTCATGTGTTGGTAGTTAGTAGAGCAGGTTTAACTCATGTGTTGGTAGTTAGTAGAGCAGGTTTAACTCATGTGTTGGTAGTTAGTAGAGCAGGTTTAACTCATGTGTTGGTAGTTAGTAGAGCAGGTTTAACTCGTGTGTTGGTAGTTAGTAGAGCAGGTTTAACTCATGTGTTGGTAGTTAGTAGAGCAGGTTTACCTCATGTGTTGGTAGTTAGTAGAGCAGGTTTAACTCATGTGTTGGTAGTTAGTAGAGCAGGTTTAACTCATGTGTTGGTAGTTAGTAGAGCAGGTTTAACTCGTGTGTTGGTAGTTAGTAGGTTTAACTCGTGTGTTGGTAGTTAGTAGGTTTAACTCGTGTGTTGGTAGTTAGTAGAGCAGGTTTAACTCATGTGTTGGTAGTTAGTAGGTTTAACTCATGTGTTGGTAGTTAGTAGAGCAGGTTTAACTCATGTGTTGGTAGTTAGTAGAGCAGGTTTAACTCATGTGTTGGTAGTTAGTGGAGCAGGTTTAACTCATGTGTTGGTAGTTAGTAGAGCAGGTTTAACTCATGTGTTGGTAGTTAGTAGAGCAGGTTTAACTCATGTGTTGGTAGTTAGTAGGTTTAACTCATGTGTTGGTAGTTAGTAGAGCAGGTTTAACTCATGTGTTGGTAGTTAGTAGGTTTAACTCATGTGTTGGTAGTTAGTAGAGCAGGTTTAACTCATGTGTTGGTAGTTAGTAGAGCAGGTTTAACTCATGTGTTGGTAGTTAGTAGAGCAGGTTTAACTCGTGTGTTGGTAGTTAGTATAGCAGGTTTAACTCATGTGTTGGTAGTTAGTAGAGCAGGTTTAACTCATGTGTTGGTAGTTAGTAGAGCAGGTTTAACTCATGTGTTGGTAGTTAGCAGGTTTAACTCATGTGTTGGTAGTTAGTAGAGCAGGTTTAACTCATGTGTTGGTAGTTAGTAGAGCAGGTTTAACTCATGTGTTGGTAGTTAGTAGAGCAGGTTTAACTCATGTGTTGGTAGTTAGTAGAGCAGGTTTAACTCATGTGTTGGTAGTTAGTAGAGCAGGTTTAACTCATGTGTTGGTAGTTAGTAGAGCAGGTTTAACTCATGTGTTGGTAGTTAGTAGAGCAGGTTTAACTTATGTGTTGGTAGTTAGTAGAGCAGGTTTAACTTGTGTGTTGGTAGTTAGTAGAGCAGGTTTAACTCGTGTGTTGGTAGTTAGTAGAGCAGGTTTAACTCGTGTGTTGGTAGTTAGTAGAGCAGGTTTAACTCATGTGTTGGTAGTTAGTAGAGCAGGTTTAACTCATGTGTTGGTAGTTAGTAGAGCAGGTTTAACTCATGTGTTGGTAGTTAGTAGAGCAGGTTTAACTCATGTGTTGGTAGTTAGTAGAGCAGGTTTAACTCGTGTGTTGGTAGTTAGTAGGTTTAACTCGTGTGTTGGTAGTTAGTAGAGCAGGTTTAACTCATGTGTTGGTAGTTAGTAGGTTTAACTCATGTGTTGGTAGTTAGTAGAGCAGGTTTAACTTGTGTGTTGGTAGTTAGTAGAGCAGGTTTAACTCATGTGTTGGTAGTTAGTAGATTTAACTCATGTGTTGGTAGTTAGTAGAGCAGGTTTAACTTGTGTGTTGGTAGTTAGTAGAGCAGGTTTAACTTGTGTGTTGGTAGTTAGTAGAGCAGGTTTAACTCATGTGTTGGTAGTTAGTGGAGCAGGTTTAACTCATGTGTTGGTAGTTAGTAGAGCAGGTTTAACTCATGTGTTGGTAGTTAGTAGGTTTAACTCATGTGTTGGTAGTTAGTAGAGCAGGTTTAACTCATGTGTTGGTAGTTAGTAGAGCAGGTTTAACTCATGTGTTGGTAGTTAGTAGAGCAGGTTTAACTCATGTGTTGGTAGTTAGTAGAGCAGGTTTAACTCATGTGTTGGTAGTTAGCAGGTTTAACTCATGTGTTGGTAGTTATTAGAGCAGGTTTAACTCATGTGTTGGTAGTTAGTAGAGCAGGTTTAACTCATGTGTTGGTAGTTAGTAGAGCAGGTTTAACTCATGTGTTGGTAGTTAGTAGAGCAGGTTTAACTCATGTGTTGGTAGTTAGTAGAGCAGGTTTAACTTGTGTGTTGGTAGTTAGTAGGTTTAACTCGTGTGTTGGTAGTTAGTAGGTTTAACTCGTGTGTTGGTAGTTAGTAGAGCAGGTTTAACTCATGTGTTGGTAGTTAGTAGGTTTAACTCATGTGTTGGTAGTTAGTAGGTTTAACTCATGTGTTGGTAGTTAGTAGAGCAGGTTTAACTCATGTGTTGGTAGTTAGTAGGTTTAACTCATGTGTTGGTAGTTAGTAGAGCAGGTTTAACTCATGTGTTGGTAGTTAGTAGAGCAGGTTTAACTTGTGTGTTGGTAGTTAGTAGAGCAGGTTTAACTCGTGTGTTGGTAGTTAGTAGAGCAGGTTTAACTCATGTGTTGGTAGTTAGTAGAGCAGGTTTAACTCATGTGTTGGTAGTTAGTGGAGCAGGTTTAACTCATGTGTTGGTAGTTAGTAGGTTTAACTCATGTGTTGGTAGTTAGTAGAGCAGGTTTAACTCATGTGTTGGTAGTTAGTAGAGCAGGTTTAACTCGTGTGTTGGTAGTTAGTAGAGCAGGTTTAACTCATGTGTTGGTAGTTAGTAGAGCAGGTTTAACTCATGTGTTGGTAGTTAGCAGGTTTAACTCATGTGTTGGTAGTTAGTAGAGCAGGTTTAACTCATGTGTTGGTAGTTAGTAGAGCAGGTTTAACTCATGTGTTGGTAGTTAGTAGAGCAGGTTTAACTCGTGTGTTGGTAGTTAGTATAGCAGGTTTAACTCATGTGTTGGTAGTTAGTAGAGCAGGTTTAACTCATGTGTTGGTAGTTAGTAGAGCAGGTTTAACTCATGTGTTGGTAGTTAGCAGGTTTAACTCATGTGTTGGTAGTTAGTAGAGCAGGTTTAACTCATGTGTTGGTAGTTAGTAGAGCAGGTTTAACTCATGTGTTGGTAGTTAGTAGAGCAGGTTTAACTCATGTGTTGGTAGTTAGTAGAGCAGGTTTAACTCATGTGTTGGTAGTTAGTAGAGCAGGTTTAACTCATGTGTTGGTAGTTAGTAGAGCAGGTTTAACTCATGTGTTGGTAGTTAGTAGAGCAGGTTTAACTTATGTGTTGGTAGTTAGTAGAGCAGGTTTAACTTGTGTGTTGGTAGTTAGTAGAGCAGGTTTAACTCGTGTGTTGGTAGTTAGTAGAGCAGGTTTAACTCGTGTGTTGGTAGTTAGTAGAGCAGGTTTAACTCATGTGTTGGTAGTTAGTAGAGCAGGTTTAACTCATGTGTTGGTAGTTAGTAGAGCAGGTTTAACTCATGTGTTGGTAGTTAGTAGAGCAGGTTTAACTCATGTGTTGGTAGTTAGTAGAGCAGGTTTAACTCGTGTGTTGGTAGTTAGTAGGTTTAACTCGTGTGTTGGTAGTTAGTAGAGCAGGTTTAACTCATGTGTTGGTAGTTAGTAGGTTTAACTCATGTGTTGGTAGTTAGTAGAGCAGGTTTAACTTGTGTGTTGGTAGTTAGTAGAGCAGGTTTAACTCATGTGTTGGTAGTTAGTAGATTTAACTCATGTGTTGGTAGTTAGTAGAGCAGGTTTAACTTGTGTGTTGGTAGTTAGTAGAGCAGGTTTAACTTGTGTGTTGGTAGTTAGTAGAGCAGGTTTAACTCATGTGTTGGTAGTTAGTGGAGCAGGTTTAACTCATGTGTTGGTAGTTAGTAGAGCAGGTTTAACTCATGTGTTGGTAGTTAGTAGGTTTAACTCATGTGTTGGTAGTTAGTAGAGCAGGTTTAACTCATGTGTTGGTAGTTAGTAGAGCAGGTTTAACTCATGTGTTGGTAGTTAGTAGAGCAGGTTTAACTCATGTGTTGGTAGTTAGTAGAGCAGGTTTAACTCATGTGTTGGTAGTTAGCAGGTTTAACTCATGTGTTGGTAGTTATTAGAGCAGGTTTAACTCATGTGTTGGTAGTTAGTAGAGCAGGTTTAACTCATGTGTTGGTAGTTAGTAGAGCAGGTTTAACTCATGTGTTGGTAGTTAGTAGAGCAGGTTTAACTCATGTGTTGGTAGTTAGTAGAGCAGGTTTAACTTGTGTGTTGGTAGTTAGTAGGTTTAACTCGTGTGTTGGTAGTTAGTAGGTTTAACTCGTGTGTTGGTAGTTAGTAGAGCAGGTTTAACTCATGTGTTGGTAGTTAGTAGGTTTAACTCATGTGTTGGTAGTTAGTAGGTTTAACTCATGTGTTGGTAGTTAGTAGAGCAGGTTTAACTCATGTGTTGGTAGTTAGTAGGTTTAACTCATGTGTTGGTAGTTAGTAGAGCAGGTTTAACTCATGTGTTGGTAGTTAGTAGAGCAGGTTTAACTCGTGTGTTGGTAGTTAGTAGAGCAGGTTTAACTCGTGTGTTGGTAGTTAGTAGAGCAGGTTTAACTCATGTGTTGGTAGTTAGTAGAGCAGGTTTAACTCATGTGTTGGTAGTTAGTGGAGCAGGTTTAACTCATGTGTTGGTAGTTAGTAGGTTTAACTCATGTGTTGGTAGTTAGTAGAGCAGGTTTAACTCATGTGTTGGTAGTTAGTAGAGCAGGTTTAACTCGTGTGTTGGTAGTTAGTAGAGCAGGTTTAACTCATGTGTTGGTAGTTAGTAGAGCAGGTTTAACTCATGTGTTGGTAGTTAGCAGGTTTAACTCATGTGTTGGTAGTTATTAGAGCAGGTTTAACTCATGTGTTGGTAGTTAGTAGAGCAGGTTTAACTCATGTGTTGGTAGTTAGTAGAGCAGGTTTAACTCATGTGTTGGTAGTTAGTAGAGCAGGTTTAACTCATGTGTTGGTAGTTAGTAGAGCAGGTTTAACTCATGTGTTGGTAGTTAGTAGAGCAGGTTTAACTTGTGTGTTGGTAGTTAGTAGGTTTAACTTGTGTGTTGGTAGTTAGTAGGTTTAACTTGTGTGTTGGTAGTTAGTAGAGCAGGTTTAACTCATGTGTTGGTAGTTAGTAGGTTTAACTCATGTGTTGGTAGTTAGTAGGTTTAACTCGTGTGTTGGTAGTTAGTAGAGCAGGTTTAACTCATGTGTTGGTAGTTAGTAGGTTTAACTCATGTGTTGGTAGTTAGTAGAGCAGGTTTAACTCATGTGTTGGTAGTTAGTAGAGCAGGTTTAACTTGTGTGTTGGTAGTTAGTAGAGCAGGTTTAACTCGTGTGTTGGTAGTTAGTAGAGCAGGTTTAACTCATGTGTTGGTAGTTAGTAGAGCAGGTTTAACTCATGTGTTGGTAGTTAGTGGAGCAGGTTTAACTCATGTGTTGGAGTTAGTAGAGCAGGTTTAACTCATGTGTTGGTAGTTAGTAGAGCAGGTTTAACTCATGTGTTGGTAGTTAGTAGGTTTAACTCATGTGTTGGTAGTTAGTAGAGCAGGTTTAAATCATGTGTTGGTAGTTAGTAGAGCAGGTTTAACTCATGTGTTGGTAGTTAGTAGAGCAGGTTTAACTCGTGTGTTGGTAGTTAGTAGAGCAGGTTTAACTCATGTGTTGGTAGTTAGTAGAGCAGGTTTAACTCATGTGTTGGTAGTTAGTAGAGCAGGTTTAACTCATGTGTTGGTAGTTAGTGGAGCAGGTTTAACTCATGTGTTGGTAGTTAGTAGAGCAGGTTTAACTCATGTGTTGGTAGTTAGTAGGTTTAACTCATGTGTTGGTAGTTAGTAGAGCAGGTTTAACTCATGTGTTGGTAGTTAGTAGAGCAGGTTTAACTTGTGTGTTGGTAGTTAGCAGGTTTAACTCATGTGTTGGTAGTTAGTAGAGCATGTTTAACTCATGTGTTGGTAGTTAGTAGAGCAGGTTTAACTCATGTGTTGGTAGTTAGTAGAGCAGGTTTAACTCATGTGTTGGTAGTTAGTAGAGCAGGTTTAACTCATGTGTTGGTAGTTAGTAGAGCAGGTTTAACTCATGTGTTGGTAGTTAGCAGGTTTAACTCATGTGTTGGTAGTTAGCAGGTTTAACTCATGTGTTGGTAGTTAGTAGAGCAGGTTTAACTCATGTGTTGGTAGTTAGTAGAGCAGGTTTAACTCATGTGTTGGTAGTTAGTAGAGCAGGTTTAACTCGTGTGTTGGTAGTTAGTAGAGCAGGTTTAACTCATGTGTTGGTAGTTAGTAGAGCAGGTTTAACTCATGTGTTGGTAGTTAGTAGAGCAGGTTTAACTCATGTGTTGGTAGTTAGTAGAGCAGGTTTAACTCGTGTGTTGGTAGTGAGTAGAGCAGGTTTAACTCATGTGTTGGTAGTTAGTAGAGCAGGTTTAACTTGTGTGTTGGTAGTTAGTAGAACAGGTTTAACTCATGTGTTGGTAGTTAGTAGAGCAGGTTTAACTCATGTGTTGGTAGTTAGTAGAGCAGGTTTAACTCGTGTGTTGGTAGTTAGTAGAGCAGGTTTAACTCATGTGTTGGTAGTTAGTAGAGCAGGTTTAACTCATGTGTTGGTAGTTAGTAGAGTAGGTTTAACTCCTGTGTTGGTAGTTAGTAGAGCAGGTTTAACTCATGTGTTGGTAGTTAGCAGGTTTAACTCATGTGTTGGTAGTTAGTAGAGCAGGTTTAATCTGCTGTCGTGTGGCAGTGGAAGGGGTTAATAAAGCTACTATTTCATTAGACCACTGACGTTTGCCCTCAACATCCCAACTTGAAGCAAGGAATCCAGCCGGTGGACGAGCCCCTGCCTCTCTGGGTCACACTGACATACAGCCTCGTAGGGAGCGATCACAGTTGGTCCAGGCGACCATTCGCTGAATAATTTAAAAAGGCCAACGTCGCACCACTGCTTATAACCGGGGCAGAGAGTCAGGAAACATGGAAGAGTACAAGACAACAGTCTACACTCTGCGCAAGGCTGTCAAACTTGCTAAGAGGATGTATGCCGACAAGATGGAGGCACAAATGGCACAGAATGACACAAGAGGATTATGGCAGGGACTGAGGGCTATAACTGACTACAAAGTCAGCGCCCCCTCAATGGGGAGCGACGACGCCTCCCTAGCGGACCAGCTCAACATCTTCTACGCGCGGTTTGGTGCAAACAGTGGCACTGCTAGCCCAACGGCTAGTGACGCCACTGGTGCGCCGGCTGCTGTGGAGGGGGGGGGCATCCGCGGGGGGGCGGGGACGCTCTCTCATTGACGGTACACAGTGTGAGAAGAGCATTTATGCAGGTGAACACCAGGAAGGCTGCTGGCCCAGATGGAATAACAGGACGCATACTTAAGTCCTGTGCCAACCAGCTAGCCCCTGTGTTCACCGCCATATTTAATCAATCCCTGGCGGAGTCGGTGGTCCCTGCCTGCTTCAAGATGTCTACCATCATCCCTGTACCGAAGAAACCCTCCCCAACATGTCCAAATGACTACAGACCGGTGGCACTCACCTCTGTGGTCATGAAATGTTTTGAGAGGCTGGTCAAGGACCACATTTGTGCCTCCCTCCCCAGTGATATGGACCCTATGCAATTTGCATACAGGACAAACAGGTCCACTGACGACGCGGTCTCCCAGGTACTGCACAGCAGCACCCTCTCCCACCTTGACCGTCAGAAGGGGGGCTATGTGAGACTGTTGTTCATTGACTACAGCTCAGCGTTCAACACCATAGTCCCCACCAGACTGGTCGACAAGCTGATCGAGCTGGGTCTGAGCTCCGCCCTGAGCGCCTGGGTACTGGACTTTCTGAGTGAAAGACCCCAGGCGGTCAGCGTGGGGGGTCAGACCTCCAACACCATCACCCTGAGCATCGGGTCCCCCCAGGGCTGTGTTCTAAGCCCCCTGCTGTACTCACTCTACACACACGACTGTGTGGCCAAGTTCAGCTCCAACTCCATAGTGAAGTTCGCAGACGACACGGTGGTGGTGGGGCTGCTCTCGGACAACGACGAGAAGGTCTACCGGGAGGAGGTTGAGGTACTGGAACGCTGGTGCCAGGACAACAGCCTGCTCCTGAACATTGGTAAAACAAAGGAGCTGATCGTGGATTATAGGAGAGGACAGCAGGAGACACACACACCACTGATGATTAACGGGGCTACCGTGGACAGGGTGAGCAGCTTTAAGTACCTGGGGGTCCACATCTCAGAGGATCTGACATGGTCAACACACATAGACACAGTAGTAAAGAAGGCGAAACAGCGCCTCTACCACCTGAGACAGTTAAGGAAGTTCAGAGTATCGGGGAAGATACTCCAGTCCTTCTACTCAGGAGCTGTAGAGAGCATCTTGACCGGAAACATCACTGCCTGGTATGGAAACAGCACGGCACAAGACAAGAAGGCCCTACAGAGAGTGGTGCGCTCAGCCGAGCGTACCACGGGTATTGCACTACCTCCCCTGCAGGTTCTATACAACAAGAGGTGCAAATCCAGAGCCTGCAGGATAATGAAAGACCCTCACCACCCCAATAACAGCCTGTTCCAGCTGCTGAGGTCAGGCAGACGCCTGCAAACCCCAGCTACTAGGACAGAGCGGCTTAGGCTCAGCTTCTTCCCCCAGGCCATCAGAGCCCTGAACAATGAACATTGAGTGCCACAGAACACTGAACTATCCACACACAAGCACACATGAACACACACACGACACGCACGCTGTGCACGCTCACACACTAGCAGCCACTTAACACTTTAACATGAGCGGGCACACACTCATGCCGCACACTTATGGCCAAAAGGAAAGGCCACTTTAAATTAGAATAACAGGAACAGTGTATTGCACTACCAAAGCTACCTAGCATGTCCTATATGCTCTGTAAATAACTATGTACAGATACCGAGATGTCACACCATGTTACCTGTTACCTGTTTATTGCACAATGTTGTTTTTTATTGGATTCTATTATATGTTGTAACACTGTATTGCACATCGTTGCGGGCAAGACCACCCGCATTTCATTGTATACTTGTATGCCGTGACAATTAAAACTCTTGACTTGACGTCATTTCTAATTGTGGCGTTGACATTCACAGTGCCCACTCCCAAATGCTGACTTCTTTCAAGCCTCGCTTCACAAAAGCAATTTATTGCCGTACTGATGACATTCTGTGTCACACTGTAGTGCAAACGTCATGTTCCTAATAGGTCACTGCAACCTGTTTGATTAAAGATACTATACAATTATGTTTTAATCCAGTTATAAATTACTTGTCGTGGACTGTTAATTTCACGAGGATCGGTTTGTTCAGCTGCAGATCCTGAGGGGGGCGTGGCCTTCTGTTCACTAGACACTATCAACGTGGGAGGCTCCTCAGGTGCACTGTGCACTGTTAGCACCGTGTCGTTTAACCCTCTGCTCACCATGTAGTGCACTGTTAGCACCGTGTCGTTTAACCCTCCGCTCACCATGTAGTGAGTGCACTGTTAGCACCGTGTCGTTTAACCCTCTGCTCCCCATGTAGTGAGTGCACTGTTAGCACCGTGCCGTTTAACCCTCTGCTCACCATGTAGTGAGTGCACTGTTAGCACCGTGTCGTTTAACCCTCCGCTCACCATGTAGTGAGTGCACTGTTAGCACCGTGTCGTTTAACCCTCTGCTCACCATGTAGTGAGTGCACTGTTAGCACCGTGTCGTTTAACCCTCTGCTCACCATGTAGTGAGTGCACTGTTAGCACCGTGTCGTTTAACCCTCTGCTCCCCATGTAGTGAGTGCACTGTTAGCACCGTGTCGTTTAACCCTCTGCTCCCCATGTAGTGAGTGCACTGTTAGCACCGTGCCGTTTAACCCTCTGCTCCCCATGTAGTGAGTGCACTGTTAGCACCGTGTCGTTTAACCCTCTGCTCCCCATGTAGTGAGTGCACTGTTAGCACCGTGTCGTTTAACCCTCCGCTCACCATGTAGTGAGTGCACTGTTAGCACCGTGTCGTTTAACCCTCTGCTCCCCATGTAGTGAGTGCACTGTTAGCACCGTGTCGTTTAACCCTCTGCTCCCCATGTAGTGAGTGCACTGTTAGCACCGTGCCGTTTAACCCTCCGCTCACCATGTAGTGCACTGTTAGCACCGTGTCGTTTAACCCTCTGCTCCCCATGTAGTGAGTGCACTGTTAGCACCGTGTCGTTTAACCCTCCGCTCACCATGTAGTGAGTGCACTGTTAGCACGTGCCGTTTAACCCTCTGCTCCCCATGTAGTGAGTGCACTGTTAGCACCGTGCCGTTTAACCCTCCGCTCACCATGTAGTGCACTGTTAGCACCGTGCCGTTTAACCCTCCGCTCACCATGTAGTGAGTGCACTGTTAGCACCGTGCCGTTTAACCCTCCGCTCACCATGTAGTGCACTGTTAGCACCGTGTCGTTTAACCCTCTGCTCCCCATGTAGTGAGTGCACTGTTAGCACCGTGCCGTTTAACCCTCCGCTCACCATGTAGTGAGTGCACTGTTAGCACGTGCCGTTTAACCCTCCGCTCACCATGTAGTGAGTGCACTGTTAGCACCGTGTCGTTTAACCCTCTGCTCACCATGTAGTGAGTGCACTGTTAGCACCGTGTCGTTTAACCCTCTGCTCACCATGTAGTGAGTGCACTGTTAGCACCGTGTCGTTTAACCCTCCGCTCACCATGTAGTGAGTGCACTGTTAGCACCGTGCCGTTTAACCCTCTGCTCCCCATGTAGTGAGTGCACTGTTAGCACGTGCCGTTTAACCCTCCGCTCACCATGTAGTGAGTGCACTGTTAGCACCGTGTCGTTTAACCCTCTGCTCACCATGTAGTGAGTGCACTGTTAGCACCGTGTCGTTTAACCCTCTGCTCACCATGTAGTGAGTGCACTGTTAGCACCGTGTCGTTTAACCCTCCGCTCACCATGTAGTGAGTGCACTGTTAGCACCGTGTCGTTTAACCCTCTGCTCCCCATGTAGTGAGTGCACTGTTAGCACCGTGCCGTTTAACCCTCTGCTCCCCATGTAGTGAGTGCACTGTTAGCACTGTGCCGTTTAACCCTCCGCTCACCATGTAGTGCACTGTTAGCACCGTGCCGTTTAACCCTCTGCTCACCATGTAGTGAGTGCACTGTTAGCACTGTGCCGTTTAACCCTCCGCTCACCATGTAGTGAGTGCACTGTTAAGGCGCTCCCATAGTCCAGCAGACTGTACACAGAGCAGACTCCGCGGAGGTCCGCGCGGCTCTTTGAGCTTTCATAGTCGAGCAGATCCGCGGAGTCTGCTCTGTGTACAGTCTGCTGGACTATG
The DNA here is from genome assembly GCF_963971535.1 of Notolepis coatsorum. Lineage (NCBI taxonomy): Eukaryota > Metazoa > Chordata > Actinopteri > Aulopiformes > Paralepididae > Notolepis > Notolepis coatsorum. Next base: position 46,793,670 of record NC_140166.1, on the reverse strand, counting down.
GGAGCGCCTTTAGCACCGTGCCGTTTAACCCTCCGCTCACCATGTAGTGAGTGCACTGTTAGCACCGTGTCGTTTAACCCTCTGCTCCCCATGTAGTGAGTGCACTGTTAGCACCGTGCCGTTTAACGGCCCTCTGTGCTTCAGATCCAGAGTTCAGCTCAGTTCAGAGGCAGAGCAGAACCCCATCAGCGAGGCTCCCGAGGGGCGGATGGTGTGTGGTACCCGACTCGCTCGGTCCGTGACAATGTATCGATGCCACTGAGTAAAGGACACTTTAAAATCACTTAAAAGGCCATCAATTCCCTGCTCTAGAGTGTATATACAGGATTAGAGAACAAAATGAAAAACAAGCTTTAGTGTAACATATACTCTGCCAAATGGACCGCGAGACGGGATTTGTACCGTGAACCTTACGGACGGAGGGAGAGAGCAGCGTGTTTCTGTGGACCGGCAGGGAGAACGTGAAGGATGTGAAAACGACCACATGTACTGAGAGGTTTATATAGCTGTTTATTTTTTCTTAACATTTTGTGTCTGAGGAGAATTATTTTTAGAACATCACCAGCACGTCACGTCAAGGATATGAATCATCTGAATCATCTGAGACTGATGGCCTTGATTTATCATCATTGAGACAAGGAGCCTATTTATGCCAGATTTCATGATGGCAGCCATACAGTCAGTTAAGTAGGTACGCAGCAGCCTGCCTGTGGGCCTGATAAGCTGACTGCAGTGTGATGAGATGTGTGAGTGTGTGAGTGTGTGTGTGTGGGGGGGGGGTGAACGGTTCCACATGTTGTTTCTAATTATGAAAGGTAGGCTAGCGTGCATCGATCAAACATTTACTGTAGACACGTCTGAATTTCAGTCCGATACCCATGGTGGGTCTCCTTTACCCAACGCTTTATTTTACTCAGAAATAGTCTTATTTCTTGTTGAGACAGCCATTTGTTTTCACAACATGTATGTACTGCTGTCAGAGGAAGAAAAGAAGAGAAAGAAAAGGAAGCTTTTCAGGAATTAGGAAAAACGGCCTTATCTTCAGATAACCGTAAAAGAAAATGTAAATTTAGAAATGGGTATTGATTATGTTTCTGGGTCATGACACTTTCTCCACCCAAAAGGGACCATGTAGCGTTTATTTATTACCAACCGGGTTTATGATGCAACATAAATGCTTTTACTTAACTGCATAGTAAACCTTCAACTCAAATAAAGACGTGGGAAATAAGCAAAATTGGATTTCCATACAACGGCTGCAGTTAAATAAAGGCATTTACGTTGCATCATAAATGCGGTTGATAATAAATTCAGCTCAAGCAGGATGGATGTTGAAAAGGTTCCCATTCCCCTTTCATCCATGCAATCAAAATGTAAATACGTGTAATGGCTACATACGGTAAACTCGTGCTGCATTTCATCTCCCCAGCTGACCTAGAACATTTCACCATTGTGCACTTTTGCCTGCGCTAATTTCATAGCATGAGCACTGTGTCTAAAAGCTCTGTCTCCACCTTTGCTCCAAAAAAAAGCACGGCTTTGTACGCGGACGGAGGAGCGGTTACAGCGTGGACTCACCGAGCGCCAGCGGCGTAATACATGGGAGGAGATGGGAGCATCTGGGAAGAGAGGGATCAAAGCCATTTGAATCCGTGCACTTATCTCTCTCGACAATGCCTCCCTCTCTGAGCTCTCAATCCCCCCCTCCGCCTCACATCCCGGTGCAACTCGGGAAACAAAACACACTCGTACATTTTCACCTTCTCTCTATGGAGGGACTACTTACTGGAAGCTGTGCAGTCTGTGGAAAGAAAACAGAGAAACAAAACAAAACGTCTCTATCCCTGAGATTTATGACCTTGCGTGAGCGCGGCTGTCGCCGTGCAGCGGTTGCACCTGCGGTGACGACGACAGTGTGAACTTGGGTAAGTAGGGCCGGGACAAAAGCCTGACCTGCTTTACATTCGTTTTTCGGATGTTTTCTTATAACGCGTAACACTTTAATTATAACGTATCATGTTTATTTATAGACATCAGAGAATGGTCCCAATTAAGTCAGGCGCTAGAGAACCATTATGATGCTAACATCTAGGCTTAGAGCACCTTCTCCAAAAGATTTCACAGTAAACTAGAATTAATGCGGTGCTTAACCAAATGCTGTGAAAATATATCCCTGCGTTAAGCTGCGGAGGCGACAGGAAGTGACTGTTGTGCTCAAAGCCTAGACGACTCACGGTTGGAAACTGGCGATGAACTTCCAATCGGAGCCGGCAGTAGGGCTTAGAGAAGAGCGAGTAACCACGTGGAGGAATAACAAGATATGTGCCTGTGTTTGTAAAAAAAAAAAAAAAAAAACACTAATGTCAAATTAACATTCTACTGGAGTATAGAAAGAAAAACTGAAGGGGCGGCTACGTGGCGTAGTGGGCAAGGCGCTCGCCACGAATGCGGAGACGCTGGGCTCGCCTGTTCGAGCCCAGCGCTCCACATTGCTTTCAGTTTAGCTGGTCGTTCATACTAATACACATTGGCCGTATTAGGGGGTGGGAAACTGATGGGTGGGGATCGGGCGTTGTGGACAGTGACTCCTACAGGTCGGTTGGTGCGCCTGCGCAGTAGAATCAGGAAGTGTCGGGGGCAGCGTGAGCCTCCCACGCATTACTCCTCGCCACTGAGAGATCGAGCTGCGCAGGTGAAAAGATGCGACTGCTGTTACCTCAAGTACCGGAGGGGACTTGTGCTATGTATGACTTAGTCCACATTGCAGCCGGCTTGTGGGAGGCAAGAAACAGTGTTCGTGACAGGGGAGGGTTGAATTGGATGATACGAAATTGGGATGGGAGAAAAATGTAGAAAATGGGAGAAAAAGTGGATCAAAAAAAGAAAGAAAAACTGAAATTAACATTCAATTAACAATTAACATTCAATAAAAAATGCATATGAATATGTATGATGTATGTGGGTCGGTCAATATATGCATATTAGCACGACAGTATCCATGCAGTGCCTGGCTAAAGGTATGAAATAGATTGTTTTTAATAGATAGATAGATATTTTTATCATTGAGTTTGGTTTAGTTCAGAGCGTGTCTGTACAATATATAACTCTGAGGCCTTTTTCGTTTTCGTTTCGTTTTAAGGTTTCCGTAAAAACGAAAACTTCTCAAGATAATAAGTGCGTGCCACAAATTTATTTTTATTTTTATTTTGAAAACCCCCGACCGGAAGTGTTATAGTGTCTGTTGCTAGCAGCTTAACTTGTGTCGGCCGGTTCTGTGCTTTTCGAGAGGAGAGAAAGACCGCGGCTCACATGCAGTCAAGTCAAGTCAAGTACATTTTATTTATATAGCACATTTCCAGGCAGCGGCAGCTGGCACCAAAGTGCTTCACAGGCAGGTTGATAAAAACGAAATAATATGATCCAAGATATAAGATTAAAAACATAGTAAAGCAATGAAAGTAATAAAAACAGGTAGGACACAGTAAAACAAAGAGGATAGAAGGGCCAGGGGTCTAGTGGTGATTAAGTGGGGGGGAAGGTCAAGGAGAACAGGTAGGTTTTTAAAAGTGATTTAAAAGCCTGCACGGTCTGGGCGGTCCGTACGCTGAGGGGGAGGCTGTTCCACAGTCTAGGCGCTGCGGTGGAGAAAGCTCTGTCTCCCCTAGTCTTGAGCCTAGTTCTAGGCACCACCAATAGCAGCTGGTCAGCTGATCTGAGGGATCGTGGGGGTGCAAGGGCTCGGACAGATAGGGAGGAGCCGTGCCATTTAGTGATTTAAAAACATTTAGGACTAATTTAAAATCTATCCTAAAGCGAACAGGCAGCCAGTGGAGCAAGGCCAAAACTGGGCTGATGTGTTCATGTCTCTTTGTTTTGGTGAGGAGGCGCGCGGTTGCGTTCTGCACCAGTTGTAGGCGGTGAAGCAGGGATTTGTCGATGCCCGTGTAAAGGGCATTGCAGTAGTCGAGGCGAGTGGTGACAAAGGCATGTATCACCGTCTCTAGGTTACTTTGGGAGAGGTATGCCTTTGTCTTTGCCAGGAGTCTGAGGTGGTAAAAACAGTTTTTGACTACGGCGCTGACCTGTTTGTCAAATTTAAAATTGCTGTCGAAGATGACCACGAGGTTCCTGACAGAGGTGGAGAGGTTTGGACCCAAGGGACCAAGTGCGTCAATGAGGGGGGCCGGGGGGGCACTATTAAAAACAATGACCTCGGTTTTCCCATCGTTTAATGTCAGGGAGTTTTAAGACATCCAGCAATTGATTTCTGCCAGGCAGTCAAGTAGTGGTTTTATTGATGTTTTCCCTTGGGTGGGTTTTAAGGGGAGGTAGACCTCCACGTCATCGGCGAAGCAATGGAATGAGATATTATGTTTTGCCAAGATCTGGCCTAGGGGGAGTATATATAGGAGGAAGAGGGTGGGACCCAATATCGAGCCTTGGGGCCCCCCGCAGGTGAGGGGGGCCACAGAGGAAGTGAAGTCACCAAGTTGGACAGAGAAGGTCCTATTGCTTAGGTAGGACCGGAACCAGTCTAAGACAGGGCCCCTAAGGCCTACGTAATGCTCGAGGCGAGCTAAAAGGATGTGGTGATCTACCGTATCAAAGGCAGCTGTGAGGTCAAGGAGTAGTAGTAGGGATGGGTTACCTGCATCAGCAGCTGAAATCAGGTCGTTTAAGACACGGAAGAGGGCCGTTTCAGTGCTGTGTCTTGGTTTAAAACCAGATTGGAATTTATCATGGATGTTGTTGTGTTCAAGGAATGATTGTAGCTGTATGTAGACTATGCGCTCCAGAATTTTTGATAAAAATGGTAATTGTTTAAAAGAGCTTGTCGATCATAAACCAATAGGGTGGAGATGTCCCGGCAGAAGTAATAACGATAGGTTATGACTATAACCAAGTTCTGTTAGTTAGAGGCGACACTTGGCATCACACTGCACTATCTCGCGTACGTGCACGCGCACTGAATAAACCACAAATGTACCTCTAATACCAGTATTAGTCTGACCACACCCCTCATCAGCTTACCTTCATAAGCAGGTGTGTGGTCACCTGCTCTCCTCCTTCCCAAGCTTTCACCACAAGGTGAGGACAAGGGCTGCAGCGGCCGTCTGATGCCAAGCGTCGCCTCTAACTAACAGAACTTCGTTCTGTACCGTTAAGAGGCTCGGCTTGGCATCACACTGCACAAGGGAGGCCAAGCGGAGCCGCTGGCTGACAAATACACCCCGCTGACAGCCCCCCCACAACCATCAGAACAGGGAGGGCCGAGCCCCCCCGACCCCCCCTAATGGCGGGTAGCCCCCCTATTAGGGGCTTCACGGGAAGGCGACGGACCCGACCGTGCGAAGAGGCACTCAAGCAACTCAACGCACAGGGTGAGCAGCCGTGGCTTGACCCCACGACTACACACACGCACAACCCGCATGCCACCCGGGAACGAACGGAGGAAACCACCTCGTTACTGCCCCCAGAATCACGGGGTCAAGGGCCAACCCAACCCCGTGGCAAGGCCGTAGCAGCGGAGCGCGAAGGAAGGCCCAGTCCACCAAAGGACTGGGCTCCCTGAAATGGGGGCCCGGAGAAGTCCATGATGCCAGCATCAAGACCCCACCAGGGGGGCACCTAGTGACCCCGCCCCCCACATCGCCAGCGTATTCGGACAAAGGCCCCTCAGCCGAGCGGGCCCTGTCCCCCCCAACAGCACACCGCCTGGAACACAAGCCCTGCAACAGGCAGACAGCATGGTCATAACACACAAGAGTTAACCAACGGAAGCAGGCAGTGCACCGGGGAAAGACCAGGCAACAGGCTGTCAACCCAAGCCTGGAAAACTGCGGACGAGGCAGGCGCCAGAAAGGACAGCTGAAACAGCCGCCCCGGCGGAAGGGGCGTATGCTGGCGTTGTCGCATAACCGAGCTTTCAAACAGCACGTCAGAAGTGGGATCCGTAGACCACTCGGCCCCTGACAGCTGCCCACAGAAAAGCCCATACGATCGGCAGACGTCATGAACGTGCAGGGGCACCCTCAACCGGAGAACCGGGAGTTGACACTGCAGCAACACACCAGAGAACCAACCACCCAGGCATCACCCCATGCAATGGTTGGTCCCATAACCCCTCAGGAAAAACCCCGAAACGCACCTGCGGCACCGCCGCAGCCCGCGTTCCGGTTCCCAACAGGGCTATCCCGGGCCTACGGGTCAACGAGCATCACCCCGGACCGGGCCCGGCGATACGGGGAGCACAGGATCCCAAGGAGGTTAACCCCACCCAACAGGCTCCTCAGCGCCAAAACGCAAGAGAAGAGCGTAATATGGAAGACCAGCCCCAGCACCCCGCACTCGGTATTCCCAGGAGGTCACCCAACCAAGTACCAACCAAGACCAACCCGCACAGCGGCCGAGATCCGACGAGATCGGACGCGTACAGGTCGGCACGGCCATAAGCCACTATGACAGTGCAGAATACATCAAAAAGGGTCCCATAACGCACAACCCTGTGACACCCGGATCGACCTAGCATTTTCCCCCCTGAAAAAACCCTAAGTCCCTCAGGGTACCAGAACAGCAGATCTGCATCCCCAGCGGACAACGGGTGCACTGATCTGGACCAGCGCGACCAGAACCAGTCCCGTGCCCTAATCACGCCGACCTGCCAACCCCAGGAGAAGGGGCAGATATGCGCGTCTGATCCCAACATAAAAAAGAAGGCGCCACCCAGACGTGTCGGTATGAACCGCGTCCGGCGGCCCACCCCTAGGGCGTGAGACCCTTCCCCATATGTCCAGACCCATTCCGTCATCATCCCCTGACATGAACGGGAACCCATCGACAACACACAGGATGTCGGAAGAGGAAAAACCCCCATCCCAATTGCTCCATAAAAACGCTGTTTTACCAAAGCAAACGAGGCGCGCCAGTCAGCAACGGCCAAAGCACATCCTGAGTGTGCGTTCTGACATACCCACATCAACAATAGGCCGTTTAGACCACCATATTGAATCCCCAAGACGCCCAGGGAACGACAAGAGGGGCGAGATGCAATCAACTCCATGAATGAATGAATGAAAATATTTACCCAACAGACTGCAGTACAGGAATACACACAAAAAGATAAGGGGAGGCAGACCTGAGAAAGACGTCAGTCTTGTTCCATCAGGGACCCTCATTTCATATCCATCAAGACACATTCAACTCTTTATAAAATAAAGAAAAGGCATCACACGTATGACCTAACTGCACAGCTGGGAGTAAAAACCCTGTTTTTCACATGATTTTAATCCAGTCACTCCTTTTAATCAGAGTGTAAGACCAGATTCCCCCAGAAAACACCTTCCCACATGAGACCACGGTCAAGAAAAAGATAAGTAAACTGTGAGACACGTGACCAACAGACTCAAGTTTGACACATAAACGGGCGCAGCAGGCTGTAAGTTCTGCGCCCAACCTCGACATCTTTACGACCCCAGCTCATGGAAGGCGTCGCCATAGCAACAACGCTATAACGGGCGGGGAAAACCCACCGGATCCTGTCATAACAGGAGTTATGAATCTAGCCAGGTGGGCGATGTTAGACGCCGCAGCCAGCGACTGTGTACCAGCGATGAATGACTGGTCACCCCAATAAGCCAATCGCCTAGCCGACCTCCCCTGGAGGACCGGCTTGCATAGGGGTTCCCACACCATATCCGGACAGAGGAGCGCGGCCATCGGATTGTCAAGCCGAGGTACGCCCTCCCCCATACCTTTGACTAACCCCGACACCCGCGTAACTGGTACGTAGGCGGGAGTTAGTCCCATGATGTTGGACATGACGCCTGACCCCGACGAACATAGGCCCCCATCGATGGGAAAAATGGGTAGACAACGTCCACCCCTCTCACCGGGGGACGCTGCCAGGGATGGCCTATGAGGTCATCAGGGACATGTGCAGGCAATGGCAGCGGCAGCGGCACACCGTTTGCAGCGGCGGCTACCGCCATGAGCTCGGGAAACAAGGCCCGCAGTTCCCCCTGCGGACCCTCCTCCACCGACCCCGCATCCCTCGCATACAGCAGGCTGCGACTGGTCAAGGAGCCACAATCCGATGCGGCTGACAGTAGGGCATCCTGCTGATGAGGCCCAGGTGGTTCCTCGACATCCTCGAACAAGGCGCCCCGTGGAGCGGTCTCCGGAGGAGGGATACTCTCCTCCACGGGACCATCATACAAGAACCCGTCCGCCTCCTCCATGAAGTCTTCAGTTTCCATCAGAAATCCAGAGTCGGACGCGGCCTCGCTGGTCTCCAGCAATTCCCCAAACCCAGGCCGTTCGCGTCCGCACGCCACCATGTTGCGACGTGAGCGAGCAGACGCAAAAAGTTTTCGTCGCAAATCCTCTGGCTCTAAGACAATCCCCCGTTCATCAACGGGCGATTCCCCAGAAACAGAGGAACCAGAGTCGAGATCAGGCCATCGCCGGAGCGACGGCACCGAACCCTCGGCTCGTCTGTGAGGAAAACTATCCACCGGCAGTCTCCCGGGCTGGGTCGGCAACCACGAGAGTGGCAACAGCCCAGCACCGGAACGCACGACGGAGGCGGGAATGGAGAATCGGTGGTGAAGAGTAGGTCTAGCGGGTCTACTCTCCGCGGAATACATTATGACCCAAACCTTTTTCTTATACAACAAGTGAGAGAAGAAAAAGGTTAAGCACAATGTAAACCAGTCACAACTCTTTTCAACTAACAAACACGTCAAGTGGGGTACTACCGAGGCACTTTCCTTGTGGTGAAAGCGAGAAGGAGGAGAGCAGGTGACCACACACCTGCTTATGAAGGTAAGCTGATGAGGGGTGTGGTCAGACTAATACTGGTATTAGAGGTACATTTGTGGTTTATTCAGTGCGCGTGCACGTACGCGAGATAGTGCAGTGTGATGCCAAGCCGAGCCTCTTAACGGTACAGAACAAGCAGGAGACTAAGTGGACAGTACAGACGAGGCCGACGGCTAGCCGACATAGGCGCCATCTTGCTTCGGGGGCGTGTGGGATGTGGGATGATGACTGTTAAAATAAATATTTAATTTAAAAGTGCACTCTCAAATGATTCAATCTCATCATCATCATGAATCAGGACTAGGGCTGCACGATTAACACAGTCTGTGCCAAAAACTGCTTTTTACGTGTTTGGCCGCCGACCGCTGAGTGCCACAAACGTAAAAAGTTGTTTTTGGATTGTTACTTTGATCCCAGCTCTACACAGTTGCCCAGAGCGATCTGCATAATTTAGGCACGTCCCGACACATTGGAATTGCATTCTGATCGACTATCACCAGGTGGCAGTATAGCCTGTGTCTGAACTGCAATGGCTTGGGGGCTGATAGTCAGCTTCACTTTCAGTTTCTCCTCGCGAGTGGCCCCTCCTTCTGCTGGGACAGAAATTCACAGTCCTCGCCTCGGAATTCCGTTGCATACGCGTATTTGACCATCGAAACGTGTATAGACATATACACTGGTAATCGCGATGGCGATGCGATCACTTGGAATTATTCTTTTGGAATACCTTCTGGCTAAGGTAAGGTACATTCTATGTCTATTTCACCTAATCTGAAACGTATTCTTCTAACGATCACAGTTCTGTGTTTCACCGGACGAAAAACATGCTCGGCAAACGCGATCATAGTTTTGAGTTAAAACAACCCCCCCCCCCCCTTGATGATTTTGTGATAATACATATATACAAGTCATATACCTTTGATATGGGAGTATTCAGGGTTTCAGGGGATCAGCCAATCTATCTCGCAATCTATGAAAAAAGACTGTATTATCTTGGAAATGCGCGATGTTTAGCGTGTAATAAACTACAAACTACAGCGTGTGGAAACAAACTATTATTCCCATGCTGGACTACAAGTAATGTCTGTCAAAATGAGCCACACCGTGTCTCTACAGCTATAATACAGAACACACACACAGCTTCGCAAACATAGTGCAACGACCACGGAAACTACTAGAAGGCTGGCATGGGTAACTTTAACCAAACAGCATGGCACTGAAAGTGTTAATACATTTAAAAACGCGATCTTGATTCATAGACCTATGCGACCTAATTTCAAAATTATGACAATTTTTTTTCACCAGGTGTGCATAAGAACAGATAATGAAATCTACTGTCTGTACAGTAGGTTTATTATTCTGGCCAGAGTGCCGCCATTTTGAAATTAATTTCAAATCTGATTGTTGCTACATGATACAAATAGGGAAGAGAAACTAACTGCGCTCCAATATATGTCAATAACGTTAAGATTTGTGGTTTATTATCCCGAGTAATAAGAGATATTAAAAAAATGTATACAGAAGGAATTTGCTTGAAGCCCCATAGAGGCCTTTGGGAAGTGTCGTTCTGATAAATTCCAACGCTCATTCAAAGCTCTCGATGTCCTCTTCAAAATGGCGTCAAAAAAACTACAATTCCCATTGGTAAATTTTTCAAGATGGCTGACTTTCGCGATCAAAACAGCACAAAAACGAATTCTAAAATCGCACTAATAATACTTTAACCTATTAGTAAACTAACGTATTGATGATAATATACATTATAACTGCTGTTGTGACATGGTTATGATGTTTATACTTGAATACGTTTGTCAGACAGTCTGGAGAGGTTGATTTATGACGTGATGTCATTTGCGGTCTGCCCCCGGACCGCACGGGCGGGAGAGGTTAAGTCAAGCACTTTGATATGTTATGTTGTCTGTTTAACACTTTCGCGGCCATACATACGTTATTGGGCGCCAACGGTTAATGGCCAAAAGCGTATATGTTTTTGTATAATGTAGCCTACAACGTATATATACGTTTTTGGATCGTTTTCCCTTTTTTCGATTTTAATATCCTATTCAATGTCAGGGACCTGTATGTTGCCGTGAAAAGGCATACTGGGACTCCGAAGGTGCAGTACCGGCCAGATCCTGCTAGTAGGCAGTATCAAGAGTGCAGTAAACCCTGTTCCAGACTGGGTGCTATGTTTAAACCGCTCTGGGCACACTTTTCTAGTTATGGGAAACCTAGGGCTTCACTCAATCGCATTGAATAGTTTTTGGGACCCCCGATCCATATGTTGTGGTGGGTTATGTCGTGGACCAGATGGACATAGGATGGACCAGATGGCGATCAAATAATTGGAATATTCTTTTTGGAATACCACTGACCCCAGGTAAGGACAATCTCAGCTTGATCGTGCAAGGTTATCATACCCATCCCCCTGATCGGCATGTGTTGTGGTAATAACGAATGACGTTACTGGCAATCAAATAATCAGAAACGACCCCCCCCCCTTTCATGCATCCATGATGAAACATAATACCTATTATATAGATTTGATTTGGAAATAGTAGTATATATTTTTTGTGTACTTTTTTTATTTTTTAAACTACTGTATATTTGTATGTCTCTAAATGTTTTGATGAATTGAAAATGGAGGACCCTTATGTAAAAAAGCCGAACGTCTTTTTCTGGTCTTCATCCTCAAGTCCACTGAGCTGTACAGAGCTGTACCCACTCTGCAATCTGTCAATAAAGCTTTCAATCAATCAATCAGACAAATGCATAGAAAAGCCCTTATTATAACCAAATAACAAAAAATTATGTTATTGTTTATGAAAATGTTTTAGCCCTATGCTTAACTATTATTTTATCCATGGCAACGAATAAAATAATAATAATAAAATGAATAAATAAAATATTAAATAAATAGGCTACACGTCTCTCTTTTTGTGTTACAAATTGTGCTCACCGATATGAACATAGGCCTCTTTACTTACTTAAAAAAAGGAAACATCAAGAAATATGTTTATGGTATTAATTCCACCATGCCATGTAGCACTATATCTCTCCCAGTATGGTCTGCCGGGCTGCAGCTGGATACTATTGTCTCAACCAGAGCTCTCAACCAATGCAATGCAACAGAACAATTTTGATTGACAGTCGATTCTGCCAATTACGTCACACCGCTTGCACCCGCCTCTGCTGTTACCACCAATCGGCAAGCGTTTATTCGTTTTTTACTTCCGGGAATGCCGCCATTGACCTGCTTGCGAGAAGCACAACAAACTTACCGTAGCTAATACGTTAGCTCCCCGCCGACCGCGAGTAGATTACCAGCGCTCAGCAGGATGACCAAACGAGGCATAATGATTTTACTGCAACGAATGTTATAATAAAACAAAGCCTTTCTATACATTTGTCTGATTGAAAACTGTATTAACAGATTGCAGAATGGGTACAACTCAGGGCTCTATGAGCAACGCAATGGAACTGAGCTATGAACGACTCAGTAATGCTTGCTACTTGCTATGTTTGGGTAAATAATATGCTGATGTTATTGAATGTGTAACACTAACTATATAACGTTAATGCCACAAAACGAATGCTTTTGTTAATAATAAGTAGTAACTTTGATGCAGTAGCTTGTGTGTGTGTGGGGGACTGGGGGCGGCGTTGTGCAGGTCGCGACTGAACTTTTTTTGCCTTTTGACGCTACACAAATTGATGGATATTTATCGGCTACTGCCATCGGCACATTGGAGCTTATCGGCCGATAGGCCGATTGCAGTCAACAAAGCACTTATCGGCCGATACCGATACCCGACCGATACATCGGTGCACCCCTAGAAATTATACTTATATTCACCATGGGATAACGCGTGAACGTATTCATGAAAAAAATCATTATTTTTTGCATCTTGAACGGAAGATAGTGACTGTTAAATGACCATGGTATTGTATCCATAGCTATAATATAAAATATAGATTTAGCTCTACAAACAAGGTGACGCACAGGGAAACTATGTAATGGAAACCTGGCCCAGCTAGAGCTAGATGGGGAAATCGAATGGCGGCGAATGTGTTAGGAAAGAGTGCAATACCTGTAAGTTATTTTATTGGAAAAAATAAGAATCGTGTGAGAGAATCGTGATCTCAATTCTTAGAGAGAAAAATCGTGATTCACATTTTAGCAAGAATCGTGCAGCCCTAATCAGGACAAACTCTTTTTGGAGGCATTGCAAACCAAATGTAAACCAAACTAAATACATTTGGAAACAAAAACAACAGTGAAACATCTAGCCCTTTTCAACAAGTTAATATAGATATTTGAGGTCCCCTAAACATATATTTTAATAAAACATAAAACGTTTATTAACATAATAGTTTTTTCTGAAGAACCTACTCAGATAATGTATTCTAGCAGCCTCTATACCCCTCTGTTTCAGTCCTGTTCTCAACGGGCTGTTTCTGTACCTGTAACGAGTGAGCCACTCATGCACCATCTAACAGTAGCGCACAAGCCTTTAATGTTGAACGAAATCGTCGACGATGTCAGACTAGACATTGCATCTTGTACACTGTTGTGCATTTTATCAAGATATCTTCACAAGCGCATACATGGTCTAACCCATCACGCTCAACATAGGGGCCCCCCAGGGCTGTGTTCTGAGTCCCCTCCTCTACTCCCTGTACACACATGAACAACTGCGGCAGAGCGGAACAACAACACAATCATCAAATTTGCTGATGACACAGTAGTGGTGGGCCTGATCTCTGCCAACGACGAGAGGGCCTACCTGGAAGAGGTAGAGAATCTGTTGCAGTGGTGTCAGGAGAACTGCCTCTCCCTGAACGTCAGCCAAACAAAAGAGATGATTGTGGACTTCAGGAGGTCGGGGGTCAGGGACTACAGCCCCCTCAGCATCGACGGGGCACCGGTTGAGAGAGTAAACAGTTTCAAGTACCTCGGAGTCCACATATCCGAGGACTTGACATGGACCACACACATTGACAGTGTTGTGAAGAAGGCACGGCAACGCCTCTACTTCCTCAGGCGCCTAAGGAAGTTCCAAGTCAGTCAGAAAATCCTTAAGAACTTCTACTCATGCACAATAGAGAGCATCCTGACTGGCAATATCACCTCCTGGTTTGGGAATAGCACCGCACAAGACCGTAGCAGACTACAAAGAGTGACACGTTCAGCCGAACGCACAATTGGAGGGGGGCTTCCCACTCTCCAGGACATTTACAACAAGCGGTGCATGGGTAAGGCTAAAAGAATTATCAAAGACTCCAGCCACCCAAACAACTGCCTCTTTGAACTGCTGCGGTCAGGCAAGCGATACCGGAGTCTCATGGCAAGCACAGAGAGACTCAGAAGAAGCTTCTATCCTCAGGCCATCAGAATGCTAAATGACAATAACACTATGTAACAACCATCAAATGCACGCACAGCACACACATCCACACGCACACACTCACTTTAAACAAACAACTCACTGCAGCACCCACTTTACCCACTTTAGAACACCTAAACACACTTTATATTTATTGGTAAAGAATTTGCACTACAACCCATACCTCATTACACCTTACTGTAAATTGTACCTAAATTGTACATCATCCCATTTCTGCTTTGCACTGTATAGTATATTGTATTGTACATGTATTCTGCATTGTAGATTGTATATATGTATATACTGAACACTTTTGTCCACATACTTGACTTCTATTTTATACTTGCTATACTTATTTTATACTTATCTATTTTTGTCTAGCACAGTCTCTGGAGCGTAACAGAAAGAAGCATTTTGTATAAAAGTATTCTGTACTTCTGTATGACAACTAATAAAGAAACTTGAACTTGAACTTGAACTCTTACTACAGCGATTGTGGCTGCAATTCTGAAAGGCTTGTTTCAAGAGGGAGGGTCACAGCTAGGGATGGGTACCTTTCACATTTGAACCGATACGGTACCGGTACTGTGAATCTATACCGGTACCCAACGGTACCTTTTTTCGGTACTTTAGTCTCTAAAAATGTAATCTACCTACCTCAGTCGTAAAAAAAAATCCAAACTTCAAATAACTACACTTTCGACCGTTTTCGGCTTGCCATTGCCCCGACTGCTTTGTTGTTGAATCAAGTCAAATCCTAGGTAAGCGTATATTGTGCGTGTGAACGTTGACATGAAAGGAAAAAAAAGGTGATTCACGTGATTACGTCAATCGATACTCGGTAGTACCGACGTGTTTCGGTAAGTACCTTTAAAAGTACCAAATTTGGTACCCATCTCTAGTCACAGCTGCTAAACACCTCTGTCTCTACACCTGTACGTCACAGTCTGCTAAACACCTCTGTCTCTGCGCCTGTACGTCACAGTCTGCTAAACACCTCTGCCTCTACACCTGTACGTCACAGTCTGCTAAACACCTCTGTCTCTATACCTGTACGTCACAGCTGCTAAACACCTCTGTCTCTACACCTGTACGTCACAGCTGCTAAACACCTCTGTCTCTACGCCTGTACGTCACAGCTGCTAAACACCTCTGTCTCTACACCTGTACGTCACAGTCTGCTAAACACCTCTGTCTCTACACCTGTACGTCACAGCTGCTAAAGCTCTGTCTCTACGCCTGTACATCACAGCTGCTAAAGCTCTGTCTCTACGCCTGTACATCACAGCTGCTAAAGCTCTGTCTCTACGCCTGTACATCACAGCTGCTAAAGCTCTGTCTCTACGCCTGTACGCCACAGCTGCTAAAGCTCTGTCTCTACGCCTGTACGCCACAGCTGCTAAAGCTCTGTCTCTACGCCTGTACATCACAGCTGCTAAAGCTCTGTCTCTACGCCTGTACGTCACAGCTGCTAAAGCTCTGTCTCTACGCCTGTACGCCACAGCTGCTAAAGCTCTGTCTCTACGCCTGTACGCCACAGCTGCTAAACACATTTTCCAAATCGGGACATCCGCGACTAAATTAGTTTGAAAGGAAATGCGACTATAACGTTGAAATGGGTGTATGCAGACTACAGAGTATCACTAAATAACCAAATTAAGCTTATCTGAACATTTATGAGCCATGCATTGATGTAGTTATCAGAAAAGTAAATGGACTATAGTTCTACTGTGTGTATTTTCTGCATAAGGAAACCGTATACCTTTATGGCTGCATTCATCATCATTTCCAAGGACACGGTGAATAATAATAAAAAAAAATGCATTCTTTATTTATAAAAAGAGACTGAAATCATTTGATATATTTGACAGCGGAACATTGTCCCAACTCTGCGTACGGATGATGTGCCATGTGCGTTTGGGAGGAGTGCGTTTGGGAGGAGTGCGTTTGGGAGGAGTGAGTTTGGGAGGAGTGAGTTTGGGAGGAGTGAGTTTGGGAGGAGTGCGTTTGGGAGGAGTGAGTTTGGGAGGAGTGAGTTTGGGATGAGTGAGTTTGGGAGGAGTGAGTTTGGGAGGAGTGAGTTTGGGATGAGTGAGTTGGGGATGAGTGCGTTTGGGAGGAGTGAGTTTGGGAGGAGTGAGTTTGGGATGAGTGAGTTTGGGAGGAGTGAGTTTGGGATGAGTGAGTTTGGGAGGAGTGAGTTTGGGAGGAGTGAGTTTGGGAGGAGTGAGTTTGGGATGAGTTAGGCTGGACAAGATATGCCTCCTAAAGTGTGTAAAATGGAAGTACAGGCTACATGATTTCCGTTTTCGACAAAACAATTATAGAAACGTGTGAAGTGCACAATATTTCCTCGTTTAAGCCACTGCAACGGCTTTGCCTGAAGAATTTACCGCATGACAGGGACGTTCTAGCTTGTTTGCGGACGTTTGGTCCGTTCGGAGGCAGCTTCCAGGGGAAGTACATACACCGGAAATTCTACCCCATACACACTTTCGGCCGTAGTTCTTTACCAGGCTTTATCTCACGGAGGAGATCAAACTGGGAACGAGGTTAGGGATGAGTGAGTTTGGGATGAGTCCAGGATGAGTTTGGGATGAGTTTGGGATGAGTGCAGGGTGAGTGCAGGGTGAGTGCAGGATGAGTGCAGGGTGAGTGCAGGGTGAGTGCAGGATGAGTGCAGGATGAGTGCAGGGTGAGTGGAGGGTGAGTGCAGGGTGAGTGCAGGATGAGTGCAGGATGAGTGCAGGGTGAGTTTGGGATGAGTGCAGGATGAGTTTGGGATGAGTGCAGGATGAGTGCAGGGTGAGTGCAGGGTGAGTGCAGGATGAGTGCAGGATGAGTGCAGGGTGAGTGCAGGGTGAGTGCAGGATGAGTGCAGGATGAGTGCAGGGTGAGTTTGGGATGAGTGCAGGATGAGTGCAGGGTGAGTGCAGGATGAGTGCAGGATGAGTGCAGGGTGAGTGCAGGGTGAGTGCAGGATGAGTGCAGGGTGAGTGGAGGGTGAGTGCAGGGTGAGTGCAGGGTGAGTGCAGGGTGAGTGCAGGATGAGTGCAGGATGAGTGCAGGGTGAGTGCAGGGTGAGTGCAGGATGAGTGCAGGGTGAGTGCAGGGTGAGTGCAGGGTGAGTGCAGGATGAGTGCAGGATGAGTGGAGTGTGAGTGCAGGGTGAGTGCAGGGTGAGTGGAGGGTGAGTGCAGGGTGAGTGCAGGGTGAGTGCAGGATGAGTGCAGGGTGAGTGCAGGATGAGTGCAGGGTGAGTGCAGGATGAGTGGAGGGTGAGTGCAGGGTGAGTGCAGGGTGAGTGCAGGGTGAGTGCAGGGTGAGTGCCAGGAGACTCGGTGCTCCTCTTGGCTGCCAGCAGCTGAAACAACAACAGAGCCGCCCCCCAGAGAGACAGAGAGCGGCTCAGCGGATGCACTCGGCCACCGACTCCACTAACGTTCCTTATGTGGAAATCAATAACCTGGCGCCTCCCGGATTTATCATCCTGACATTTTCCATTGGCGGCAGATCTGTTGGTGCAATACAGCGGCGGCGCTTTGAATCATCCTTCATGATATAAAACAGAGGGACTGACTCCTAGTGTTTCCTTTTCAAAGGGGACACAGGAACTACAGGACACAGCGTGCGTGTTTGTGTGTGTGTGTGTGCGCGTGCGTGTGTGTGTGTGTGCGCGTGTGTGTATATGCGCATGCGCGTGTGTGTGTGTGCGTGCGTGTGTGTGTGTGCGTGCGTGTGGAATGTGTTTGTGTCAGGTGGGAGGGAGGTTCCACAGTTCTACATAAAAATCGATGGTTCGAGTGCCCCTTGCTGTGTGTGTGTGTGTGTGTGTGTGTGTGTGTGTGTGTGTGTGTGTGTGTGTGTGTGTGTGTGTGTGCGCGTGTGCGTGTGTGCGCGCGTGTGTGTGTGTGTGTGTGTGTGTGTGTGCGCGTGTGCGTGTGTGTTTGTGTGTGTGTGTGTGTGTGTGTGTGTGTGTGTGTGTGTGTGTGTGTGTGTGTGTGTGTGTGTGTGTGTGTGTGTGTGTGTGTGCGTGTGTGCGTGTGTGTGTGTGTGTGTGTGTGTGTGAGAGTGTAGTTTACTGGATGTCAGTGGGATTGATGGCTCTGTCAGCCTCCCTCGGTCGGGACCGGATCCTCCTCTGTTCTGGACCAGTGGCTACAGATGGCCTGGTTAATGGCTGTATCTGTCACTGTGGGAACAGAGAGGAAACAGCAGCGAGGGGTTTGTCTAAAGCACTATATCATCACAATCTCTGAGTTATGACTGGAGTTCTGAGATAGAACAAGAGAAACTACAGTGTAGGACGGCGTGACAAGATCCAAACACGGATTGCGGTTCTGACCGAAGCTAGTTGACTAGTTGCATGTATGTGTGTGTGTGTGTGTGTGCAGGTATATGTGAGAGTATGTGTGTATGTCTGTATGTGTGTGTGTGTGTGTGTGTGTGTGTGTGTGTGTGTGTGTGTGTGTGTGTGTGTGTGTGTGTGTGTGTGTGTGTGTGTGTGTGTGTGCGTGTGTGTGTGTGTGTGTGTGTGTGCGTGCGTGCGTGTGTGTGTGTGTGCCCGTGCACGTGTGTGTGTGTGTGTGTGTGTGTGCGTGTGTGTGTGTACATGCGTGTGTTCAGGTCCGTGCTTCGACCTCCTGAGCCGTGGCCTTCCCTCTACCTCCCTCCAGGTCCTCACATGAATAACACACACGCCTCGTAACCAACACCCCTGATAAACGACGGTGAATAATTCCACACTAACCCAGGGACCACGACGCCACCTTTTAAGAAAAATCGATACAAAATTATATTCCACGTGCCCGTGAGATGTGCAACTTTTGAGGACGTTTAATGAATGTAAATCAGCACAACAATTTTCCCCCAGTAATGGAAGATAACACATTGACTCTTGCTCTTGTGTAAGAGTTAAATTAACTCTAAATAGAGTACTTAAACTTAAAAGCGAGTGTTAAGTTTTTACTCTATTTAGAGTTCATTTAACTCTTAGACAAGAGCAAGAGTCAATTTAACACCAATTCTGAGTTGGGACCAAATACACTCGGGAATAGTGTTAATTTGACTCTGCAAGATTTACTGTGTGTACTGTAGTCATCAAATCTGTAAAAGTATGTATCCCACTTTTTTCTCCTTCTGCAAATTCAATAGTGACTTTCTCCTGCTCTGGCACAGACAGCCCTGACGTAGTGTGTGGACAGCGGTCAGACTAACTGATGCCTTTCTCTGCATCTCCCTGAATGCTCCTGGAACGCAACTGCAAGATATTAACCTTCTGTATTGTCACAGTGAAAGGGTTAACCATTTTGTAGTGTGGTAGTGAAAGGGTTAACAACACAAACGCTGCCCCCTGGCTGCTAAAAAGCATGTCACTCTCAGTTCACTCTCCAACTGTTCCTTTGATACTTAGTGTGTCAGTGATTAAGGTGAGAATATCTAATTGTGTTTCTTCAACACCTATTAACTCCTTTATTAACAAGCATACCCTCTGTGTATTTCCCAGTCTGTTTTTGTAAAATGAATTGATGAGCTGAGGTGCACTAGCTTACATTACTAGGAAACACTAATTTCTCTGAATTCCACCTGTACGGGGGGGGGGGGGGGGGGGTCTTATAATAGTTGTGCCATGGGTCTGGGCGGTTTCATGCTTGGTTTATCTACAGTACAGTAGTAATTATCTAGTGTCATATCATATTTGTGTGATGCCAGAGTTATGCTTCATTGTTTTCCGCCAGATAACTCATCCGGCATGAAATTCCTTTGAAAGACTAATCCATTAAAAAGCTCTCGAGGGGTGGCTGGCTAGTGTAGAGGTCAAAGCACTTGCCTACCACCGCAGAGACCCGGGTTCAATATTCCCGGTGTGTCCCTACGAACATAATTGCCAGTGTTGGCGGGTGGGAAGCCGGTGAGGGTATTAATCCTGGCTGTTGCCTGTTCAGCAGCGAGGGGAGATAGCATTAACCTCTGCGTGTGTTACGCTCTCCCACTGAAACACAACGCTGTCAGGTGCAAAGAAGCAGCAGGCGATCTATATGTATCGGAGGTGTATCCTCAGACAGACAGTAGGGCAGCACTATGGCCAGGAAATAATTGGCATAACGACAAAATTGGGGGATGGGATAAAATGAGAAAAAGTCGCCTTTTAGTTGCCTAAAAGACTTAACAATTAGTTGACTAATGGAATAACGAGGAAGCTGCCCTATAATTAAGCAATAATACACAAGAACCAGTGGCATATCATGAATATTGCCACGGCTGTGATGCGCCCGCAGCCACGTGAGCGAAGCTCGAGTAGCGTAGGCATCACAGAGTGGCAATATTCATGATATCCCACTGGTTCTCGTGTATTATTGCTTTTATACAGCAAGTTGCACCGTCTGGAAAAATATAGGATGAATAGTTTTAATACAGACAATTCTTAATTTTTTTTTGTGAACTTGCCGTCGAAAAATAGTTCCTAAAGATGTATCGTTACTATGGAATTTCAAATGGAGTAGGCTATCAACCAGCTTGGCAACACAAACGAATGACGTATTATTCTAATTGAACGTACCCGTTAACTATAAACTAGTGGATAGATATAGAGGACGGGCCTACATCTAACGGTATTCATAAAAACAGCATTATTAGACGTGCCAATCCAACGAAAGATGAGCTGGACGCGCTGGAGAAAAGCCGCAATTAATCCTTCAACACCACCAAGTCGACGGCCTGCGCATTGAACTGGAACCGTCCGAGGCGCTGATGACTTTTTCCGACTTTCGCTTGCATTAAACTCCTCTATATCTATCCACTCGTTCATAGTTAACGGGTACGTTAAATCAAACGTAACGTTGTCCGCGGGGGTAGGTCATGTGACAGTTTCCGTTTGATGAATGGCAGTTGAAACTTTCTACAACATTCTAAAGCCAGCGCAGTGGTTATATTCATTCATGGTGATTTAACCGCGAGTGTATCATGAATATTACTCACGGCTTAGAACGCTCTCGACCAATCACAATGCGTGGTCGGACCTACTTGTTGTATAAAGCTACTGTACATAATTGCCAATAGCCTGTATGTTTGAATGTTTCTCCTTTAGAGTTTAGATTTGAGTGGCAACTTGCATGTCTTTATATCTTGCATGTCTTTTGGTGCAGGAGGAAAACCCACGCAAACACAGGGGGAACACAGACGCCGCACAGAAAGGCCCCCTGCTGGTCAAGCCCCTGCTGGGGTTTGAACCCAGGACCTTCCTTCCGAGAGGCAATAGTACTAACTTGCGTGCGTGTGTGCGTGTACATTGATTGATTGATTGAAAACTTTATTAACAGATTGCAGAATGGGTACAGTACAGTACAGCTCAATACATACAATGTCCCCCATTTTCAATTCATCGTAACATATATGACATACATGACATACAGATAGACAGTACTGCTACATCTATACATTTATGACCAGTGATGCCGGTAACGCGTTACTAAGTAACGCGTTATTGTAATCTGATTACTTTCCCCCGAAAATAGTAATCTAACGCGTTAATCTTTAAAAGCCAGTAATCTGATTGCAGTTACTTGTCCAAGTGGCTGTGCATTACTATTTCGTTACTATCTCATCATAAATTCATAATGCAGGCGGAATGCAGTATTTTATTTCGTTTTCGACAGTCAAAAATACATTTTGAGCTGTTTTTCTTTTGGGAGTGACGTAGTGTGGCAGTGAAAGGGTTACACAAGAATGTGTCCCGCGGGCCGCGGCGTGACTGGACACTCTGTCTGTGAGTGACTCTGCTTTGGTACAATCACATTCCCCATCCACAGACTGCGAATCAGAGGCAGAGTAGGGCGGGTCTTCACAGCACGTCATGTGACATATGCGCCAATCGTGTGACAGCAGGGCTCCGTCGTCGGAGAATTCCACCCCAAAACGCTTGGCAAAATTAAAAGTGAGTTTCTGTTCAGACTTCCATCCCAAAACGCTCGTCAGTCACTACTTCACGTTCATATGCGGAGGAAACAAAATACTGTCTACCGCTAAAAACAGCACATCCAATTGCATTGAAAGCATCTGGAATCACAACACTAGCCGACGCTTCGACTAGTAGGTACAGGAGGACTCGGAGGCCAGCCAAACAGCAAAAGAGAGAGATTGTTTCTTTCCCTTTTGATTAATGTATATTTGATGGTGGCAGAGCAAAAGCTCTTATTTGCCAGATTTACAGTTAATTTACATGTTAAAGAGAGACTGATTGTATGTTTATAGAGAGACATTTATAAAAACAATTTAATAGTTACAGTTGATATAATTGAATAGTTCAGCCTGCATTTGTTAGATGTGAATGGATACACTGGTTTTGTAAAACCACTGGCTGGCTGCTCTGTACTGGGCTCTGTTAAGGAAGGACAGGACACTCTCACTGAGAAACATTGCTTTATACTGAAAACTAGGGTAAGCCATTTTAAGTTTATTAGTGAATCTTAAAAGTGAGGAACCAGCTGACTTGATTAAAGGGGCGTGTTTAAAACGGCCATTTTGTTTAGTTAAGTGCCCCTATTAAGGGACTGTTTCCTGTTTACTAGTAGCATCTGATTTGCTGAGTGAGCCATTAAGAGCCTGCCCTGTTTAAAAGCAGAGGTCCACACTGTGTTGAAGTCACTCTGTACTGGGCTCTGTTAAGGAAGGACAGGACACTCTCACTGAGAAACATTGCTTTATACTGAAAACTAGGGTAAGCCATTTTAAGTTTATTAGTGAATCTTAAAAGTGAGGAACCAGCTGACTTGATTAAAGGGGCGTGTTTAAAACGGCCATTTTGTTTTGTTAAGTGCCCCCATTAAGGGACTGTTTCCTGTTTACTAGTAGCATCTGATTTGCTGAGTGAGCCATTAAGAGCCTGCCCTGTTTAAAAGCAGAGGTCCACACTGTGTTGAAGTCACTCTGTACTGGGCTCTGTTAAGGAAGGACAGGACACTCTCACTGAGAAACATTGCTTTATACTGAAAACTAGGGTAAGCCATTTTAAGTTTATTAGTGAATCTTAAAAGTGAGGAACCAGCTGACTTGATTAAAGGGGCGTGTTTAAAACGGCCATTTTGTTTTGTTAAGTGCCCCCATTAAGGGCCAGGTGTTAAGACAGCACTAATTAGTGATAGTGATTTAAAGGCTTGCTGGTGTAGCGTCAGCGAAGCGTCGAGAAACGAAGAGGGACAAAGAGGAGGAGTTATCCTGGAGTTCACCGCCGAGGGATCCACCGATCCACCCAGTGCTAAGTACACCATAATCCTATATTTCCCTCCCACACTGCTATTTCTCTACTTCCTCCCTGCCACTCTCGACAATACAATGTGTCTCATACCTATATCCACAATCTGCTCCTCCAGAACTGACTCTACCCATCCACGACAGTTTGCTAGTAACCCGGCTAATCTCTCCTACCCTCCTACAGCCACTAATACACCTGTCACAGTACGGGGAGGCTTATGGAATTGTCAATCAGCAGTCAAGAAAGCTGACTTCATTACTGCCTACGCCCATAGTCTAAATCTGCAGCTCCTGGCTCTAACTGAGACCTGGATAACCCCCAATAACTCATCAACACCTGCAGCATTATCTACAAACTATAACTTCACTCACACACCTCGACCTTCCAGACGGGGTGGAGGCACTGCCCTCATGACATCTCCTTCATGGGCTACAAACGTAACACCACTCCCAGAACTGTCACTCTCCTCTCTCGAATATCATGCAGTATCTGTCTCTAATCCTTTCAATCTCACCATTGTTACACTCTACCGCCCTCCAGGTCCGCTCGATCACTTCACAGATGAGCTGGACATGCTTCTTAGCTCCTTACCGGAAGATGGTACCCCTCTCCTTCTACTGGGCGACTTCAACCTGCCTGACTCATCTCAGTCAGTCATAGTAGTCTCCCTCCTACAATCGTTTGACCTGACTCCCACTGCCATGCCTCCCACCCACAAAGCAGGCAACTCCTTGGATCTCATATTTTCCCGTAACTCCAGCATCATTAACACCACGGTAACTCCCCTACATGTATCTGACCATTCCTTCATATCCTTCTCACTAACTCTCATGCTTAACCGAAAGGTCTTCACCCCAACTCAAACAGTCTCACTCAGACGCAACCTGCCCTCCCTATCCCCCTCCACCCTCTCCTCTGACATACTATCCGCTCTACCTTTGAGTGACACCTTCTCTGCTCTCTCCACAGAGATGGCAACCTCCACCCTCCTTTCAGCCCTGGCAACCTCCTTCGACAAGCTCTGTCCCCTCGTTGAGAAACCTGCCCGCCGTTCCCCACCCAGTCCATGGCTGACAGATCCAGTGAGAGAACAAAGACAGGTCCTGAGAGCAGCTGAAAGGAAGTATAGAAAGTCACGCCTCACTGCTGACATCGACACATATCACAACCTCTTGTTAACATTCTCCAAAACCATCACTAATGCCAAAGCTTCTTTCTTCCACCATAGGATCGAGGCCTCTGCCAAGAATCTTCGCAAACTGCATGCTACCATGTCCTCCCTCCTCACTCCCCCCCCACCCCCCCCTCCCTCATCTTTCTCTGCCGAAGACTTTGCGATCTTCTTTGAGGAAAAAGTGGAGAACATCCGCAGCTCCTTCTCCCAACCCCCACCCATTCCAAATGCTGAATCGAGAACCTCATCCTTCACTCTGTCATCTTTCTCTCCCATTACAGAAGCAGAGACCCTGACACTGGTAACGTCAAACCGTCCGACTACTTGCCAGCTGGACCAGCTACCCTCCCCACTCCTCCAGACCATAGCACCAGACATCCTCCCATTCCTAACTGCAACCATCAACTCCTCACTCAACTCGGGGGTGGTCCCCACCTCCCTAAAACAAGCCAGAGTCACGCCGCTCATAAAAAAACCAACCCTGAACCCTACTGTCATAGGCAACTACCGTCCTGTCTCTCTTCTCTCCTTCCTTTCTAAAACACTTGAACGTGCTGTATCCAACCAACTTACTACTTATCTCTTACAGAATGACCTCCTAGACCCTAATCAGTCAGGCTTCAGGACTGGTCACTCCACAGAGACAGCCCTCATTGCGGTCACAGAGGCACTTCACTTAGCAAAAGCGAAAGGCCTCTCCTCTGTCCTGATTCTCCTAGATCTATCTGCAGCCTTCGACACAGTCAACCACCAGATCCTCCTTGCGGCCCTCGCAGGAATGGGAGTGGCTGGCTCTGCGCTGACATGGCTGTCATCATACCTCAATGACCGCTCCTACCAAGTGTCATGGAGAGGGACCCTGTCGGCCACCCGCCCCCTGCGGACGGGTGTTCCCCAGGGCTCGGTTTTAGGACCCCTTCTCTTCTCCCTCTACACTAAATCACTGGGTAACATTATCACGTCTCATGGCTTCTCCTACCATTGTTATGCCGACGATACTCAACTCTTCCTCTCCTTCCCTCCCTCAGATATCCACGTCTCTGTGCGGATCTCGGCCTGTCTGTCCGACATCTCAGCCTGGATGACGTCCAACCACCTCAAACTGAACCTAAGCAAAACAGAATTGCTCCACCTGCCGGCCAAATCCTCCCCCCTAACCGACCTTTCAATCACAGTCGAGAATGCAGCTGTGACTGCGTCCCCGACCGCCAAGAACCTTGGTGTTGTCCTCGACGACCAGTTGAACTTCTCTGCTCACATCGCAGCGACGACCAGAACCTGCCGATTCCTCCTGAGCAACGTCAGAAGGATACGCCCCTTCCTGACAAAAGAAGCCACCCAACTCCTCGTCCAATCAACAGTCATCTCCCGCCTCGACTACTGCAATGCACTGCTCGCTGGCCTCCCGGCCACTGCCACTAAGCCTCTTCAACTCATTCAGAACGCAGCGGCCCGCCTGATCTCAAACCTACCGAAGTCGGCCCATGTCACCCCACTTCTTAGGGACCTGCACTGGCTCCCCATTGCTGCACGAATCCGCTTCAAGGCCCTCGACCTAGCATACCGTGCGGCAAAGGGAACCGCTCCCGCCTACCTCCGGTCAATGGTCTCTAACTACACACCCTCAAGACCCCTACGCTCTGCATCTTCTGGCCGCCTCAGACCTACTCCTATCCAAGCTCCGGGAGGGTCATCAAAGAGAAGTCGCCTATTCTCAGTCCTTGCCCCACAATGGTGGAATGAACTACCCACCCCAGTTAGGACAGCCGAATCACGTCCAATCTTTCGCCGTCGACTAAAGACGCACTTCTTCAACCATTATCTGAATTAAAAAAAAATAAAAAATAAAATAAAAAATCTAACCCTAACTAACCGTACTGTCATGCACTTGTCCTAATAAACTAACCTACACTGTAGCACTCAACACTTTGATGAACATTGTTGCTCAGCTGATAGAGTTGTGCCCTTCCTGATGGCTTGTCGTACAGAACTTGTAAGTCGCTTTGGATAAAAGCGTCAGCTAAATGACTAAATGTAAATGTAAATGTAATGCTGTGAGCATCATAGACTGTTGCTTTACCATACTTGATGGTACAGAAGCTGAAGCACTAGTTTAACAATTTACGTTATGTGCAGAGAAACAAGTTAAAAACAATTTATGCACTTTCAATAAAGCGTTTAAAAAAAACGGTTGGGGGAACGACGACGACTTCGTAACCTAGTTACTTTCAAAGTAACTAAGTTACTCTGATAATCAAGTAATCAGTAAAGTAACTTGGATTACTTTTTAAAGGAGTAATCAATAATCAGTAATCGGATTACTTTTACAAGTAATCTGTGGCATCACTGTTTATGACATACCAGATTTGCAATTACAGTACTGTTTGTGATACAAAAAGAGTCCAGAAAGAAAAAGTATATACATTTGACGTAGAAACTGTACATTGGATTGGGTAGGTGGGGGTGGGGGGGGGGGGGGGGGTTGGGTAGGAGGGGTGGGTGGGGGACACTGTACAACTGTACAAACAAAACTGTACATTGGATTATTGACAAGACCATACTTGGTAATTTACTGTGCACTGGAGGGGGTTGTGTTCGGACATTTACAGGGGCCAGTTTCGAGTTGCAGTCTCCCGTAGGTGTTCTTTGAGAGTGTTTTTGAAGGTGGGTAGTGATTCACATTCCTTTACAGCTTTGGGTAGGGCGTTCCACATTGATGTGGCATAATTGCGAAACGTGTTTAGTCCCTTGTTTGAGCCGAATCTGGGTTTAACATGATTTGTGGAGCTCCCTCTGGTGTTGTGATCGTGGTATTCACTGACCTTTGGGAAGTATTTTGACATGTACATGGGTACCTTGGTCATGTAGTGTATCTTGTAGACCAGGCCCATTGCAAGTTGCTGTACTCTGTCGTCTACTCTAAGCCATCCTAAGATGTCAAAGTGGGCAGGGGTGAGGTGGGTTCTAGGAGTAAGGTCCAGCAGTAGTCTGACCAGTTTGTTTTGAGATGTTTGTAATTTTGTTTTTAGCGCCTTCGAGGTGCTTTGGTACACACACATGCGTGTGTTCAGGTCCGTGCTTCGACCTCCTGAGCCGTGGCCTTCCCTCTACCTCCCTCCAGGTCCTCACATGAATAACACACACGCCTCGTAACCGCCCCTGATAAACCACGGTGAATAATTCCACACTAACCCAGGGACCACGACGCCACCTTTTAAGAAAAATCGATACAAAATTATATTCCACGTGCCCGTGAGATGTGCAACTTTTGAGGACGTTTAATGAATGTAAATCAGCACAACAATTTTCTCCCAGTAATGGAAGATAACACTCACTGCATGGAATATACCTTGAGGAACGGTGTGGTTTATACTGTCCGTCTCTCTCGTTTAAGGCCGTTCGCTCTCCAACTGGGTGTAAAAGACACAGGATAGTGCATCATGCGCCTTTTACTTTTCTGCGCGTCAATTAGTGTCGCGGGGCGAGACAGCAATGGACACTGATGCGCCGCAGTGAATGGATGACAGCGCCCCTCTTGCAGCTCTGGCTGAGGGACTGACTGGGAGGGAGGTGTTCCTGGGAGGTAGATGGACAGGTTGGCACACGAGAAAAAATATCCGATATAATTTCTTAGTCATATTTTTTTTATAGCATTATATAGGCCTACTGTAGTCATCAAATCTGTAAAAGTATGTATCCCACTAGAGTTACCTCCGTCAGAAAAACTATCACGCTGTCAGTCAATGTCCAGCAGACACGGAGGGATTCACACCAAGGCAAAAATAATAGTGCCGGTGAGGCATATTTCAGAATATAAAAACACAAAGCTGCAGTGTGCGTATCAATCGCCTGAGCAAACGGGCTCCCGAGCCCTCAGAGTCGACAAAACGGAGCCCCGTGATTCATGAATTCTTATCCTCTACGAGTCTACGCTCATCGTGGTCTCCGGTGTTGGACTGTGGACGATGATCTGATTATGGAAAAGTTCAGTACGTTCCTCATTTCCAATCTCCCCTGCGAATGTCTTTATTCTTTGCAAATTTGTAAACAATATTCAAGGTGAGCGGCTGCCTTGGGGGCCAGACTTCCATCATCCCGAGATGGGGAGCCGTATAGGTGATTAAATTCAAGACAAAAACGCCCTTGACAAGAAGGGGATCTAACCGCGCCACACAAGCTAGTCGGGCTACTCTGTCTGGAAGCCTCAGCCTGACCTGTGGCTCTGCGGCTCATTTTATATGCCATACAATGCTCTTGCCCCAAGCTGTATATTGGAAAAACCCACCTTGCACCCTCCATACATACATTACAGGACACAAGATAACTTACTCCACCACCTTGGCCACTCACAGAGCTGACATTTCTTGCCATGGGAAAATGTAACAAAGCACACATTCACAATAGCTGTGAATTTTTTTGCGATAGGCCACTCAAATTTCCATGGCCCGTTTTTTGCCAATTGGCATGAACACACACAGGCAGGCAGGCAGGCAGGCAGGCAGGCAGGCAGGCAGGCAGGCAGGCAGGCAGGCAGGCAGGCAGGCAGGCAGGCAGGCAGGCAGCCAGCCAGGCAGGCACGCACGCACGCAGGCAGGCAGGCAGGCAGGCAGGCAGGCAGGCAGGCAGGCAGGCAGGCAGGCAGGCAGGCAGGCAGGCAGGCAGGCAGGCAGGCACGCAGGCAGGCAGGCAGGCAGGCAGGCATGCAGGCAGGCAGGCAGGCAGGCAGGCAGGCAGGCAGGCAGGCAGGCAGGCAGGCAGGCAGGCAGGCAGGCAGGCAGGCACGCACGCACGCACGCACGCACGCACGCACGCACGCACGCACGCACGCACGCACGCACACACACACTTGACCTCCATGCCAAATCTCAGCCTCCACGAAAACCTTTTGCAGACCAACCAACCCGACAGTGACCTACTGTATAGAGCTGCTGGTCGCAGCTACATACCCAGACTAGGGTTGGGGACTATGATCAGCTGTTCCTTGAAACTGAAGCTCGCTAGATGTAATCTGGGTACCGTCTTTCCCCGCTGTCTTAACGGGAAGTGCCGTTTCTTCCTGTTCTCATGTTTTTTTTTTTTTTTTTTTTTTTTTATTATCTTTCTTCCCCTCCTTTTTCCCGATTTTTCTCCCATCCCACCCTTCCTGGTTGTTGCGTACTTTCCCCTACTGTTGGTCCGGGAGACCGGAGACTGTCACATGCTTTCCTCCGATGCATGTGCAGCCTGGGGCAGGCCAACCTGGCCGCGCAGGCTCTCACCGGGGAGAGTGTAGCATGTGGGAGGCCACACTATCTCTCCTCAGATCCAACCCTCGCTGAGCAGGCGCCCCGACCGAACTGTAGGGGTCGCTGTCCACAACGCCCAGGACCCACCCTTCAGCTTCCCACCCCCTGATACAGCCAATTGTATCAGCGTGAGAGGACAGCCAAGCTGATAGCAACGCCGAGAGCTGGATTCGAACAGGCGAATCCTAGTGTCTCCCGGTGTTGGTGACTAACGTAATCTCCGTGCGCCACCTGCCCCCCCATTTCATGTTCTTTTTGAATGTTATAGATGTATTTATAGTGCCTGCATCCCACTATTGCGTTGCGTTTGGGCTGTTGGGTCAATTTCTCCCAGCTCTTATCTCACCATCTTCCCACTCTTCTTGTTTATAGAGACTTCTAGGAACTAGAGACGTCCCACATTGATCTTTTTGCTGCTCTGGGAAGCAGTGGCGAATTCTTATGGAAGCCAACGGAAGCCATGCCTCCCTAATATTAAAATATGAATTAATATCAAATATGAAATATGAAAAAAAAAAAAAAAAAAAAATTTAATATATAGTTTACATTCTTTTTCATCTGTGCATCTGTGTTTTTTTTTTTTTTTTTTTTTTAATGTCTCCCTCTTCTCCTTCTCACTCCCTCTAACACACTGTCAGCCTCACTATGCTCACTGCAGCAGGATAGGAGGCAGATGGTAGGTCTCTTTCTCCAGGCTTCCAGCATTATAGAGTCCAAATCCGATCCTAGCCAATCAGATTCGAGCTGACTGCCACACCCTAAAAGTTTAAAACGGGGCTGAGAGGAAAATACTCAGCATATTTTCCCCTCTGCACTCTGAACATTGTATTAACCCGTAACTGTTCCCACGGGCCGAATATTGCCCCGATCCTCGCGAGATTAAATCCACGGGGACCTCTCGGCGTGCCGAAGCTTTTCCTAAATCACTTCCATCATCGAAAACGAGGGGAAAAGGTCGGCTCGCGACCCTGAAAATGTTGCGTGATTTTAAAAACGCTGTATTAAGTGAGCCTATTATGGGATCCACGCGAGCTTTCTATCGTGGAAACATCTGGGCGTCCCGCAACTTTTACTGATTCACATGTAGCCCCTAAAATGCTTAGAAAAGGAAAACAGAAAGCGTGGAATAAACTCACCGAAACGGAAAAGTGTCCCACGGGCGCGCCGTGATTCCGATCCGCGTGAAAATATTCACGGCCATAGAGGAGACCGTGGGACACCTTTTTGCAACCGAATATATCCCCTTATACAATTGTGTGTATTGAGCCGTACTGTATTGTACCCATTCTGCAATCTGTTAAATAAATAAAAAGAAAGTTTGACTGGCCGCCGAGCCATACTGTAGTGTACATGGTGACTGCTTGACTTAAAAAAAAAAAAAAAAAAAAAAAAAATTATTAATAAAAATATTTAATAATTTTTTTTTTAATAATTTTTTTTTGGCTTCCCCTGTTATTTTACCCACGCGACGCCACTGCTGGGAAGAGCTTTGAGCTTTAAATACGTTGCCTATTGCATCTTGTTGTACGCCGCAAAGCCCTTTATGGTGTTCATTTTGATGTGCTTTTTTATTTTTTTTTATTTTTTTTTTTTTGCTGTGAGCATTCCGAGGTGGGAACAGGGTGGAAAGGAACCCGACCTGAGCATGACATAGGAACAAAATGGCCACCGTGTGAATATGGTCCATTACATCTTCAGCTTCCAACATCTTAACATCTTAATTTCCCCTCCCCCTACATGGCTGGTCAAGAGAGAACAAGAGAGAGAAAGAGAGAGAGAGAGAGAGAGAGAGAGAGAGAGAGAGAGAGAGAGAGAGAGAGAGAGAGAGAGAGAGAGAGAGAGAGAGAGAGAGAGAGAGAGATTTGGATGTGGAACACAGCCACCATCACATTACACACAGTAGTTAATTCAGAGAGGGGGTCAGATAGCAGGTCCCTGGAGCAGGTGGAGACTCAGTGTGTTGCACAAAGGACACTTTGATACGGAGTATATTGGATCTTCCAGGGATCAAACAGAGGTCCTTCCAGCTACAAGACTATCACTCTAACCACCGGGCCGCCGCGCCAACTAGGGGTGAGACTAACACTCTAACCACCGGGCCGCCGCGCCAACTAGGGGTGAGACTAACACTCTAACCACCGGGCCGCCTCGCCAACTAGGGGTGAGACTATCACTCTAACCACCGGGCCGCCGCGCCAACTAGGGGTGAGACTAACACTCTAACCACCGGGCCGCCTCGCCAACTAGGGGTGAGACTAACACTCTAACCACCGGGCCGCCGCGCCAACTAGGGGTGAGACTAACACTCTAACCACCGGGCCGCCTCGCCAACTAGGGGTGAGACTATCACTCTAACCACCGGGCCGCCGCGCCAACTAGGGGTGAGACTATCACTCTAACCACCGGGCCGCCGCGCCAACTAGGGGTGAGACTAACACTCTAACCACCGGGCCGCCGCGCCAACTAGGGGTGAGACTAACACTCTAACCACCGGGCCGCCTCGCCAACAAGGGGTGAGACTATCATTCATGTAATCATGATTATAGCTTTTGCAATTCTGCATTGATGCGCAAAATTCGATAATCTCAATCCACAGAATTATTTTTGTTTTTTTTCTGTTATTATGTGTCGATTCAAACCCTCTAACAGCAATTCAAGTACATTAAAACGTGACAGCACCGTCGGAGTGAGAGAAATGCAGGGGCAGGCAATTGGTATCGATAGTAGGGCAAATGAGTATTGAAACCATTTAAAAAATGTAGTATTGATATATATTTTTGAAGCACTTTGAACTGCAACCTCTGTATGAAAAGTGCTATACAAATAAAGTTATTATTATATATTGGGAAAATATATATATGTATAGAATGGGATTGAATCCAAAAACTGTGACACATCGATCATCGTTTGATAATCCAATCGGAGGCCTGAAAATTGCAATCAAATTGAATTGTGAGGTCCCCGGTCCCTCACCACCCCTACTGCCAACCACTAAGAAAATAGATACATGAGGAGGAGGGTGTCGATGGAGAAGTGGTGAGAGGCCGACCAAGGTACCTTTGGCTGTGATGGCGGGCTGTTCTCCCAGTAGCAGCTTTAGCCTCTTGGTGTGGATTTTACCCTGGTAGTGTGACTGCGCTACCACCGCGGATGTAAAGGACATGTTGCACAGAGTGCAGCACTTGTTCTTGTCTACGTCACCCTCCTCGCTGCCCTGCAACAAGAAAACACACAGAAGAAAAATGTGCCTGTTAATGATGCATCAAAGAGTCCATCAAGAGGGTCTAAGCACTCACCGACCACTGCAGAGACCCGGGTTCAATTCCCGACAGTGGTCGTCCCTATTAACACAATTGGCAGTGTTTGCGGGGGGGAAGCCGGTGAGGGTATTAGTCCTGGTTATTGCATACTGGTCAGTCTCTGTTCAGCAGGGAGGGGATCTGGGTGAGATGGCATGAATCTATGCGCACATTACGCTCTCCCAGGAAAACTCCTTGCCGTCGGGTGAAAAGAAGTGGCTGGCGACTTCACATGTTTCGGAGGAGGCATGTGGTAGTCTATACCCTCCCCAGACTGACAGTAGGACAGCATGTGGTAGTCTACACCCTCCCCAAACAGACAGTAGGGCAGCATGTGGTAGTCTACACCCTCCCCAGACCAACAGTACAGCAGCATGTGGTAGTCTACACCCTCCCCAGACCAACAGTAGAGCAGCATGTGGTAGTTCTACACCCTCCCCAGACAGACAGTAGAGCAGCATGTGGTAGTCTACACCCTCCCCGGACCAACAGTAGAGCAGCATGTGGTAGTCTACACCCTCCCCAGACAGACAGTAGGGCAGCATGTGGTAGTCTACACCCTCCCCAGCCAGACAGTAGAGCAGCATGTGGTAGTCTACACCCTCCCCGGACCAACAGTAGAGCAGCATGTGGTAGTCTACACCCTCCCCAGACCAACAGTAGAGCAGCATGTGGTAGTCTACACCCTCCCCAGACAGACAGTAGAGCAGCATGTGGTAGTCTACACCCTCCCCAGACCAACAGTAGAGCAGCATGTGGTAGTCTACACCCTCCCCAGACCAACAGTAGGGCAGCATGTGGTAGTATACACCCTCCCCAGACCGACAGTAGGGCAGCATGTGGTAGTCTACACCCTCCCCGGACCAACAGTAGGGCAGCATGTGGTAGTCTACACCCTCCCCAGACCAACAGTAGAGCAGCATGTGGTAGTCTACACCCTCCCCAGACAGACAGTAGGGCATCATGTGGTAGTCTACACCCTCCCCAGACCGACAGCAGGGCAGCATGTGGTAGTCTACACCCTCCCCAGACCGACAGTAGGGCAGCATGTGGTAGTCTACACCCTCCCCAGACAGACAGTAGGGCAGCATGTGGTAGTCTACACCCTCCCCAGACAGACAGTAGGGCAGCATGTGGTAGTCTACACCCTCCCCAGACAGACAGTAGGGCAGCATGTGGTAGTCTACACCCTCCCCAGACAGACAGTAGGGCAGCATGTGGTAGTCTACACCCTCCCCAGACAGACAGTAGGGCAGCATGAGTCATGAGGCGACAGTGGCTCAGGAGGTAGAGCAGTCATCTGGTAATCCGGAGATTCACGGTTCGATTCACGCTCCTCCCGGGCAGCGTGTCGAAGTGTCCTTGAGCAGGACGCTTAACCCCTAACTGCTCCCGATGGGCAGGTTGGCACCTTGCATGCTTGTCTCCGCCGTCGGTGTGTGTGAATGTGAGTGAATGGGTAAAATGTGAGGAACAAATTGTGGTGGAACAAACTTGCTACTACAGTCAAGAATGCTGAAAACCACTCAATCTTCTGGCATATTACTGTCTTTGCTACTATGTCTATACTGGACTGATTTTCAGGACTCGTGACTCGACTTGGACTTGAGCACTGATGACTCAGACTTGGACTTGAGCATTGACTGCATTTGAACTCGGAAGGTACAGACTCTGACTCACACTTGTTCATTGATAAATAATTGTAATAGGCCCTAATCATTTGGCATACGATATTTTGACGGCTAGTGCATTTGTGTGGCTATTGTGTCACAAAGTAAATAAACTCCCTTTGAAACGGTGACCGCGCTGTGTCATTTATGTTTAATGTTTTTTTATTAGTATGTCAGCTCTTTGACTGCCAGAGTGGAGGTGACTCAACCTTGATGACTTGGTCTCGGACTAGTCACTAGGGTAATGGGGACTCGACTCGACTCTGGCTCTTCTTTGGTGACTCGGACTTGGACTCGAACACTGGGGACTCGAGACCCGACTCTGACTTGAGATTTAGTGACTACAACACTGACTACTACCTACTACTAATATGTCTATACTACTATGCTAATATGTCTATGCTACTATGCTAATATGTCTATGCTACTATGCTAATATGTCTATGCTACTATGCTAATATGTCTACGCTACTATGCTAATATGTCTATGCTACTATGCTAATATGTCTACGCTACTATGCTAATATGTCTATGCTACTATGCACTCAGAGTGTAGAACTAAAGCTTGGCACTGCTAGATGAACAATACCACTTACCCTTAGCCGCCAGACTTGTTTGACACAATTTGTAAGTCGCTTTGGATAAAAGCGTCAGCTGAATGACTAAATGTACGTGTAAATGTAAATGTAGGTCACTCCTATCTCCACCTTTTATGTAATGGAGATACATGAGATGTTTTCCGGGTACTAGGAACTATGCCTGTTGACAGAATGATTAAATTATATACAGTATGTGTTATTTGCTTTGTATATTCATTAACGGAGCAGCTAGCTTGAGGAAAAATGATCTAATTCATCCCCTGGAATTGATTTCCCTGGTATCAGTGAACTACAGTGCTTTAAGAACAACACTAGTAGAGAAAGTCTATGAGGAAAACTGAGAGACATGCCTCACAATGCTCACATGATCGTGATTATTAACACGCGACTGAATCAAACATGGCAAATGAATAATGGAACAGAACACATGTAAGACTTCAGATCCAACACGAGGAACACTAAAGGGGGCCTTGCCCCCCGTGACCTTTGCGTATAGACCAGAACAAATCCCACAGTGTGACATCATGCATTCATGAAACCCTATATAATATGTAATGTCAACAACAACAAAATCTCTCATCCACCCAAAAACCTTGACTTTATATAACCAACCAACCCTCCGGTGCTCGAGGGAGCAGATGTACATTAAACACATCAGTAATCTCAGATTCAAATGAAGCTACTGGCGGGTAGACGACGCTCCCGGCGTTCGGGGGCTAAATCGTTCCGGTTTCCTGGTGGGATGCGAATGGAGGCCATTTCGGAGGTGGAGGACTGATAGCGGTGAGTGATATACTGTAGGAGTGACAGCGGCGGACCGCTCCCGGAGCCTCCATCTGTGTGCGCGGCTCTCGGCGCGGAAACACATTAGCCTGGCGGAGGCGAACGCGGAGGGAGGGAGGAGAGGAGAGGAGGGGAGGGGAGGGGGGGGGGGCCCGACACGCAGCGGGGGATGGATGCTACCAATTGCACTTGGAAAAATGGAAAAAAAAGAAGGGTGAGAGAGATGGGAGAGGGGGGGGGGGAGAGGGGGAGAGGGGGGGGCGTCCTGCCGGCGTCAACATGTTAGGCAACCAACTTGCGCCTAGCCACGCCCCCCGCGGAGCTCTGCCGCGGATCTCTGCCGCGGCATTATGCAGCCGTAATCCCCCCTCTTTTAACATCGACGGTTAGCTCAACTCGTTCACCGCCTTGCTGTGGAACCTGCGGTGCGTTGGTGACAAGTTCGAATCCCTTACATTTTTATTTTTTTTAACATGCATTCTTTCGCCGGTTAAGTTTAGGCATTGTTTCGGAGTTGGTTAAGGTTAGGGTTAAGTTTAGGCATTGTTTCGGAGTTGGTTAAGGTTAGGGTTAAGTTTAGGCATTGTTTCGGAGTTGGTTAAGGTTAGGGTTAAGTTTAGGCATTGTTTCGGAGTTGGTTAAGGTTAGGGTTAAGTTTAGGCATTGTTTCGGAGTTGGTTAAGGTTAGGGTTAAGTTTAGGCATTGTTTCGGAGTTGGTTAAGGTTAGAGTTTGTCGCAGAGCATGGCAATAGAATGCAGCCTATTTCCGCACTGCCGCTCTCTCGCGCTGCCGCGGTCACATGGGCGTCGTGGCCAATCAGAGAAACGCTGAACGCAAGTTGGTTGCCTAAAATGTTGACGCGTCCTGCCGTCCGGCCTGCAGGGTCACTCCCATGGACGATTATCGGAGTGGAGGAGGAAATAAGACCCATGCGGGAAAACTTCTGAAACTTTCCAGATGGGTTGTGATTGAAGCCCACTTGGTACTGATTTGAACAAAACCCCAATAATGTAGAGACAATGATGTAGAGACAATGATGTAGAGACAATGATGTAGAGACAATGATGTAGAGACAATGATGTAGAGACAATGATGTAGAGACAATGATGTAGAGACAATGATGTAGAGACAATGATGTAGAGACAATGTAGAGGTAATGTAGAGGTAATGTAGAGGAAATGATGTAGAGACAATGTAGAGACAATGTAGAGGTAATGTAGAGGTAATGTAGAGACAATGTAGAGACAATGTAGAGGTAATGTAGAGGTAATGTAGAGGAAATGATGTAGAGACAATGTAGAGACAATGTAGAGACAATGTAGAGGTAATGTAGAGGAAATGATGTAGAGACAATGTAGAGACAATGTAGAGGTAATGTAGAGGTAATGATGTAGAGACAATGATGTAGAGACAATGTAGAGACAATGTAGAGGTAATGTAGAGGAAATGTAGAGGACATGTAG
Source organism: Notolepis coatsorum (assembly GCF_963971535.1). Lineage (NCBI taxonomy): Eukaryota > Metazoa > Chordata > Actinopteri > Aulopiformes > Paralepididae > Notolepis > Notolepis coatsorum. Next base: position 46,755,938 of record NC_140166.1, on the reverse strand, counting down.
AGGAAATGTAGAGCTAATGTAGAGGTAATGTAGAGGGAATGTAGAGGTAATGTAGAGACAATGTAGAGGTAATGTAGATGAAATGTAGAGGCTATGATGTAGAGACAATGATGTAGAGACAATGATGTAGAGACAATGATGTAGAGACAATGATGTAGAGACAATGATGTAGAGACAATGTAGAAGCAATGTAGAGAAAATGTAGAGGTAATGTAGAGGAAATGATGTAGAGACAATGTAGAGATTGATTGAATGAAAATGTTATTAACAGATTGCAGAATGGGTACAATACAGTACGGCTCAATACACACAATTGTTAAGGGGATGCAGACCAGAGAAAGACTTTCGTCTTGTTTACACCAGGGTCCCCCAAAAACGTCGTACAATGTGTTTCAAGGTCATGCTAATTCTGCCATTCCACGGCGTACAACGTTATTGAGATCATATTTCATTTTTTCGCCATGGTATTCAGAATGCCCTCACCCAGCCTCGGCTGATACAGTGGGAGCCTGCACAACTCTGCAACGCTTCAATACTGCCGCCTGGTGGTGATCGGGCGAGTTACAACCGGAAATGGATCTCTGGTGATCTCTGTGTACCGGGGAAATGCGTCCGGCACTCACATATTGTTGCGGGACTCTAGACACACGTCCGTACATATGGATCGCTGCCATAACTCAAGAATCGATTTGGGCGTTTATTATTATTATACAAACCGGAAATATAAGTGGGATCTTTTTCCTCCAGTCTCATCGGCGAACAGTAAGAAGACGCTGACGGCATTTTCAGCGTGATTGTTTATTATTATTAATGCAAACTGCTCTGATCAATATATCACCCATACTACATAAAGCATTTACTGACAATCACGGAATTATAAACGACCCCCCCCCCCCCGTTCATCCGCGCATGATCAGTCATAACGTTTAGGATCATGTACAGTTGAAATGTTTAATATAGCGTGTATTGGCAACAAACGGCAGTTGATAATCTATATATGCGTTTATGCCTATAACTCACGTTCTAGGAATTACTGCAGAAAACGATAAAAACATATTTATATTCTAGACGGTATTTTCGTATGAATCTATGAATGAAAAAGTATAACGTTCCTACATCCTGAATGATAGATAATTGATGTTGAATGGGCCATAGTAATGTCAATTTAGCAATACAATTTAAAAAGTTATAGCCCTGCAAAGAAGGTAAACATCTCCATAGGCTTAGAGTGGTGGCAGAGAGTGGTATGAGACGGGCAAACTCCGTGGCAGTTAATGTGTTAATGTAGGATTGTGCTTCTTACTACCACAGTTGTAAAAAACAGCCCATGCCAGATGATGATGATATATTACCGTTATGATTTCAGTGCATAACCACTGTACAGATAGTAGTGTTGGGCTTGTTACGCTTGTATGTCTCTGTGCTTCTTTTATTCCACCGCAGTATTAGAGAGTTTGGTTAGCAAAGCTACAGGCTTGATCAAAAGCACAAACTGGCTTAGATGATGAATGATGATGTCTGTTTAAACAACTTGTTGTTGTGCCATTGTAGGAATACAGAGGTGTTTCAACAGATTTTTGTGGAAAGTAGACGTCTGGGTTCCCCTCGCACTCCTACAATCTATTCAGATTAAAAATGTTAACAGTGAGAGCTTGTGCTACCGCTGGTGACGCCTGTATGCTCTTGGGAGGAAGGACCTCTGGTGCCTTTTGGTACGACTGCTGTATGAGTGACCTCCCATTTCTTAGCGTGTAGGGATTTGACTTTGTGGTTAAGGCTCTGCATTAGTGGGCTGGACCCTACTCTCAGTAGTCAATCAAATGATCTTGAGGAGTAGCCTCCTCTCCTCAGCTACAGGGAACCAGCCTCCTCTCTCCTCAGCTACAGGGAACCAGCCTCCTCTCTCCTCAGCTACAGGGAACCAGCCTCCTCTCTCCTCAGCTACAGGGAACCAGCCTCCTCTCTCCTCAGCTACAGGGAACCAGCTTCCTCTCTCCTCAGCTACAGGGAACCAGCCTCCTCTCTCCTCACCTACAGGGAACCAGCCTCCTCTCTCCTCACCTACAGGGAACCAGCCTCCTCTCTCCTCACCTACAGGGAACCAGCCTCCTCTCTCCTCACCTACAGGGAACCAGCCTCCTCTCTCCTCACCTACAGGGAACCAGCCTCCTCTCTCCTCACCTACAGGAAACCAGCCTCTTCTCTCCTCACCTCCTCTCTCCTCACCTCCTCTATCCTCACCTCCAGGGAACAAGCCTCCTCTTTCCTCACCTCCTCTCTCCTCACCTCCTCTCTCCTCACCTCCTCTCTCCTCACCTACAGGGAACCAGCCTCCTCTCTCCTCACCTCCTCTCTCCTCACCTCCAGGGAAGGTGCCTCCTCTCTCCTCACCTCCTCTCTCATCACCTCCAGGGAACCAGCCTCCTCTCTCCTCACCTCCTCTCTCCTCACCTCCTCTCTACTCACCTCCAGGCAACCAGCCTCCTCTCTCCTCACCTCCTCTCTCCTCACCTCCTCTCTCCTCACCTACAGGGAACCAGCCTCCTCTCTCCTCACCTCCTCTCTCCTCACCTCCAGGGAAGGTGCCTCCTCTCTCCTCACCTCCTCTCTCCTCACCTCCAGGGAACAAGCCTCCTCTCTCCTCACCTCCTCTCTCCTCACCTCCTCTCTCCTCACCTCCTCTCTCCTCACCTCCAGGGAAGGTGCCTCCTCTCTCCTCACCTCCTCTCTCCTCACCTCCAGGGAAGGTGCCTCCTCTCTCCTCACCTCCTCTCTCCTCACCTCCTCTCTCCTCACCTCCTCTCTCCTCACCTCCAGGGAAGGTGCCTCCTCTCTCCTCACCTCCTCTCTCCTCACCTCCTCTCTCCTCACCTCCTCTCTCCTCACCTCCAGGGAAGGTGCCTCCTCTCTCCTCACCTCCTCTCTCCTCACCTCCTCTCTCCTCACCTCCAGGGAAGGTGCCTCCTCTCTCCTCACCTCCTCTCTCCTCACCTCCTCTCTCCTCACCTCCAGGGAAGGTGCCTCCTCTCTCCTCACCTCCTCTCTCCTCACCTCCAGGGAAGGTGCCTCCTCTCTCCTCACCTCCTCACCTCCAGGGAAGGTGCCTCCTCTCTCCTCACCTCCTCTCTCCTCACCTCCTCTCTCCTCACCTCCAGGGAAGGTGCCTCCTCTCTCCTCACCTCCTCTCTCCTCACCTCCTCTCTCCTCACCTCCAGGGAAGGTGCCTCCTCTCTCCTCACCTCCTCTCTCCTCACCTCCTCTCTCCTCACCTCCTCTCTCCTCACCTCCTCTCTCCTCACCTCCAGGGAAGGTGCCTCCTCTCTCCTCACCTCCTCTCTCCTCATAATGGAATCATATGGAATTCCAATAATCAGCATCTCCTCTGTAGACTCTCCAGATGTCGGATCAAGTGTTTTGGGAGGCCAGGCCAAACAGGTGAGGCCTATTCCAGGCCCGGTGTGATGAAGACGGTCACGTACAGTATATCTGGGTCAGCACATCTGAAGGGAGCCGCGCTCGCTTGGCGATGCTTATAGGTAGTGAACCCGAGGTGGAGCTTTCTTCAGCATGCGCTGCACTTGTGCGTCCCATGTGGGTCAAGGTGGGTATCAAACAGGAGGGAAGGGAAGACTCAGGTTTTAAACTGTGTGGATACCAAACAGACAAGGTAAAGACGACTTTGAACTGTTAAACAGTAATCCAGATAGATTTTATTGCACTGTAAAAAAAAACTGGAATTTTTATATGTCTGCACTTTATGTGCACTATTTTACTCTGTCTATTCTATCTTACTCTTTTTATTATTGTCTATTTAAAACTGAATTAAACCAAAAACAAGGTGGCCTGTTGGGATGTTAGATCCTAATGTGAACAACTGTGATTTTATATGTCTGCACTTTATGTGCTCATTTTATGCCTGTCTTTTGTCTGTTGTGAAGCACTTTGAGCTGCAGTTTCTGTATGAAAGGTGCTATACAAATAAAGTGTATTATTATTATTATTATTATTATTATTATTATTATTATTATTATTATTATTATTATTATTATTATTATTATTATTATTATTATTATTATTATTATTATTATTATTATTATTATCCACCCTCTCTACTGCCTGGTTATTCGGAATAATATGAGGTGGTGTTACTGTTCTATTTTGAGGCTTCGTAAGACTGATGACCATGCTCTTTGTTTTTACAGCATTGGCTGCAAGGCAATAGGTTTGTGCCCCCCCGGCTGTGACCGCATCAACAGCTGCTTGCTTCTGCCCCAGTAGGAGGCTTATGGGAAGTTCAGAGCATTATATTCCGATGGTCATCCGAAAGGATGAAACAGCATTGGAAGATTTACTCTGAAGCATTCATTCTGCCCAGTAGGGTCGAGGATTCCACCTGCCTGTCACGCCCGTTTTGTCCTTTTAGAGTGACAGAGCCCCCAAATTTTTACCTAAGCCCTGAGCACAGTTTGGATAGATTTACATTTACATTTTCTTTAGATTACAGATCGACGGGCGGCGCAGTGGGCAAGGCGCTCGCCACTAACGCAGGAGATGCTGGGTTCGAGCCCAGCTCTCGGCGTTGCTACCGGCTGGGCCGGCCGTCATACTAACACAATTGGCAAGTGTTAGAGGGTGGGAAAGCCGGTGGGTGGGGATTGGACGTTGTGGACAGCGACTCCTACAGGTCGGTTGGGTGACGCCTGTACAGCAGAATCAGGAAGTGACGGGGGCAGCGTGAGCCTCCCACGCGTTACTCCTCGCCGCTAGGAGTTTGAGCTGCTGCGGTGAAAATATGCGACAGGCTGCCTCCTTGTGTACCGGAGGGGACACGTGATGCAAGGCTTCTATCCTCACTACAGCCGGCCAGTGGGGGGCATAGTCTAGCAAAGTTCAAGACAGGGGAGGGGAGAATTGGAATTACGAAATTGGGATGTGAGAAAAGTAGAAAAATAAGGAGAAAAAGTGGATAAAAAATATATATATATTACAGATCGACAATGGTGTTCTTGTGATCGTTGGCCTTGACAAAACCAAAGCGAGGGGAGTAGCGAGCTGTTTTTTGATGGAGTAACTGCAATATTATTACTGAAATTGAGGTAGCAATTCTACACTACTCTACTCCCTGAGAGGGAGTTGTTTCTTTCTTTACACAGATAAATAAGTTCTGCATTGGCAGAAAAATACTGCCGTGCTGCACTACTGCAAATGTGTTACCATTGGGGTTAATGAAAGAGAGAGAGAGGGGGGGGGGGGGATACACTGCATTTCAGCAGAAAGGGGGTCCGCCCCATTTCCATTCATGTGAGATATAATACAATTCTCTTTTTGATTGGGTAAATTCCCTTTGCTGTCACCGCCGCGGTGGCACATACAGTATTTTCAATCTGGGTTTAAGTGAGCGACGTGTCCACGCCTGCTGCCTGTGTCTGTGTGGCGCCGAACAGAAGAGCTGTGTGGCGTCTCGTCCAGATACGTGTTCCTCTCCCAGCACTGCACTGCTGCATCGGGAGAGTTCAGATCCTAATGTGAAAAACTGTGATTTTATATGTCTGCACTTTATGTGCTCATTTTATGCCTGTCTTTTTTCTGTTGTGAAGCACTTTGAGCTGCAGTTTCTGTATGAAAGGTGCTATTGTAGCACTTGTGTCACCTACTGGTAACAGCTGTTCGCCACGGGCACAGTTCTAGGTACGAAACGAGGAGAGGAGTAATACACAATATAAGAATAGTGGACCAGAGACAGAGTTATAATAATAACCGATGTTTATTCAATGCGCGCTAGCTAGACATACATAATACATACAGACGTAAACGGTAGTGGTTCAGGTGTTTGAAGTATCTCTTTTAGGTTCGTTCAGAAACCTCTCCTTTCGGGAGGGTTACTTCGATATCAAGTCCTAGATTGATTGGATCAACACATTAGGTTTGGTTCAGACGTCTCTGAGGTTATCTCTAGCTAAAAGCTAGATTCAAGATTGGATATTAGACGTATCCTTTTATCATCAGTAAACTCTATTTCAGTTTATCATTTCACCAGGTAAATGTTTAAACATATTAATTTAAACCTTTAAATGTGCAGGGAACGCAAATACCTTATTAGGTGAAATGCTCCTTTAAACTCTTCCTTTGAAGGTGTAACACAACAAAAGTACCAAATGGAATATTCTAGGTTATGGGAATGCAAATACCTTTTTAGGTGAAATTACCCTTTAAACCTTCTTTCTTTACAGGAGAACCATCAGTGGTTCAAGTAGCTTATCAGTGGTTCGATAAGCTTACTGGGTGTAATTACCCTTTAAGTCTCCCTTCTTATAGGAAAATAGTGTACCCATATATCAAATTAAATCAAATCAAATACAAAATACAATATCAAAATAACAAAAGGTGAACGGGGTCGAAGCCCTTGGAATGTCCTTGTGTTCTCGTTCAATCAGTTCAATCCGTGGAAGTTCCTATAATTCAAGTTCAATCAGTTCAATCCTACCAGACTGTTGAGGTAACAGGAGTTGAGCAACAGGGGTATTCGAATCAGGCTGGCATTAGCCTTGAGCTATATCAGAGGTTCAGTGGGTTGGCTCGCCATCTTGTATCGTCCGGCACACCGCCTCCTCCCCTCGTGGGCACACGTGGTGATGGGTGGACTCCGAACTGCTCCCAGGGTGGAACGGGGTGCTGGGAAAAACCTGGCCTGCTTGTGAGCAGGCATTCAGAAAAAAAATACTCTGTAACGTTGAGACATTGTAAGGCAAGGCGTGCGCCGTAAAGCAAAACGTGGCTGTCGCAACATCTATCTCACTCACGTCATGACGCGGATTAAAGGGCAATGTTGTAATTCAAAGGACTTGGTACCCAATAATATCACAAATAAATATACTTTATTTACATAATATACTTTAACTGCTTATGTTCTTATCCAATGGCATTAACTATTTATGTTCTTATAACTTAAATAGGTATGCATCTGAAACCTGGGTTACACTATACAAATAAAGTTTATTATTATTATTATTATTATTATTATTATTATGTGGGGTCAGAATCGAGCTGACCTTTTAGAGTGACAGAGCCCCCCCCCCCCCCCCCCCGACTTTTAAGAATGGATTTTCTTACCTAAGCCTTGAACAGTTTGGATAGATTACATAAACATTTTTTTTTTTTTTATTGATTACAGATCGACAATGGTGTCCTTGTGATCGTTGGCCTTGACAACACCAAAGTAAAGGGAGTAACGATTTGTTTTTTGATGATTGGTAAAACCAACTAAAATACTATTACTGAAATTGAGGTAGTAATTCTACACTACTTAGTGCCTGAGTTAACCACGTCCCCTTGAGGGACCTTGGAACTACACCGAGAGACCTTGGGATTTTTGCACAAGAGAAAAATCACATCGGCATTAGTCACTCCAGGATACTGACTGGCGAGTAAACTGACGCGTAGGGGGTCGTGGGTTCACCCAGCCACTCTGTACGGGAGCTTTTCTTTCCCCCATTCAGCGGGGAAAGCTGTATTTGTCATAACTCTACAATGTTTGCATTATGTATTCTGTCGTTCTGTGCTCTAGCGCTGCGGAAAACATGACAAGGGAAGTGCTCCCTGGCGTTGCACACGCACTGCTCTGAGGCATTGTCACACATTTACACGACACCAAAGAGAAGAACATGTCACTAAACACAGCCGTGTCATTGCCTTTTCCTCCACACACACCACCGCTATCGCCGCCGGGACCAATGGGTGTATTTGATGGTGCAATGTGCATGTTCTGCTGGAACTGAGGAGTTTAAATAAAGTGTCGGGGGGGGGGGGGCACTGGGCTGTAATGTGGCTGAGATCATCACACCTATGTGTCTGATTAGAGAAGAAGACAACGTAGGCAGATCATACCCTCCACCCCTGGAGAGAGAGTATCTCTCTCTCTCTCTCTCTCTCTCTCTCTCTCTCTCTGTTGACAGAATTCGGCTATAGGGCGACAATAATGTGGTCAAAAGGCATGGTTTCTATCTTAAGCCTTAACTGAGAGGCTGGGTGAAAGAGAAAGAAGTGGGAGGAGACATCTCTACTTATACTCGCCACCTGGTGGTGTTCCTGAGTGTCTCCACCTAGAGCGCCCTCTAGTGTAAACAGTTATATATGCAGTTAGACAGTTACTAGTGTAAACAGTTATATATGCAGTTAGACAGTTACTAACAATCCTACACAGAACCTCTGCCTTCAACACTCTCTCTTATCTCTCTCTGTCTCTCTCTCTCTCTCTCTCGCTCTCTCTCTCCTCTCTCTCTTCTCTGTCTTCTCTCTCGCTCTCTCTCTCCTCTCTCTCTTCTCTCTCTTCTCTGTCTTCTCTCTCTTCTCTCTCTGTCTCTCTGTCTCTCTCCTCTATCTCTTCTCTCTCTCTTCTCTCTCTCCCTCTCTCTCTCCCTCTCTCTCTCCTCTCTCTCTTCTCTCACTCTCCTCTCTCTCTTCTCTCTGTCTTCTCTCTCAATTCAATTCAATTCAATTCAAATGGGCTTTATTGACATGGGAAACATATGTTTACATTGCCAAAGCCAAACAAAACGAAACAAGCAAACAGAGAAAATAAATCAGTATATTACAGAAGGAATTTCTTGTATGGTTTGACAGTCTTTATGGTGGTTGTATTCCGTTGGATGTCCTTTTCTTGTCACAGCAGCTCACAAATCTTGCTGCTGTGTTTGCACATTGTTGTATTTCTCCCAGTAGGTATGGGAGTTTTGAGTTGTTTTCCATGTTTTCAAAGTCTCTTTGGGTGTTTGCAATTTGTGGGAAGTATATGTCTCTGATGTCTTGGTATAGTGGGCAGGATGTTAAGAAGTGGAGCTCGGTTTCCACCTCTTCTTGTGTGCAGTGGGTGCATAGTCTGTCTTCTTTTGGGAGCCAGGTCTGCCTATGGCGGCCTTTCTCGATGGCTAGGCTGTGCTCGCTGAGTCTGTACCTAGTCAAGGATCTTCTTAATTTTGGGTCAGTCACAGTGCTCAGGTAAGATAAGATAAGATAAGATATTCCTTTATTGATCCCCTTGGGGAAATGTAGGCATCATAGCAGCATGGGGGAAGGGGGGGGGGGGTACAGGTAGTAAAAACAACACAAGCAGTGTAAACAAATAGGTCAATATAATTTACTATCTAACTAACTGAAATATATATTCACAGTATTCACAGTGTCACATAAGGTGCAGTATGCATCAGGTAGTGTTATAATTTACTATCTAACTAACTGAAATATACATTATTCACAGTGCCTAAGGTAGTGTTATTGTCCTCCTTGGGTTCCTATTAGTCCTAGGTCAATGTCTGGCAGCAGTCGCTGCCCCCTGTTGTGGAGCCTGGAGGCCGCTAGTCGCTGCCCACTGTTGTGGAGCCTGATGGCCGCTGGTATGAAGGACTGTCCGAGGCGGTTAGTTGAGTGTCGGGGGGGTATGAGTCTGTGGCTGAACGTGCTTCTCATCTTGACTAGCTCGTTGTAGAGGGGGTGGTAGGTATTCTGCCACTGTGTACTCTCTGTTTAGGGCCAAATAGCATTTCAATTTGCTCTGGTTTTGGGTTGATTCTTTCCAATGTGTCAGATCGTTTTCTTTTTGTTTTCTTATAATTTGGCTTAGTCCAGTGTGGTTTCTGTCTGGTGGCTCTGCTTGTGTTTGTGAGCAGAGTCCCAGAACCATCTGACTGAGTGGGCATCTCTCAAGGGTCTCTCTGTAGGTGAGGGCTTTGTTGTGGAGTGTGTCTGGGTCACTTTCTTTTAGGTGATTGTAGAATTTAAAAGCTCTTTTTTGGATTTTGATGATTAGCGGGTATCTTCCTAGTTCTGCTCTGCATGCACTATTTGGTGTGTTTTTGGTGTTTTCTCTCTCTCTCTCGCTCTCTCTCACTCTCGTTCTCGCTCTCTTCTGTCTTCTCTCTCTTCTATCTCTCCTCTCTCTTCTCTCACTCTCCTCTCTCTCTTCTCTCTGTCTTCTCTCTGTCTTCTCTCTCTCACACACTCTCTCTCTCTCCCTCTCTCTCACTCTCCCTCTCTCTCTTCTCTCCCTCTCTCTCTTCTCTCCCTCTCTCTCTCTTTCTCTTCCTTGGCCCCGTCTCTCACTAACGTCCTCTACACACACAAACACATACATGTCTCTTATCCACCAGAGGATGCTCTGCATATCACTATCCCGGCTCATAGGATTGCATAGCTCCTAATGAGCAAATATATATTCAGGATGAGACCGAAATATTATAGATGAGAGATGAGACATCATCTGGAAATAGCGAGGATGCATTCATTTCATGGTTAATTACAACAGCGTAAACGGGCAGTTAATTGCCGGAAATGTAATTAAAGAGAGGTGGGTATTTGAGCCCAGACTGATGATCGTAGTACATTACTAAGAGAACCGTCTGTGGGGCGGAATTCGTAACTATTTTGCATTACCATTACAGCTTGTGGCGTATTAAAAGCACATTACAGCAAAATGACGATTCAAACGGACAGACACTTGTGCATGCTGGGAATCTGTAGGGGATTTATGATAACCTCAGCAACATAAATTGCATACGGTCATTAAAAAATGTTTTATGAATTTATTTGGTCCCGAAAACCCATGACTCATCTTAAAACACACACAACAGATCCAATCTCTGCCGTGCTGTACTTCAGCATGCATGTCATATTTCTCTTTTTTCTTTACACAGATAAATAAGTTCTGCATTGGCAGAAATATACTGCCGTGCTGCACTACTGCAAATGTGTTACCATTGGGGTTAATGGAAGAGAGAGAGGGGGGGGGGGGATACACTGCATTTCAGCAGAAAGGGGGTCCGCCTCATTTCCATGCATGTGAGATATAATACAATTCTCTTTTTGATTGGGTAAATTCCCTTTGCTGTCACCGCCGTATTTTCAATCTGGGTTTAAGTGAGCGACGTGTCCACGCCTGCTGCCTGTGTCTGTGTGGCGCGGAACAGAAGAGCTGTGAGGCGTCTCATCCAGATACGTGTTCCTCTCCCCCCCCGCTGCCCTGCTGCATCGGGAGCGCTCAGAGACACATTATCCAGCTCTCCCAGCGACTCCTGTCTAGAGCACCGCCATGATCTCTCTCTCTCTCTCTCTCGCCAGGCCTCAGAGCTTTGTACTCCTTCTGGCTGGTTTGGCCCGGTCCGGTCCGGTCTGGTCTATCTGCGATCTCGCACGGCTTGTACAGGATAATGCAAGGGGGCAGCATCTGTAGGTCAGGGAACACTCACTTGCTTGTACGTGCCCCCGTCCCCCCCCCCCGTCCCCCTCCCCCGAGGCACACGAGAGTATACTACTATCTGCGCTCAAAACAATAAATACAGACAGCTTGGACAATGCTGTAAAGCTAACCATGTGGGGGGGCGGGGGGCAGAGCGCTAAGCAGGAGAGACAGAGTGGCCACTGCCACGTTCTCGTCTTGTACACACAAGAGACAATACTCTGACTTTCACACGTTAGACAGCAGCCACTGCGCTACCAAACCAAAACAGAGATAGAGGACAACCCACTCCACGCACACATACACGCGCGCACACGCGCACACGCACACACACACACGCGCACACACGCACACACGCACACACACACACACACACCAATACTGGGACTCGCGCTCAGATAATTGGAATATTCTTTTTGGGGTACATCCTAGTCAAGGTAAGGGCTATATGATATCAATCCTGCGTTGATCCAACCATGTCTTCAGCCTGATCGCAACATGTGTGTGTAACGTTACTCCACAACGTATGCCATTGGTGACGATCAAAGCATCAAAAAACATAATACCTATGATATAGATCAGATTTGGGAATAGTAACGTGTACATGCAAGAAACGGCAACGTTTATAGTAGAATTGACGTATAAGGCTATTACTCAGCTTTTCTGGAATTACCCCAGACCACGCTATAACTATACGTATATTCACCACGGTTTAACACGTGTATGTATGTAAACATTTATTCTTTTTCACATATTTAACGATAGATAGGTGATGTCAAATGGGCCATAGTATTGTATCCATAGCTATAATATAGAATATAGTTATAGAATCAAATCAAATCAAATCAAATCAAAAAAAATAGCTCTACAAACAATGACGCACTCCTATCTTTTAAAGCGTGGCATTGCTATGACGGGCCCCCGTCTAATAGCTGGCAGTCAATGAGTTAAGAGAGAACAAATGTGTCATGTGGCAAATAAAGTCAAACATTTAGTTTTCTGGCATGTTACACATTTCTGGGTATGGGATTTTAGTATTGGGGGGGGGGGGGGATTTTCAGACACCCTGGTATTTTAGCCTGGTATCAGGACGGATCGTTTTAGTCTCACTATCGGTGCATCCCTCATTTTGTCCTGCTTGCTTCGGCAAATGGTAGGACATTTAAATGAACAACGTGCCTAATACCACATCAACAGCCGTCTTTCCTCCCCTTCTTCACAAGGTTAAGCAATTTCCTGCTCATCCTTATCTAAGCTTTTCTGAGTGTAACATAATTGTGAACAGCAGGTTCACAGTATGGATGAGGCCCCAGCAGAGAGGGACTGCCTGCGAGCAGGATATTCTGATTGGTAAAACCAACTCAGCTCAATCTGAGCTTACAAGCCTCTCTCTACTGATTGCACCGTCAGCTCATTTGATTAGCTGGCTTGATGAGGGGGGGAAAAACCCACTTTTCTACTGTTTTAAGACACTCCTCGTACTCTTCAAGGGAGCTCTCACATTCGAGGGGAGAACTTACAAGGTTGGGAGTTAATCATCATTATCATCATCATCATCAACCTTTATTTATACTCGAAAAGACAATTAAGGTCACCCTCATTTTCAATGTCATCGAGACTTTACAGACATTTCAATGCACACATTTCTACAATATAACAATAATAAATATGAATAACTATCTATATAGTATAAAATGAACATTGTAACGTTCTGGGTTTCTAGGACTAGGAACCCTACTGTCTTTCTGGAGTACTTCACCCGGTGGTTGGTATTTGCACTTATTGATGGTCACCTCTGGTTCGCTGTCACTTCACTGATTGACTGTCACCACTGGTTGCTGTCACTGGCTGTCACTATGCCGTCACTAATTGATGCCTGTGGAATGTCAGGAATGTGGCTTTATATTGACCTGTTGTTTCCTTTCTCCTTGTCGGATCTTCAGACTGTCCTGCGTGCAGACGGAGTCAGAACGAGTGCGGACCTTCTCGTTGCTGTTATTTATATATTGTATTTGCCTTAAGGTCTGTTTTCTCAGTTGACGCCCGGCATCTTTCTTATGCATTATCCGCCACGATGCAGAGACTCCGTTCATAGTGGAGGTTGATGCCTCTGACATCGTGGTGGGGGGGGGTGATCTCTCAGAGATGCTTAAAGGACGGGAAAGTGCATCCTTGCGCTTTTTTTCGCACTGGCTGTCTTCGGCCGAGTGTAACTACGACGTGGTTAATCGGGAGTTGTTGGCAATCAAATTGGCACTGGAGGAATGGAGACATTGGTTGGAGGGGGCGGCACACCCTTTCATTGTTTGGACTGATCATAAGAACTTGGCTTACATCCAAGGGGCTAAACGCCTTAACGCTCGCCAGGCCAGGTGGGCGTTATTCTTCACTCGATTTCGATTTACCATCTCCTACCGGCCCGGTTCCAAGAACGTCAAGCCTGACGCTCTGTCACGCCAGTTTGACCCTCCGGACCGGGAGGAGAAGCCCCATCCTATTATTCCACAGGCCCTTATTTTGGCTCCCGTGTCATGGGGCATAGATAGGGTGGTAAGATCGGCTCTGGCACGGGAGCCCGATCCCAGTGGGGGTCCTCCGGGGCGGATGTATGTGCCCAAGGCTGCGCGCTCACGACTACTGCAGTGGGCACATACCTCTTCACTCACCGGCCACCCTGGGGCCGCCAGGACCCTGGAGTTTATCCGTAGGAGGTTCTGGTGGTCTACAGAGGAGGGGGATACACGTTCCTTTGTGGTGGCCTGTCCGGTGTGTGTGCATAGTAAGACCTCTCGCCATGCACCGGCGGGTCTCCTCCGGCCGCTTCTCCAAGGCGGCCCACTTCATTCCCCTTCCCAAACTTCCCTCGGCTCGAGAGATGGCTGACCTGGTGGCGCAGCACGTCTTTCGGGTCCACGGGTTGCCAGTGGATATTGTGTCTGACCGGGGCCCTCAGTTCGCCTCCAGGTTCTGGAAGGCATTTGCCTCCAGCCTCGGCGCCTCCATCAGCCTGTCGTCTGGGTTTCATCCACAGTCTAACGGGCAGACGAAGTGCGTCAACCAGGATCTGGAGGGGGTTCTGAGGTGCTACATTGCCAGTTGTCCGGCGACGTGGAGTAGGAGGTTGGCGTGGGCTGAGTATGCGCACAATACCCTCCTCTCCTCCTCTACTGGTATGTCTCCCTTTCAGTGTCAGTATGGTTTTCAACCTCCTCTGTTTTCCGAACAGGAGCAGGAGGCTGAGGTGCCGTCGGTCCAGGCCCACGTGGCTCACTGCCGCAGGACGTGGAACCGGGTTCGGACGGCGCTACAGAAGGCCTCTGTTAAGGCTCAGCGGCAGGCTAACCGCAAGCGGCGTCCGGCTCCGGTTTTCCGTACTGGGCAGCGGGTTTGGCTTTCCACCCGTGATCTGCCTCTCCGGGTGGAATCCAGGAAGCTAGCTCCCCACTTCATAGGGCCCTTTAAAGTGGTTCGTCGGGTGAACCCTGTGGCTTACAGGCTGCGGCTTCCGGCCTCTATGAGGGTTCATCCGACATTTCATGTGTCCCTGTTGAAGCCATTCCTCTCATCACCCTTGTCCCCGCCACTTCCTGCGGTTCCTCCGCCCCGCATCCTTGATGGTCAAACTGTCTACACGGTGCGGAGGATCCTGGGTTGTAGGCGGAGGGGTAGAGGGTTTCAGTTATTGGTATCAGTAATAGCCCTGAATGAGTGAAAGAATTATTTGCACATTATGGATCTCCCATAAAGAATTTATATTGGCATGACGTTTTCATGGGGCTCGAGTTCTTTCTCATTTAGTGCTTTTCCAATGCACAAGAATAACAATGAAGGAGGGTCAGCTAACACGTATAATAGCAAACACATATAATATCAAACACGTATAATATCAAACACGTATAATATCAAACACATATAATATCTAACACCTATAATATCAAACACGTATAATATCAAACACATATAATATCTAACACCTATAATATCAAACACGTATAATATCAAACACATATAATATCTAACACCTATAATATCACACACGTATAATATCACACACGTATAATATCTAACACGTATAATATCAAACACATATAATATCAAACATAATATCAAACACATATACTATCAAACACGTATAATATCTAACACATATAATATCTAACACGTATAATATCAAACATGTATAATATCTAACACGTATAATATCTAACATGTTGTGAAGGATCAGATTAAACTGAATATATATATTTATTTATGGATATATATTTAATAGTATTTGTATATCGTTTGATATCCCTTGTATATTCCTTGTACATATACACTGAATATCCCTTTAGTCTACTAACAGCCCATAATAGTTTCATTCTCTCATTGGACAAGAACTTGGCGCCAGCAGCCAAGCCCCTTGGTTCAAGTTCAATCGTGCCGACGAACATGTCGTTACTAGCCCGGTTCCGCGTAGGAATACGTCTGGCGAAATACGAATGGTACTATTTGTTCACAGCGCATATATATATGGCGCAAGTAAAGTAGAACTTCCTTTTTAGTCCCTTAGCCCTTAGTTCTTTACCCTCCAACCTAGTGGCAAGACGTTAAGCCTCACCCACAATACACGTGTGGTGCAGTATGGTCAATTTGGCCTCAGAATGGCATTGAGACATCGTGTGGATTAATAGTTGAATTGTCATAGTTTGGCACTATACCGTCGAGTGGGACGTATTTCTATTAAGTTAATAATAGTCTATTATGTATGGTGCATCGTTCGGTTAGAGTTATAAAGTGAGCAGTACCCCCATCGTTTCCTCGCGTTATCTAGAGTCTTAACCAGGCTGGGTAGACCACGTGTGGTGCTTTCATCCGAGGAGTTCTGGGCTAGGACGAGTGGACCTGCACATTGGATTACCTTACCCGGACGACGGCGAGCCCTACACGGCTTGGATTATCTACTTGCTTTGGGTGCTTTGATTTATGCCATGGATAACAGCCAACACTGGTGAGTGTTGGAACTACCCCCCGAGAGGAGTCCAGGTGAGACGGCGCTCTACCCCGAGTGAGGTCGCCTCACGTCTCTTCGTTGTGGACCGGCAGCTACCGTCTACAAGAGGGCCCAACTGTATTCATCTGTGGACCAAGGTTCTGTGGGCACCGTGTTCAGCACTCTGAATTCTCCCAAGAAATCGTTGGCCAGATGGGATATCGCCGGCGGCTCTCCTAACCCTCCCCCCTACTGACTTACAACCAGCAGGACCCCCCTTTAGTATATCCAGCTATAATCATTTAAGTACCATCGCTATAGTTCCCTAAAGAACCAGGTTGTATACTTGCTTCCTGCGTAACCAGAGATTGGACATTCAATGTTGATTTGCCTACGAATACTCATTTGCCTTACAAGTGCATTCAAATCATAAATGTCATTAAGTGAACGTTGTATATACCCTTTGCTATATATTAAATATTCGATTTATACATTTGTGTGGACTTGGTTTCATGGTGGGAAAGTGTTCATCATATCTATATCATGTACTGTGTGGCCAGTAGTTAAAGTACATAAAGCGGTAGTGGTTTAATGATACCATACTTATCAATACAGTCAGGGAATTGTACCCCTCAGTTACAAATGGTCCTTCGAGCCGGAGGGTAACTAGTGTAATATTAATATAGTGTTATTAATATTGAAATGGCCTATGATGAACACTCCACAAAACGGTCCTCCTAACGTAGAACGCCCGCGGCGCAGACGACAGACACCTCAGTACTTAGAGGATTACGCTGTCAGTCAACTACCTAGCCTTCTACAAACGGTAAACGCGGTAAAAGTAGAAAGTAAAATTATGTCTGACCTTAACGACCAGGTTACCCCGACCACAGAGGCCCTAGTGGGTTCTAATGTAACTGACCAAGCTCACGGTGGGGACCAGGAGGGAGCTGACATGCCTTTACCCCCCGCCAATACCGAAGAAGTAGTCCCCGACCAGCCCCGGGAGGAAGACAACCCTACAGAGAGAGAACTCTGCACGGAAGAAGAGGAGGAGAGCGCCGAGGAGCTCCAGGACTCCCCAACGAGTACAGCCAGGAGCGGCTCACCTCTACAACCGTCTTCCCCCAGCGAAGCGGAGAGGATGCTATCACAGGCGTTCCTCGTCAGCCTGACAGCCTCTACCGAACGCGATCGACTCCAGGGTGAACGCGATCGACTTCAGGGTGAACGCGATCGACTCCAGACACAGCAACGGAGCGAAGAAGAGCGCATACGCCTGGAGATGAGACGCCTTCAGACGGAAGAGAATATGGCAAGAGACCGAGCAGACACCCAGCGTGCCGCTGCCGGTGCCCAAAGAGAGGCAGAGCGCGACCTCGCTCTCATCCAGCGCGAAACCGAGCGCGACAGACTACAGGGCGAGCGCGACAGACTACAAGCCGAGCGCGACAAGTTACAAGCGCAGCTAATGGAGCAGCTGATCACCAAGGCAACACCCTCTCCCTCCGCCAGGGGTTCAAGGAACTCGTCGAGACAACAGTCAAGGGCAGCATCCCCTAACCGAGCAAGCAACCCTGAACTTGACCAACAGACCAAGCCTATACCCCCCGCAGACCCCCTTCCCAGACCGGTCCAAGCGAGACCCAGCTACAAGGAAGGAGCAGCATACACTGCGGAGAAGCTAAATAAACGACTACAGGATCTAGAGGACCTGATAGAAGAAGAAGAGGGAGAGGAGGAGAACCAAGCCCGACGACAGCACAGTACTCCACCGGACCAGGAGGTCCAGTACAGCCCAGGCTATACCCCAGCGGCGCTGCGCTACAGACCCCCGACTCTATTCACGGGTGAGCATGACGCACGACCAGCCCCGAGGAATAGCACCTGGACCAGCGGGCCATGGTACCCTGCCGGTACCAGCCCACAGAGAGGCGCAAGAGGAGACTCGCCTAGGAGGCCTCTCCCCCAACGCTCGCCGATGTATCAGCCATCCACGGCGTCATACATTGGTACACCGACGTTTCCAGACTTCACCTATGAGAATCGAGCACAGTACACGGAGCTCCGAATGTGCTTAGAGACAATGATGGTGGATGTCGCTGATGAACGCCACAAGTATGCAATATTACTGAAGCACCTGAAAGTACCCCGAGCGCACAATATAGCGCTAGCCTATGCCACCTCTACGACCCCATACACCGCGGCTCTAGCAGCGCTGGACCAGAGATATGGACGTATATGGGATTACGTAATCCAAGAGATAAGGCATATTGACCGCCTACCCCCAGCAACAGACAATCGCTCATTAGACGACCTGTCTATAAAAGTGCAGTCCCTGGTAGGGATGCTGGGAGCGCAACGAGAAAAGGGTATGCACGAGCTATACGCCAACTCTAACGTCGAGAGGATTTTAGAGAAGCTGCCACCCGCCAGACAAGAGCGCTTTAGGCAGCAGAGAGACCACCGTGATCCTAACGGTCCCGAACCATCCCTCCTCGATCTAGCCGACTTCCTGGCGAGAGAAGTCAGCAGCCTACGACTGGATACGTTCGTGCGGAGCACACCAAGCTCCAGAGAGGGACCTAGGAGAATAAACGATGGAAGAAGATCGGTGACTGTCATGCACCAATCAGAATCAGTACCGAGCAGTAAGAACCACAGTACCCCCTCGAGGAAAGAGAAGTGGAAGATGGTGTGCCCGTACTGCGAGAAGGAACACTGGCTGTCACAATGTGACCTGTTCACAAAGATGAATGCAGAAGAAGTGAGTCAATGGATAAAGTCCAACAGGCGCTGTTACCGATGTGCGCGCAGTCACATGGCAGCCGAGTGCCGCCTAAAGAAGAGGTGCAGTCGGTGTGACGGATCCCACCTAGATGTCCTACACGACAGTAACAGAAGAAAGCCTGCACCTGCACCATCGAGCAGCACCAAGGCAAGTGTCATGTACATTGACCCCGCCAGCAGCAGCGGCGCCCAAGTGCTCTTAAAGGTAGTCCGTGTAACATTGAGCTACCAAGATAAAGTCATGGACACTTACGCCGTCCTTGATGACGGGTCAGAGAAGACCCTTCTGCTCGCGTCCGCTGCGGCCCAGCTGGGACTGCGGGGGAGCGAGAACCAAATGACGATTCGGACAATAAGAAGAGATTTAAAGACGATAAAAGGCGAGAATGTCTCCTTCACTATCGCAGCAAGCGGGCAGCCAGAGCGACGGTATAGGATTACAAATGCTTTCACCAGCCAAGAAATAGGACTATCACAGTACACCTACCCCATCGCCAAGCTGATGGATAAATATGTGCACCTGCGTCAACTACCTATCCCGCTCATAGACGGCGCCACCCCGACCCTGCTGATAGGCTCCGACCATGCAGACCTCATAGTCCCGATAGACCGGGTCCATACAGGACCCAGAGGCTGTCCTGCAGCAGTCGAGACCCGCCTAGGATGGACACTACAAGGCCCCCTCGCTAAATCTCTTAACCGAACAGCAGCCACTAGCTGCCTCCACTCCAGAGTGGCAGAAGAAGACACCACTCTCCTGCAGCATGTCGAGAGGCTATGGACACTAGAGACAATGCCCTTTAAGAACGAAAAGAAAGACATTCGTTCTAAAGAAGACATTTACGCCATAAACCTCCTCGAGCAAGGGACAAAGAGAGTCACAGTCGGCGGAGTGATGAGATACGCAACTCCACTCCTGAGGCGAGAGGGAATGCCCACCTTTCACGCAAAGAAAGACGCTACGGAGCGGTATCTATTGAACACAGAGCGGCGCCTAGCCAAAGACCCCGCTCAAGAGAGTGTGTACCGCGCTGAGATTGAGAAGCTAATCACAGCGGGACACGTGACAAAGATTGACATTAAAGAGGCCGATCAGACAACCGAATCATGGTACGTGCCGCACCACAAGGTCCACCACAACGGCAAGGATCGCATTGTGTTTAACTGCAGCTACCAGATCGGATCCCAAAATCTGAATAAAGAGCTCTTGCCCGGCCCCACACTCGGCCCCTCTCTACTAGGCGTGCTACTACGCTTCCGCCAGGACAAGGTGGCTATCAGCGGGGATATCAAAGGGATGTTCCTGCAGGTGAGACTAGTGGAGGAGGACAAGCCCCTGCTGCGGTTCCTATGGAGAGAGAGGATCGGAGATGAGCACCCAGCCATCTACCAGTGGGAAGTCCTCCCCTTCGGAACCACATGCAGCCCGTGCTGTGCTACATTTGCACTACAGAAACACGTCGCAGAGGACCCAGCAGCAGATGAAGAGGTCCGACACAGTGTGAAGAACAGTTTCTACGTGGACAACTGTTTACAAAGCGTTTCGACTCAAGAAGAAGCCGAGGTTCTCCTACTCAAGCTACGCGCCTCCCTGATCAAAGGCGGCTTTGATCTCAGGCAGTGGGCCAGCAGCGACCCGCACGTATTGCGCAGCCTCTCCCCCGCGGACAAGGCTGCCAGCAGCGAGACCTGGATGGCGACCATCCCAGGAGAAGCCCAAGAAATGACACTAGGATTAGTCTGGCACTTCAAAACAGACTCGCTCCACTATAGACACAAACCCCTGACCACGGAGCAGGGAAGGTCGACGGCGATACCGACCACCAGACGGAGTGTGTACAGAACACTCGCCAGACAATATGACCCGTTGGGATGTATTCTACCTTACACCACCAGAGCAAAGATGATTGTACGAGCACTATGGGACAAGGACCAGGGCTGGGACGACCCAATACCCGCACCCCTTGCCTCCACATGGAGAGAGTGGGAGACGGAACTCCGCTCACTCCCAGGCGTCAATATACGCCGCAGCTACTTCCCACCCACAGTGAGGCCAGAGACATGCAAGAGGGATCTACACGTCTTCAGCGACGCCTCCGAAGTAGCCTATGGATCAGTGGCCTACTTGCGTGCCCAAGAGAAGGGAGGAGAGATACACACCGCTTTCATCCTGGCTCGCTCAAGAATAGCCCCACGAAAGCAACAATCTATCCCGCGTCTAGAGCTCTGCGCAGCCCTAGCAGGAGCGCATCTAGCCACGTTAATCCAACGTGAACTCACCATTCCGGTGCACAGAACAATCTTGTGGTCAGATTCCACGACAGTACTCACATGGATCAAGTCTGATTCATGCAGATACAAAGTCTTCGTGGGAGTCAGAGTCACCGAGATTCAAGAGTTAACAGAAACAGCGAGCTGGCGGTATGTGGACACCAAACACAACCCAGCTGACGTCATCACCCGGGGAATGTCCCTAGATGACCTCACCCGTCGCAACATCTACAGTGACGGACCAGAGTTCCTCAAGCTCCCGGAAGAAGAGTGGCCTACGCCCACCCCACGGGAAGCGAGTAAAGAGGAGGCTGAGAACAAGAAACCTATGTTCTGTGGACTGAGCACAGTCGCCTCCACAGACCCCAACATAGATGATTGCATTACCCTACAGAGTGCGCAGCTAAAGACATTCCTGTGGCACCACCCAGAGATTCAGCCCACTGCCGACATTTCAGCAGCTGACTACGAAGAAGCAGAACTTCTTCTACTACAACGAGCCCAGAGAGACTTGTTCCCCGACGAGCTAGACTGTCTACAGGGAGGAAAGCCCGTCCCATCAGACAGCAGATTGCTCCACCTGGCACCCGAGAGCGACGCCCATAATCTCATCAGAGTGGGTGGTCGTCTGCGGAGAGCCCCCGACCTACCGGATGACGTTAAGTACCCGATAGTCTTGAACAGCTGACACAAGGTCACAGAGCTGATCATAAAGAAATACGACAAGGATGTACACCACGCAGGAGCAGAGAGAGTCTTCGCGGAGATCAGACGTCGCTATTGGATACTTCAAGGAAGAGAAGCAGTGCGACGCTTCCAGCGAACCTGTCTAGACTGCCGAAAGTGGCGCGCGCAGCCCAGCATACCCCGGATGGCTGACCTACCTCCCTGTCGCCTCCGACTCGGCGACAAGCCATTCCACTCCACAGGCATGGACTGTTTTGGCCCGTTGTATATAAAGAAAGGAAGAGGAACCGAGAAGCGGTGGGGTATTGTATTCAAATGCATGACCACCAGAGCGATACATATCGAACTCCTTCCAACCATGAGCACAGACTCATTCCTTATGGCCTTCGGAAGATTCACATCACGGAAAGGAAAACCGTCTACATTGTTGTCTGATCACGGGACAAACTTCAAAGGCGGAGAAAGAGAGCTGAGAGAGAGCTTCCAAGCTATGGGCCCAGAACTTAAGACCCACCTCGCTCCATCCCAGATTGACTTCCAGTTTAATCCCCCGAACGCGCCCCACTTCGGTGGAACCTGGGAACGAGAAGTACGTTCTATAAAGACAGCCCTGTACGCCGTGCTTGGGGCCCAGACTGTGGCGGAAGAAGTCCTAATGACAGTCCTCACGGAGATCGAGGGAGTATTGAACTCTAAGCCCCTCGGCTACGTCTCCAGTGATATAGCAGATGTCGACCCAGTCACCCCCAACACACTCTTGATGGTGCGGCTGGACCCCGCGCTACCCCAGACAATGTACAGGCCTGAAGAAGCGAACGGCCGAAGAATGTGGAGGTACAGTCAAGTACTAGCTGACAAGTTTTGGAACAGCTTTCTACTCCACTACCTACCGTCTCTACAGACCCGCCAGAAGTGGGTAAAAGAGAGAGACAATTTGACAGAAGGAACAGTCGTCATGATTATCGACCAGTCACTACCCAGAGCTATGTGGCCGGCTGGCCGCGTAAGCAAAGTGATCACCGGTGCCGATGGCAAGGTCCGAGCAGCTGAGGTGCTCGTCCAAGGGCGAACTTACACACGACCCGTGGCGAGGCTAATAGAACTGCCCAGACTCCCAGACACTATCGATGACGACCATGACCCCATGACTTTGTGAGTTGACTGACCCTTACAGCGGACCTTGAGTGGTAGACAGTGCGGTTAATCTGTCTCTGCTTAGCTAATTAGGTGGGACTAATTAGGGGGCGGCTGTTGTGAAGGATCAGATTAAACCGAATATATATATTTATTTATGGATATATATTTAATAGTATTTGTATATCGTTTGATATCCCTTGTATATTCCTTGTACATATACACTGAATATCCCTTTAGTCTACTAACAGCCCATAATAGTTTCATTCTCTCATTGGACAAGAACTTGGCGCCAGCAGCCAAGCCCCTTGGTTCAAGTTCAATCGTGCCGACGAACATGTCGTTACTAGCCCGGTTCCGCGTAGGAATACGTCTGGCGAAATACGAATGGTACTATTTGTTCACAGCGCATATATATATATGGCGCAAGTAAAGTAGAACTTCCTTTTTAGTCCCTTAGCCCTTAGTTCTTTACCCTCCAACCTAGTGGCAAGACGTTAAGCCTCACCCACGATACACGTGTGGTGCAGTATGGTCAATTTGGCCTCAGAATGGCATTGAGACATTGTGTGGATTAATAGTTGAATTGTCATAGTTTGGCACTATACCGTCAAGTTAATAATAGTCTATTATGTATGGTGCATCGTTCGGTTAGAGTTATAAAGTGAGCAGTACCCCCATCGTTTCCTCGCGTTATCTAGAGTCTTAACCAGGCTGGGCAGACCACGTGTGGTGCTTTCATCCGAGGAGTTCTGGGCTAGGACGAGTGGACCTGCACATTGGATTACCTTACCCGGACGACGGCGAGCCCTACACGGCTTGGATTATCTACTTGCTTTGGGTGCTTTGATTTATGCCATGGATAACAGCCAACACTGGTGAGTGTTGGAACTACCCCCCGAGAGGAGTCCAGGTGAGACGGCGCTCTACCCCGAGTGAGGTCGCCTCACGTCTCTTCGTTGTGGACCGGCAGCTACCGTCTACAAGAGGGCCCAACTGTATTCATCTGTGGACCAAGGTTCTGTGGGCACCGTGTTCAGCACTCTGAATTCTCCCAAGAAATCGTTGGCCAGATGGGATATCGCCGGCGGCTCTCCTAACCCTCCCCCCTACTGACTTACAACCAGCAGGACCCCCCTTTAGTATATCCAGCTATAATCATTTAAGTACCATCGCTATAGTTCCCTAAAGAACCAGGTTGTATACTTGCTTCCTGCGTAACCAGAGATTGGACATTCAATGTTGATTTGCCTACGAATACTCATTTGCCTTACAAGTGCATTCAAATCATAAATGTCATTAAGTGAACGTTGTATATACCCTTTGCTATATATTAAATATTCGATTTATACATTTGTGTGGACTTGGTTTCATGGTGGGAAAGTGTTCATCATATCTATATCATGTACTGTGTGGCCAGTAGTTAAAGTACATAAAGCGGTAGTGGTTTAATGATACCATACTTATCAATACAGTCAGGGAATTGTACCCCTCAGTTACATAACACGTATAATATCTAACACGTATAATATCAAACATGTATAATATCTAACACGTATAATATCAAACACATATAATATCAAACACATATAATATCAAACACATATAATATCAAACACGTATAATATCAAACATGTATAATATCAAATATCACGCTGGCTGTTCGAACACAGGGGAGGAAAAACAGCAATTCTATCTCCCTATCTCTCTCTCTCTCTTTCATTCTCTCACCAAATGGTAACACATTTGTCAGTCGAACCGTCTGTGCTTTTAATACACCACACACTGTAATGTTAATGCAAGATCTCTCTGAAATTGCTCTGAGCAGCCATTTTCCAGTTTCTTTCTTTCTGGAGGTTCATTTCTGAAATGCTTCATTACCCTAAAAGATCCCTCTGAGGGGTAGTACCCCGCCGTCTCCTGGCCCAGTCTATACGCTTGTCAGGTAAGACGTTTCTTAAATCACAGCCCTTCAAATATAAAAACATTACAGCCTACCTCACAGGGGTGACAGGGCTGTGTGCAATTCACACTTGCGAAGAAGCACATTTGAAGGTGCGAGACCATTACTTGGAAATGAAAAAGACGAGACAGTGATGATATGCATAACGTTTCACACTTAAAGGGATAGTTAGGATTTTTGGACATTAAGTTGTATGAAATGATAACGATCCCCCCCCCCCCCCCATCAAACAATCTCCCAGGCATGTTCCAACACCTGAACCTCATCTCATGTACCTATTGTACTCCATCAACGAAAAAAAACAAGTACACCTGCCGGGTCCCGCCCCTATGGAGGCGTAGCCTATAAGACAGTAGGCATGGTCACCAAACACTCTTCCTCGCCAAAAAATCCCGTTTCCAGTAAAAGATCCCTCAAAAGGGAACTCAGGGCCACTTACAAGCGGGACGCTTAGCCAGTACTCATATAACTAGGTTATATACATAACCTTATGTTATATTATCGTACTTGGCCATCGCGTCCCGGTCTTTAAGCCTATCGAGATATGGGTTAGAGCGGACGCGAGGCCCGACAGATGCACCCCCTGAGGACCCGTAAGCCCACATCAAGGGGTTTGGGGAGCCCCGTCACCCCATCCTTCCTAATGAAGGGGGGGCGCAGTCAACTCCACCTGAGTGCGAGCAAGAGGGAACTAGAACCCCTTGAACACACAGCACAGGCGGAACCACGTGTGACCTAACACACTGTGGCCCATACCCACACACTCCTGCTACCCTACCAAAGGACGGGAAGCAGGAAAAGCCACAGACCCCAGAACCGCCTGGGAGACAGAACCCCCGGTCATGTCCATGAGGTAAAACCTTACAAAGGGGCCCGGGGAGGACCATGAAGCTGCAGCACAGATGTCCTCCACCGAGGCCCCACCCAGGAGAGCGGCAGAGGCAGCCACCCCACGAGTGGAGTGCGCCCTGACGCCCCCAGGGGGATCCTGCCCAGCCAACGTGTAGCAGAGGGCAATGCCCTCGCACAACCAATGGGACAGGCGCTGTTTCGACAGTGCCTTACCGGCACGAGAACCACCGTGACAGACAAAAAGCTGATCGGTAACCCTGAAGTCCTGAGTACGGCTGAGGTAAATTCCCAAAGCACGGACCGGACATGACAGGTGAAGGCCCGCATCTAACTCACTAGTGTGAGGAGGAGGACGAAACGCCTGAACCACAATATCCCGGGAGCGGAAGGAACTCCGGATATTCTTAGGCATGAAAGCAGGATTAGGTCGCAGAGTGGCACCGCAATCGGCCCGAAAAGACAGGCACTCTGGACGTACCGAAAGAGCACAGAGCTCACTCACGCGTTTAGCGGAGGTGACAGCCAGCAGGAACGCGGTCTTGAAAGACAGCTGTCCCAACGGCGCCTGCTCGAGCGGCTCAAACGGGGCCAAGGACAACCGACGAGGACCAATTGAAGATCCCAAGTCGGAGCCAAAGAGCGTTGCACCGGCTTAACATGTCGAGCGCCAAGCAGGAAACGCTTCACAAGAGGGTGGCTGAACAAGACATTCCCCTCAAACCCCTCATGATAGGAGGATATATATATACCCTCACCGTCGAAGCCGACAGTCTACCAAGGAGAGACTGGAGATAGCTAAGGACAGCATCCAAGGGGCAGGAGACTAGGTCCCAGCCCCCCGCCTTACACCACTCTTGGAACATACGCCATCTGCCCGCATAAAGCGTGACAGTGGAGGGAGCATGCGCATTCCGGATGGTATTAACCACAGAAGGGTCCATCCTCTCCAGACTTACCCTCCCACCAGCCACACCAACAGGCGTTGGCCCAACACTGGAACAGTGACCCGTTTTGCTGCGAGAGGGCCATCGCCGACCAAGGAATAACCCAAGGTGGAGCGACCAGTAGCTGGATCAAGACCGGGAACCACACTGCCGTGCCCCGGTCCGGCGCGACCAGGACCACCGTCCTGCGCTCCCTCCGTATCCGCTCCAACAGCTGACCCAACAGCTGTACAGGAGGAAAGGCGTACAGAAGACCGGGCGGCCATGGAAAGATCGAGAAGGCATCCACCCCCAAGGGGGGATGATCTGCTCGACTGACCGAGAACTACAAGGGGCACTTGTGAGAGCGTCGGCTCGCAAACAGATCTACCGAAACCTCCCCGAACCGATCCCAGATCTGTCTGACTATGTCGGGGGCGGAGTTCCCACTCGTCGTAACGAGGACCGCCCCGAGACATCATATCCGCGCCCACATTCTCTGCCCCAGGGATGTGGAGCGCCTGTAGACTGCGCAGCCTGCGAGATGCCCATAGCCAAAGTTCAACCGCCGCCCGTTGCAGGCGGATGGAACGAGTCCCACCCTGCCTGTTGATATACGCCGCTGCCGTCATACTGTCTGTCCTGACCAAAACGTGCTCGCCTACCACCAGGTGGTCGAACCGTTTGAGGACCAGGAGGACCGCCTTCAATTCAAACACATTGATGTGCGGGGTAGACGGGCCAGCATGGACCTTCGCCCAGCTGCCCCCCACTGCGTGGGTCCGACACGTCCCTCCCCAACCCGTGAGAGAGGCGTCGGTGAAGACCGTGACGTGTGAGCGCCTGCTGCCCATGGGGACCCCAATGGTGAGGATACCCAGCCTCCTCCAATGGGCGAGATCTCCCCATATCGACAAAGGAACCGTCAACCGTTTCCATTTGTCCCTCACCGGATCTATTCCCATAGAGGAAAACCACCTCTGTATCCTCCTCATGAAGAGGAGGCCAAGAGGAACCACCGTGTGAGCAGATGCCATCAGACCGAGCAGACGCATCACTTGCAGCGCCGTGACGTCCCTCCCAGACGGAAACCCCAGAGCGCGTGATGGATAGACACCCTCCGCTGCTCCGAGAGGGTTGCAATCATGGGTCTCGACCTCAGCGTCAAGCCCAAGTACTCCACCTGTTGACTGGGAAGAGGTGTACTATTCTTCCAGTTCACAGCAAAACCCAGCCTGGTGAGGAATTCCACCACCAGCCTGGTATGAGACCTGGCAACCTCCTCCGAACGACTGAGGAGTAGAATGTCGTCGAGATAGAATAGAACCCGTATCCCCCGACGACGTAGAGGCTCCAGCACAGTCGCTACGCACTTGGTGAATGTGCGGGGAACCAGAGAATAGCCGAACGGCAACCTCTGGTACTCGTACGCTACGCCCTGAAACAGGAACCGCAGGAACTTCCTGTGAGGAGGGAAAATCGGGATGTGAAAATACGCATCCTTCAGGTCTATGGAGGTGAACCAATCTCCCCTTCTGACAGCACGCAGAAGGAGTTTGACGGTCAACATCCTGAATGGTCTCGCTACAATCAACCGATTGAACGTGGACAGATCCAGTATAGGTCTGACCCCCCCTGTTTTCTTGGGTACCAGAAAATAACGGGAGTAGACGCCTGACATCGCGTCCTCTCTCGGGACCACAACGACGGCCTGCTTCGCCAACAGAGATTGGATCTCGTCGGCCAGGGCTGTCACTGCTTCTGACCCTGACAATAGGGTCGGCACCAAACCTGAGAACGGAGGGTGGGGTTGCGCGAACTGCAACACAAGCCCCTCTTTCAACGTTCTCTCTATCCACCCCCCCAAATGGCATTCTTGTCGCCATATGTGAAAATAATCCCACAGCGCACCCGCCGTCAACTGACGCTTGGCCGCAAGGAACAGTAGATAGCTGGCCCGGTCCCTCCCGCTGTGCGACGCACCCAAGGGGGGACCCCGACAGAAAGGGCCGGTTTGATACGGGAGAAGCTGTCATCAAACTGATTGACACACACCCCCCCCCCCTGAACACCCCTCTAGCGCATGCTGAGGAGTTGTTCTGCAGCTAGACACGCAAGGCATGAGGACCCCATGGCCTCCTACACGCCGAAGCCCTGCAGTGATATTGCTATCACCAAAATCACGCTCGCCTCTTCTTTGCAGACCACTGCCGCTCTCACGGGAGTGGGAGGCATCAGCGCGATACCCCACCTGGCGAAGGCGAGGCCGGGGTAACCCTTGCTGTGCATTCAACAGAAGAGGCCTCGAGTCCCCCTGCTGACCACTGTAGCTAGTGGCAGCCGTAACACCAGGCTCATCCATCATACAACGTGTGGTGCAGGAGCCACGCGACAGCACAACATTCTCACGGACAGACCCAGGCTCAGCCATCAACTGGGTGTCAGCCCCTGTCCCCATGAGAAGTGAAGAATGGGGCCGCATGCGC
This sequence comes from Notolepis coatsorum, assembly GCF_963971535.1. Taxonomy (NCBI): domain Eukaryota; kingdom Metazoa; phylum Chordata; class Actinopteri; order Aulopiformes; family Paralepididae; genus Notolepis; species Notolepis coatsorum. The sequence continues at coordinate 46,726,633 of NC_140166.1, read as the reverse complement.
TTCAAAGAAGGTTTGCGGCCCGCAGCCAAAGGAAAACGATCAGATCCCCGCTTCCGTGGGTAACAGAGAGAGGATTGAACGGGGAGCGGGCTGCTCGCGGCAAAATGACGACGGCTTGTATTATCCAAGCCGAATTCACCCAAAATGGCAGATTCCTCGGCCGCCAAGGCTATCGGCCTTGTGGAACCCTGTTGACTCTCCGCCCAGGGCACCACTGGCGGGGAAAACATGGCCACCTGTCGAGGGCCTCGCCACAGTCGTTGACGAGGCCGTGCTCCCACCTCTGGCTGCACAGCGTGAGGCGGTGTTGGACCCAGATCAACAACCGCCTGCGCCTCCACAGAATGACCAAAAAGACTTTCCGTGGAAAAAGGAGTCGTGAGGAGAGAAAACCTATCCTCTTCCCCAAGAGGAGAGTGCTCCAACCAAACATGCCTAACAACAAACGTTGATAGCATCCTAATCCTCCCCGCAGTTATAGCTTGCGACTGAGTCAAGATCTCTATAACACCACAAACATGCAACATGTTTACAATGTCGGCTGGACCCAAAGCCCCACTACCCGATGCCAATGTGGATAGGAAACTAGCCAGCTGAGCCATAACACTGGCCGCCGCTAAAAACCATCCTGCAGCAGTATACCACTCATCCGTCCATACTGCCACCCTCCGAGCCGATTCGCTGTCAAGCATCGGCCGGGTGGGACATCGTTCATCCCCGCCGGGACACAGGATCAAAGCTACCTGGCTACGTAGCCACGATACACCCGGCCTGCACCCTGTTGTTAGCCCTTTTACACGTAAAAAAGGTAAATAAGACTCGGCGAAACCCCCCACATTAGCAACCGACTGACCTTCATCAATGAATCGGGCAAGAGGAAGGAAAAGCGGCAACGTCCCGCGGCGGGGAGTATTAGAACAACGACCCATTTCAGCATCAACATTAGCATTAGCAGTAGTGTTAGTAGCATTAGCGTTAGCAGCGTGCTCCAGGATCGCCAGGAAAACGTCCACTGCAGTGGAATGTTCACCAAGCCACCCCGGCCCTGGCGCCGAAACATACTTCACAGCATTACCAATACCGACATTAATGCCTGATGACACAGGGCCTACCTTTGTACAAGCCGGCTCGATAGCCAAACCTTGTACGCTGCTCCTTGGCCTGCTGCCGTCAGACGAGGAAACATCAATATAGGCCCGACGTGTCGCTGAAACATCCCCCGAAGATTCCAGGGGTAAGCAAACCTCCGGTAAGCATTCAACATTACGCAATTTCTCTGATCTTTTCATAACACTAGTTATATAAGGTGCACTGCGACCGTTATGATGGAAACGAAATTAGAGGAAGAGTGTTTGGTGACCATGCCTACTGTCTTATAGGCTACGCCTCCATAGGGGCGGGACCCGGCAGGTGTAGGTGTACTTGTTTTTTTTCCGTTGATGGAGTACAATAGGTACATGAGATGAGGTATATCTCGATAGGCTTAAAGAGCGGGACGCGATGGCCAAGTACGATAATATAACCTTCTGTAGTGTGGTAGTGAAAGGGTTAACCTTCTGTAGTGTGGTAGTGAAAGGGTTAACCTTCTGTAGTGTGGTAGTGAAAGGGTTAATATAACCCCAAGAAGCATACTACAGTCCCTGGGTCTCATTCTCCAATATTTTCCAAAGACTTCTCTTAGGGCCACCATCTTGGAACTGTCAGAGAAAGAATCGACGACAAGTTCACTCTGATGCCCCAACGTGTGGGGAAGCTGTCTTAAGTGGCTCAAACGATCACAGCTGTGATGCCGGCGTTGAGGAATGTCACCAATCTGAAACGCGAGCGCACAACGCCTCCAGAGCTCCTTATAAGGCCCATTTGTGCCGTGTGCAAATTAAATTGAAAAAAGTCAAGCTTATTAAATGCAACTGATAATGCAGCCGTGTGAAAATGGTGGCGGAAGCGCTTTGCGACAGATCAAAATTGGATTAGATATATAAGTATATATTGTCATCATATACAGAATACAGGCTACTACTCGTGACCACCTGCTGCAGCGCGCGCACCCCTCCCCCTCCCCCCACACACACACGCTTGCAGCAGTGGCGTCGCGAGGGTAAAATAACAGAGGATGCCAATTTTTTTTTTTTTTTTTTTAAACATGTATTAATATTTATTTTTTTATATTTAAGCCAAGCAGTCACCATGTACAGTATGGCTTGGTGGCCAGTCAAACCAAGCAGTCACCATGTACAGTATGGCTCGGCGGCCAGTCAAACAAAGCAGTCAACATGTACAGTATGGCTCGGCGGCCAGTCAAACCAAGCAGTCACCTAGCCCCTTTCGTGACTGCGATGCACTGTAATCATAACAACTACTACCTTACACTGTAATCATAACTACTACTACATTACACTGTAATCATAACAACTACTACCTTACACTGTAATCATAACTACTGTAATCATAACTACTACTACCTTACACTGTAATCATAACTACTACTACCTTACACTCTAATCATAACTACTACTACCTTACACTGTAATCATAACTACTACTACTACCTAAAGGCCTCTACATGCTACAGCAACTGTGAAGCAACTGCAACACAACATCGACAACGCAACAGTGTTGCAGACACTCTGCCTTTATGCTTCTGCAACATCGACGCGCAGCCTATGCAACATTATACCCCGGATGTAGCTAGGTTCCCTAGATAGATAAAACTTCCCTTCTCAACCAACCCATTGATAACAAGCAGAAAACGAAGCATCATAAATACTTCCGGTCAGGGGGTTTCAAAATAAAAGAGCGACGTCTAAAGCACCGGAAATACGTTTATTTTGTACATTATCTAACATTAACATGAACCTAAACTAACTTTAAGTTAGTTGTAACGTTAGTTTAGGTTCGTTTTAACGTTAGATAATGTACAAAATAAACGTATTTCCGGTGCTTTAGACGTCGCTCTTTTATTTTGAAACCCCCCGACCGGAAGTATTTATGCTTCGATATCTGCTTGTGTGTCCGGTTCTGTGTTTGTTGGTTTTAACGTTAGCTAGCAGCAGGGATGGACGCCGTTGTGCAAATGCAGGCAGCTACTACAGGCACTCGAGGTCGAGGAAGAGCTGCTGAATTTAATCGGCAGGAGAGAGAGAGCTCGTCAAAGCCATTATATCCCTGTGGCTGTGGCGTGGTCATATAGGCACGAAAGTGCAGCTCGAACTAACTGTTGTATTAAATTAATTGATTGCTGTTTAACTTGTCCGTGTCCAGTCCTTTCGATTAGCCCCACCGTTCATTGTAAACAATGATGCATGTAATTATATTAACGTTACTGTGTTGCTGTAGCTATGTTAATAAATTCTGAATGGCATTAACGTTAGTTGGGTATGATAGCATTGAATAGCATCAACGCTAGCTGGCTGGCTACAACGAATTCTCACAAGCTGGCATCATAAAATATCAACACCAGCCATGGGAATTGTGATGGGAATGTTATCTATACCTATGCATTGCAGGCTTACCTTATGTGGTCCTCCTGGACAGAATATCCACAGTGGTGTGCTGTGCAGCAGTAAATGTCCCGCCGGCGAAAAATAAGTTGCTGCTCAATGAGTGAATCCGAGAGGAATCCGAATTTCCCCTCTAAATAGTGCTATATCCTTCATTGCGTCGTTATTAATAAAGTTTTCAATCAATCAATCAAACAATGCTCGCATAACAATATCTCCTTCTTCCATGATTGCAACGCTATGTACAGTACTAGATCATTCGAAAGTGCCCGCGAGGCAATGACGTTTGGTTACGTTTAGATTTTAATGTGATTTGATTGGCCAGACGCAAAATTTGCATATATTCCCCTACCTAGAACCAAGCTGGGCCGTGTTAAGGCTTAGGGGCTAAGCCCAACCCAGCTCAAATCGTATTGGCTAATAATTAAGCAATAGGAGGAATAAACAAAAAAAGCATCCAAAAGCCTCCAAATGTCAATCAAAATAATGGTACCACTACCAGGCTGGGCAGACTGTGAGTCAGTCAGACAGTGTTAGAGAGAGTGGGCGCAGTTTCGCTCGTTCGGTTAATTTCTCCAGGAGGGAGAAAATTATTATAACACAGAGATGAAAAATTATGATTTTTTTTTATTATTGTAAACTATAAATTCTTTTTTTTATAATTTTTTTTTATTTTAAATTGTTTTACTGTTTATATTTTTGGGGAAGCTTGGCTTCCCTTGGCTTCCATGAATATTCTAATGACTTGTTTTATTAGGAGATCGCAGATACTGCGCTGCATAGTACAGTCCATCAGTCTGCTGATGTTACGCCCGACTCGGCGGCCTTAATATGTGTACTGTACTTACTGTACGTATAGGGCAGAGCATATATATAGTATCTACTAAATCCTAATTAAACAAGTACTTAGAATAATATAAGCCTACTGTAGCCTACTGTTCATCCACCATATGATGGAGCGACCCAGGTCAGTCGCCGTCGGTTTTGCTCCGCGAAGATTGTGCATATACTTTTAGTTACTATGTTTATTTTTAATACCTTTTTTATGAAAACTACACTGGCGGGGACGTCATACAACCGCCAGTCACTTATGGACCTAAACTCCGGACTGAAAGAAGAGTTTAGCAACACTTTATGCCAAGATTGGCCATCGGAGATCAGGCCGGACAAAGACAAAGGCAAAGAAGGGGACAAAGGCGGCGGCAGGACAAAGAAGAAACACAGGGGAAGGAGGAGCGGAATCAGAATTAGGCTAAAAAGTTCTGCTTACCGACCGGCGATTCCATCCATTTTACTGGCAAATGTACGTTCGCTGGAAAATAAGATGGACGATCTTCGGGCGAGGGTTCGATTCCAGCAAGAGGTGAGAGACTGTAACATGTGCTTCACGGAGACATGGCTAAAACCAGCGACTCCGGATCACCGCGTCTCTCCTTCGGACTCCTTCTCCGTCTTCCGAGCGGACCGTACAGTAGCCTCCGGTAAGAGCTCTGGAGGGGGTGTCTGTCTCCTCACAAACAGCGGCTGGGTAAGCCCAAAGGAGATTAAGATATTCTCCAGTTCATGCTCCCCGGACCTGGAACAACTTTCCATTCAATGTTGACTGTTTCATCTCCCCTGAGAATTCACCGCCATTATCATGACGGAGGTGTACATCCCTCCACAAGCAAATACCGCCAGGGCCCTGGCGGAGCTATAGGGGCATCTCAACATCCACCAGATCAAACATCCGGACGCAGCCATGATCATAGCCGGCGATTTCAATCAGGCGAATCTGAAGAAAGTGATGCCAACCTTTTTTCAGCACATCGCTTGCTCCACCAGGGGAGGAAATACGCTGGTTCATTGCTACACCCCGTTCAGAGCCGGGTACAAGGCAATAGCGGCTCCCCCATTAGCGGGAGCTACAAGCACATCGGATCATGACTCCATCTTGCTCATTCCTGCTTACAGGCAGAGATCACGTGACACGTAAAGAAGTGGTCCGACGAATCAGAGGCAGCGCTACAGGAAATGTTCCAGGGAAGCGCCAGTGACGTCAGCGAGTTTTTGCGGATACTGTTGTTAGCTTTATAGCAACATTAGCTGATAGCATTGTCCCCACAAAGAAGGTGCAGGTTTTCCCAAACCAGAAAACGTGGGTTGACAGTACTATCCGAGCGGCTCTGAAAACTCGCACCACTGCTTACAACCTGGGCAGATAGTCAGGAAACATGGAGGAGTATAAGGATACAGTCTATACTCTGCACAAGGTTGTAAAGCTTGCTAAGAGATCATACGCTGACAAGATGGAGGCACAAATGGCACAGAATGACACAAGAGGCTTATGGCGAGGGCTACGGACGATAACTGACTACAAAGTCAGTGCCCCCTCAATGTGGAGTGCCGACGCCTCTCTCGCGGACCAGCTCAACTCCTTTTACGCTCGGTTTTGTGAAGACAGTAGTGACGCTAGCTCACCGGCTAACGACGTCACTGACGCGCCGGCCGCCGTGGAGGGGGGGGGCATCCGCGGGTGGCCGGGGGCACTCTCTCATTGATGGAACACAGTGTGAGAAGAGCATTTATGCGGGTGAACACCAGAAAGGCAGCTGGCCCAGATGGGATAACAGGACGTATACTTAAGTCCTGTGCTAACCAGCTAGCCCCAGTGTTCACCACCATATTTAATCTATCCCTGGCGGAATCCGTGGTCCCTGCCTGTTTCAAGGTGTCTACTATAATCCCGGTACCAAAGAAATCCTCCCCAACAGATCTTAATGACTACAGACCGGTGGCACTCACCTCTGTGGCCATGAAATGTTTTGAGAGGCTGGTTAAGGATTATATTTGTGCCTCCCTCCCCAGTGATATGGACCCTATGCAATTTGCATACAGGCCAAACAGGTCCACTGACGATGCGGCCTCCCAAGTACTGCACAGCACCCTCTCTCACCTAGACTGCCAGAAGGGGGGCTATCTGAGACTGTAGTTCATTGACTATAGCTCAGCGTTAAACACCATAGTCCCCACCAGACTGGTGGACAAGCTGATCGAGCTGGGTCTGAGCTCCGCTCTGAGCGCCTGGATACTGGACTTTCTGAGTGAAAGGCCCCAGGCGGTCAGGGTGGGGGGTCAGACCTCCAACACCATCACCCATCATATGATTGTGTGGCCAAGTTCAGCTCCAACTCCATAGTGAAGTTTGCAGACGACACAGTGGTGGTGGGGCTGATCTCTGACAACGACGAGAAGGCCTACCGGGAGGAGGTTGAGGTACTGGAACGCTGGTGCCAGGACAACAGCCTGCTCCTGAACATTGGTAAAACCAAGGAGCTGATCGTGGATTTTAGGAGAACACAGCAGGACACACACACACCACTGAGGATAAACAGGGCTACCGTGGTCAGGGTGAGCAGCTTCAAGTACCTGGTGGTCCATATCTCAGAGGATCTGACATGGACAACACACATAGACTCAGTCGTAAAGAAGGCGAAGCAGCGCCTCTACCACCTGAGACAATTAAGGAAATTCAGAGTATCGGGGAAGATACTCCAGTCCTTCTACACCGGAGCTGTAGAGAGCATCTTGACTGGAAACATCACTGCCTGGTATGGAAACAGCACGGCACAGGACAAGAAGGCCCTACAGAGAGTCAGCTGAGCGTACTACGGGTATTGCACTACCACCCCTGCAGGTCTTATATAACAAGAGGTGCAAATCCAGAGCCTGCAGAATAATGAAAGACCCTCACCACCCCAACAACAGCCTGTTTAAGCTGCTGCGGTCAGGCAAACGCCTCCGAACACCAGCAACTAGGACAGAGAGACTTTGGCTCAGCTTCTTCCCCCAGGCCATCAGAGTCTTGAACACTGAACTCTCCACACACAAGCACACATGAGCACACACACAACACACACACACTGTATACGCTCACACACTAGCAGCCACTTTAACATGAACACACACACACACACATGCTGCACACGCTCACACTTATGGTCACTTTACACAATGAAAGGTCACTTTAAAAAAACAAGAACAGGAGTGGTTCTTGTATAGTAAACAGATGGATATAGCAAGCTAACATAAGGACATATAGTATAACTGTAGATTGTATAGTATAGCATTGTATAGTAGTGTACATAAGACCCAGTGCCTCATTCGTAGCTAACAGTGTATTGCACTATCACAGGACCTAGCATGTCTTACATGCTTTTGTAAAACTCATGTACATATACCTGATATGTCTTTACTCTTATTACTTGTATTATTGCACAAATGTCGCATTCTCATCCTATTGGATTCTTATTATTGTATTATTGTATTATGCACAATCGTTGCGGGCAAGACCCCCCGCATTTCACTGTATACTTGTATGCCGTGACAAATAAAACTCTTGACTTGACTTGATTCATTACACGTAGGCTACATAGTGTATTCCAATATCTGCTCTATTGATTAATGATATATTTTTTTTTGAACAAATGTTTTTTATTTTCCCTTGTTTAACATGAAACAAGACAAACAATACAGTAACAGTAATAATCAATTATAAATCACAGGACAATAACAGAAATAATAATAACAATAATGACAGTCCAGTAATTAAATCAGAATGAATGTAGATTAAAAGACATAAAAATAATAAATACAATACATGGGCTCTTGCTCTTCAACAACAATACAGAAGGCAGTACAGGTATGGTCAGAGACAAAAATTCTGATAATTGAGTGGTGACATTTTCCCAGAAAGTCTTGACAGGAGGGCATTCCCAATACATATGCATATATGTACCAATAGCATCGTTTGAACACAAGGAGCATCGAGAGTCCGGTCTGAGACCCATTAGGTGCAATTGTCTAGGCCGGGTCAGGTAAGTCCTATGAACAAAATTAAGATTAATCTGTTGGTGATCTGGGTTGCGTGATGATAGCCGAACATTTTCCCAGACTGCATCCCAATCAAAATCTACTTCCAGGTTTGGGATATCCTTCCTCCAAACCGAGTCTAGGGGAAGGACCTTATATGAGGATGTAAGTAAGTGGCGATAAAAGTCAGAGACGAAGCCTCTCGACGTCTTAATGATATATTTGAAGGAATGCAGGTTATAGAGCTATATAAAACAAATGTCTGTCCCATTGTATGAATCATATATTGCATGTTGGCTATAACCTGCATTCTTTCAAATGTATAATTAATCAATAAAACAGATATCTAACAAATAAGAAATACAAATGCCACAGAAGGCATTCAATTATTATTATTTTCAATCATTTCACAATAATTGCATAATTGTGTCTGAATATCTGAGTAATTAAAGTAATTATACATTTGTCCAAAATAGCTGGTTCAGATATGGTTAATCCAGCTGCCCTGTGATCAGATGAATTAATTAATTTAATTTTTCCGACATCAAATGGGTAATTTTTTATCGTACAAATATTGTCATATTTATTGAAATTATGATTAATTAATTAATTAATTAATTCCAAGGAGGCCTTGGTCTCTGGTCTGCATCCGTTTAACACATTCCCGGCCATTAGATTAGACGGTCCCCACTCTAGGACGCCTGCTTTTCAGTACAACTTTTCACTGTGTGTCACGTTGTTTGTAGAGCTAAATCTATATTTTATATTATAGCTATGTATCCATTGTCATTGTCAATTGACAGTATAAACCTTCCCTTCAATATGCCATGAAGAGAAAAAAATGCATCAATACGTTCCCATTTTAAACCGTGATGAATATGAGCGTTATATGGGAATGGTCTGGGATAATTCCTGCAAAGCTGGTTATAAGGCGCTAAGCTAATAACGTTAAATCGATTGCCGTTTTCGGCCCTACACAAGCTACAGTTAAAAATCAAAATGCATATGATCAGTATCATGTTCCACCATGAATGCATGAAAGGGGGGGGGGGGGGGGCAGGGGAAGTCGTTTCTGATTATTGATTACCAATAACGGCATTCGTTATTACAACAACATACGCTGATCAGGGGAATGGCTATGAGAACAAGGCCCGATCAGGCTGAAATGTACGTCAAATCGCTCTTACCTGTGGTCGGTTGGATTCCAAAAAGAATTTCCCAGTTATTTGATCGCCATCTGGTAGATCGATATGTCCATTGGCTGATGCTATATAACTTTACTGCATACTGAATTCGGCGTCGCAAAAAGTATTCCAGGCGATTGGGTGAAGCCCTCACTTCAGGCTAACAGAAAAGTCCGCCCGGAGCGAAAAAAATGTGACACCAAGTCTGCAACAAGGATTACTGCATTCTCGAGACAGCGCCACTACCAGGATCTGGCCGGTACTGCACTTTCCGAGTCTCAATATGCCTTTTCCAGCCAAAACACAGCTCTGTGACAGTGAATAGGATATTAAAATCGAATAAAAGAAAAATCGAGTTAAAAACATACGTGATTAGCCATCAAGCGCTTGGCTCCCAATCATGTATATATACGTGAATGGCCGGGAATGTGTTAACAATTGTGTGTATTGAGCTGTACTGTATTGTACCCATTCTGCAATCTGTTAATAACATTTTCAAACAATCAATCAATCATAAGTGTGCTCCTCAGCAATGCAATCTCAGGGAAGTTTGGGGAATGTCTCTACCAGCCCTAATATGTCTCAAATCGGCTGAAATTTCTTGTCGTAAATCTGTTCGGGAATGAGACCCCCTGTCCCTTCAGTCACACTAAACTCTCATGCACTAGCTGAGGGAGAGGTCTGAAACTGATCCGTCAGATAGAACTAGCCTTCCTCGACTTAGACTCCTCTCAGTTCAAAGCAATTCAATTAAGTACTAAATGTTCTGTGTACTGAAAATGTAATCAAATAAGCTACCTGGAAATTCTATATCAGTCTGTAATGCAATTACCCATTCATATTGGTTGATTCGGGATTATGGTACCCGGGTCTGGTCTACCTCTGACTTTGTTCTTTGCTCAGGACTCGAGTCTAGACTTGGGCCTCGACTCTAGCTCGACTGGACTTGGACTTGACTTGGACTTAACACTTTGGACGCCAGCGGTGTAAGCCATCCTTGTACTCAATGGGCCACCGCTTTAAGAGATAGGGATGCGTGGCGGTGTTTGCAGGGCTATATCTATATTCTATATTATAGCTATGGAGACAATACTATGGCTCATTTGACTATCCATCGTTCAACATGTGAAAAAGAATAAATTTTTTCATGTATACGTTTGCGTGTTATACAGGGTGAATATTGTATAGTTTCAGAGTGATCCTGGCTAATTCCTGAAAATGGCGCTATGGAGCAATACGTGAATTTTGCTATAAACGTTGGCGTTGCTCGCCTGGACATGCTATTATTTCCAATTCAAAGGTATATAATAGGTATTATGTTTCATCATGAATGCATGAAAGGGGGGGGTCGTCTTTTGATGCTTTTATCGTCAGCAACGGCATACGTTTTAGAGTATGTTACATATGATCGTTGCGATCAATGTGAAATCATGGTTGGATCAAAGTAGGGTTGATGTCATATAGTCCTTACCTTTACTAGGAGGTATCCCAAAAATAATATTCCAATTGTCTAATCGCGATTTCCAGTATTGGTGTCCATTTGGTCCCCGACATAATCCGGCACAACACACGCATCGAGGGGCATTTGACGCATTTCAATGTGATCAGGTGAACCGCTAGACTTGCCTGAACCAAAATGCTGCGCCAGGAGGGGTTTAGATGTAACACACGGTGTGCAATAAGGTTTCAAAGGGTGGGCGATAATGCCACCTAGCAGGATGCGGCCAGAATTGCACTCTAGCGATCTCAGAATGATTTCCTATTGTAACACCAAGGTCCATGAACCTGAAATGAATAAAAACTCGGGTATGGCGCTCAACCGCTGGCGAGTTAACCCGATTATCCTCGGGTCTGGCGATGAAGGTGTTAAGACCAATAATCTGTAAATGTGGTCTCCACTACAGTCCCCACACGTTGCCCCTTTTAGACCAATATATAGATTACCCAGACAGTTTACTGTAACTCTAAGAAGGGCTATACAGGGGATATAACCTACAGGCACGGACACATTTGTATTCCAGCTGCCACTTCACGGACAGAGAGCTCTGATTGGCAGAAGAAGCTAAGTTAATGTGGGATGGTGTTCTGGCCACGTGACCTCTCTCTCTGATCTCTGGAGGCCTTCTACAGCTTGTCCTTTTTGGCCTTCACAACCATACCACAGATTAGGAGGTGTGTGTGCATGCATGCATACGTGTATGTATGTGTGTGTGTGTGTGTGCATGTATGCATGCATGCACGTATGTATGTGTGTGTGCATGTATGCATGTGTGTGTGCATGTATGCATGTGTGTGTGTGTGTGTGTGTGTGTGTGTGTGTGTGTGTGTGTGTGTGTGTGTGTGTGTGTGTGTGTGTGCGTGCGTGCGTGCGTGCGTGCGTGCGTGCGTGCGTGCGTGCGTGCGTGCGCGTGCGTGTGTGCGTGTGTTTCGGCTCTTGCTGAAGGAGAAGTAAGGGCAACCAAGTGTATGACTGCAGTTGAGTCGAGGCAGCTCTGTGTACACACTACACACTACACACTACACACCTGTGCAACCTCCATTCAGATTGCTCCATTTTGGTTGACTCCACCCCTGCTCATTATTCAATCCCAGATCCAACAGGCCTGAAATAATGGAAACTGGCAGTTTTATAAACTCACAAAGCACACGTCATGGCAAACCACACACATGCGTATTGGCACACAAGAAATGTGTGAAATGAATTTCCTTTCTGCTTCAAACAAGCCTAACATGTCAAGACATTTCAAAACTATAATAACAAAAAACACACTTCCTAATTCCTAATTAAATGTCAATGCTTGCAGGTGAACAGGAGGAGGAGTCAAAAGGGTTAACCCTTTCATTGTGACAATACAGAAGGTTAACCCTTCCACTGCCACATGACAAAGGGTTAACCCTTTCACTACCACACTACAGAAGTTTAACCTTTCACTACCACACTACAGAAGGTTAACCCTTTCACTACCACACTACAGGTTAACCTTTCACTACCACACTACAGAAGGTTAACCTTTCACTACCACACTACAGAAGGTTAACCTTTCACTACCACACTACAGACGGTTAACCTTTCACTACCACACTACAGAAGGTTAACCTTTCTCTACCACACTACAGAAGGTTAACCTTTCACTACCACACTACAGAAGGTTAACCTTTCACTACCACACTACATAAGGTTAACCCTTTCACTACCACACTACAGAAGGTTAACCTTTCACTACCACACTCGGTGAGATGGTTCAGGTCGTACTTGACTGGGAGGACCCAGGTTGTGAACATAAATGGTGTCGCATCTTCATATAATGAAATAACATGTGGGGTGCCGCAAGGCAGCATCCTTGCTCCAGTGCTATTTTCACTATATGTTAATGACATGGTGTCTGCAGTATCCTGCAGACTCCTACTGTATGCTGACGACTCAGCACTTCTGGTGTCTGGAGACGACACGGCAGAAATACAAGCCGGTCTCAGTAGGGAGCTGGAAAGCCTTCACAAATGGTTAGTTGACAACAGATTATCTATTCACCTTGGAAAAACTGAGTCAATTCTATTCAGCTCAAAACATAAATTAAAGGAATGTTCCCGACTTGAGATAAGCTGTAATGGCTTCAGTGTCGAGTCTAGAGACTGTGTTAAATACCTAGGTGCAGACCTCGACCAAACACTCTCAGGGAAAACAATGGCCCTGAAGGTGATCAAAAAAGTTAACACAAGGGTGAAATTTTTGCACAGAAAAAAGAGGTTCTTATCACTGGAAACTATGAAACTGCTTGCCAACTGCATGATCCTCAGCCAATATGACTATGCAAGTACGTACTGGTATAGTGGTGTTACAGTGGAATGTAAACACAGGCTACAAACCAGCCAAAATAAGACCATACGATTGGTCCTAAATCTGCCACCTCGAACCCATATTGAGCCATGTCACTTCAATGAGGTGGGATGGCTCCCTGTGGAGCAGAGGGTCTCCTTTCTGAAACTGGGACATATGTATAAAATGTTAAATGGATCTGCCCCCAGATATTTATGCTCTCGTATTGTCCTGCGTGGCCAGGTCCACGGACGACAGTTACGGTCTGGACAGCTCTCAGTTTATGAGCCTAGAAAGGGTTCCTATTCACAGAATGGCTTTCTGTCTACAGCCTGCCGGCTGTGGAACTCTCTGCCCAGGGCCATCCAAAACTCCCCCACTATTGCTGTCTTCAAGAGGGGTGTGAAGCAACATCTGCAACAATAGGTTGCAGAGGGTGCTTGGCCACCACTCTTGAAGAACAGGAACATGACATGCTGTAATGAGGCTCTTAGAAAATTGTGTTGTCTATTTTATCTACTTGTTGTATCTATTTTATCTTAACTCTTTCTTTGTGATTTATTGTATTTTTCTTGGGACCATGTTGGAAACAAGTCGACAGACTTTCACATGTTATCCTTGTACCCCTTGTTTTTATACTATTGTATAAATTGTATGTACTAAATAAAAATCAAATCAAATCAACCCTTTCACTACCACACTACAGAAGGTTAACCTTTCACTACCACACTACAGAAGGTTAACCTTTCACTACCACACTACAGAAGGTTAACCCTTTCACTACCACACTACAGAAGGTTAACCTTTCACTACCACACTACAGAAGGTTAACCTTTCACTACCACACTACAGACGGTTAACCTTTCACTATCACACTACAGAAGGTTAACCTTTCACTACCACACTACAGAAGGTTAACCTTTCACTACCACACTACAGAAGGTTAACCTTTCACTACCACACTACAGACGGTTAACCTTTCACTACCACACTACAGAAGGTTAACCTTTCACTACCACACTACAGAAGGTTAACCCTTTCACTACCACACTACAGAAGGTTAACCTTTCACTACCACACTACAGAAGGTTAACCTTTCACTACTACACTACAGAAGGTTAACCCTTTCACTACCACACTACAGAAGGTTAACCTTTCACTACCACACTACAGACGGTTAACCTTTCACTACCACACTACAGAAGGTTAACCTTTCACTACCACACTACAGACAGTTCCACACTACAGAAGGTTAACCCTTTCACGGCCACACTGCAGACGGTTAACCGCCTGTAGTGTGGTAGTGAAAGGGTTAACTAACTGCTATTTGTCTTTCAAAAGGCCCAGGGGGAAGAGGATACTTCCTCCCAACACGCCAGGGAACGGAGACACGCCATCGTATAACTCCAATCATCCCCGTTCAGGTAGGGGGTGAAGGGAGGGTGTATACTCTCATCATCGTGTCGAGTGATGACTCTTGTTTTTGTGCAGAGAGAGAGAGAGACACAAGGGAGCTGGCAGCGGGGGGCCGAGACAGTACAACAGTACAAATGTAGCATCCAGGCAAAATCTCTGAGGGCCTCAGTCAGGCCCGTTTCTTGCCAATTATGTGGACTACGCGGTTGCATAGGGCCCCCGAAGCTACCAGGGGACCCCCTAAAATGCCACAAAATAAATAAATAATAATAAAATATTATTATTATGTAGTTGCATTTTCAAACTTTATTTAACTTTAACTTTATCTTAAATGGTTCCATTTAAATTTCAATATTGTAAGTCAGAAATGTAAGGAAAATGTGTCTCATTTATGTGCATTTGTGAGGTGTTATAATGCAGATTCGGTGAATCCTGTGTACGTTTTCAGGAGTTTCTTGATGTAGGGGGAGCCCCAGTGTTTCCTATTTATTATCATTTTCTGTCATTGCTGGGGTCAACTTGAGATGTTTGATTTGAATTTGTGAGAAAAAAAGATATACGTTTTTTTCACGGATCTAGCCTCTTTTCCTCTTAACTCATTCACGGCCACTAGCTTTCACCATCTGCACTGTTTGGCACCAGCGTTAATGACCATTTTAGCGATGTTTGCAGACCCATCGTGTGTTCTGTATTATAGCTATGGAGACAATAGTATGGCTAATTTGACAGGCATTGTTCATAGTCCATTACTGACTAATCAGCTAATTTCTACACACTGTAGTTTGTTACAAACTTCATGCTAAACATCGCCCTATTTCCGGATTAATCCAGTCTTTTTCCATAGATTGCGAGATATGACACATTATAATTATGCAATAAGCCCAAATCGTTCTGGTTGATGCCCTGAAGCCCCAAATACTCCCAGATCAAAGGTATATATACTAGAGGCTCCCAGAAGCAGTCAAAAGAGGATCGGTAATGCAGCCTTTATCAACTATGCCCCAAAACTATGGAACAAACTACCCCTGTTATGGTTTGTAACCGACCCCAAACGCAACGGCACAGAGAGAGTTGTTTCAGAGTTAGCCAAAAACAAGGGCGTCTTTATTCTCAGAGTCACAAGATTGAATTAGGTGGAGAACAGAACAAACGGGGAATCTGGCATGTGAAGAATGTTTGCGGCTCTGCAGAATCTCCCAGAAGGTGATGGTGAGGAGTTTGCTTGTGACGTCTGAGCCGCTCTGCAGATCCCCCCAGCATACACTCCAGGTGGAAACGGAGGGGGAGAGAGAAATCCCAGTTAGCTCAGCGCACAACAGAAAACAGAGAGGTGACTGATCCAAACAAATATCCAAGTGACTTGATCTTCGGTGTGATACACACAGTTAGCAGAGTCCAGAGAAAAAACAATACGGTAATCCAAGGTGTAAATCCAACAACAAAAATAGGTGAGAACAGTATAACAAAAACGGGATCTCTTCTGTGTTTCACAAACACACAAAAAACGAGTGATCCAAAAAGAACTGTTTCCAAAAACTCACCAGAGCGCAACGCGTAAAGCGGGCAGATAAACGAGGCGTAGCTTCGTACGGGGAATCAGGTTCTCCAACAGGGATACTTCACGAGAGTCCTGGGGAGCAACAGACAGCGACGGAAAAGAAAGGCAGATGCAGGGAATATTCAAAACGATCCAACCTCGATATTAGGGGGAAAAGAGTATATAAAGCCCTCTGGGGCGCTGATTAGAACACACATCAGGTGCGTGATGGAAATTGATACCTGCCTACTCTTATACACTGCCTATCAAATTCATGTGTCGGTTATTGCACTTTTTACTTCTTACTGATGACTATTTTTAAACTGAATCATTTTAAACTATTTTTATTATTTGCTAGATCCAAATGTGAAACACTGTGATTATTTGTATTACTGAATAGAGAGCCTATTAGGATGCTAGATCCTAATGTGAAACACTGTGATTTGCCATATCTTGCTATGCTCGCTCATGCCTGTATTTTTTATGTCCGTTCTATTTTTAAAAAAATTGACTATTTTTAAACTGAATCATTTTAAACTATTTTTACTATTTGTGTTACTGAAAACTGTAAGCGGAGAGCCTATTGGGATGCTAGATCCTAATGTGAAACACTGTGATTCTACCTGTCTATCTTTTTATGCTCACTTATGCCTGTATTTTTTACTGTTGTGAAGCACTTTGAACTGCAACCTCTGTATGAAAAGTGCTATACAAATAAAGTTATTATTATTATTATTATTATATACCGTGTACAAATGTGTCTTCACAAAATCATCAGGGGGGGGGGGGGGGCATTTTCAAAACTGTGATTGTGTTTGTTTTACGTCCGGTAAAACACAAAACTGTGATCGTTACAAAAATATGTTTCAGGTTCGGTAAAATAGACATAGAATATACCATACCTTAAAGGGGAACTATTTTACTATTTCTTTCACTATTTGGGCACTTTTACAAAATTCCTGTGAGTCTATGGAACACCTCTGTAATATATATATTTTTTTTATTCATTGTTTTGTATTTCTAATCAAGTCCTCGAAAACAGCATTTTTCTACCTCAAGATCTCGAGCCGTTTTGAGCCTGGGCTCCAGGTCCAGGTCCAGCCACTGTGTGCAGCTCATCTTGTATCTCAACATTAACATGCAGCGGTGTCTTTCTGACATCACAAATCATCACATTTTCAAATGACTCAGTTCAGTGAGGGTGAATATTGTGAGAGGAGAATTGGAAGAATGCGCCAATATGAGAATTTTGAGACATAGATCATATTAATATAAGTTCACATAGCTAGGAAACAATGCTAAACACTCAAAAAGGCCATTTATAAGATAGTTCCCCTTTAATAATAATAATAATAATAATAATAATAGATCAAATTTATATAGCGCCTTTCATAGAACCCAAGGTCGCTTCACAATCAGGACAAAAAATAGGGCTAGGGAATAAAAAAAATAAAAAAAAACGTAGCCAGAAGGTATTCCAAAAAGAATAATTCCAAGTGATCGCATCGCAATCGCGATTACCAGTGTATATGTCTATACTCGTTTATATGGGAAATATGCTTCAGGCAACAACATTTCGAGGCAATCGCTGTATCTCTCTATTCAGGCAAGAGGAGGAGCCCTTGCCAAAAAAATAAAAAATAAGAAAGGAAAACGTGTATCCACACCAAGCCCTTTCAGTTCAAAGGTAGGTGATACTGCCACCTGGTGATATTCGATCGTCATTGCAATTCCAACTTGGTAGCTGAATCATAGACACCTAGACACCTAAAAAGCGGCACGTGGTGTAGTGGTTAACACTGTCGCCTCACAGCAAGAAGGTCCAGGGTTCGATTCCCGCTTGGGGACCAGGTTTCCATGATGCCAGGTACTCAGGTGGGGTAGCTCCCAGGCCCCTCTGTGTGGAGTTTGCATGTTCTCCCCATGCTCGCAAGGGTTTCCCCCCCGATAAGATAAACCCAATGGAAAAACATGCACAACAGATCGCTAACGCTGTGGCGTCCTTGATGAAGACGGACAGGAGCACTTGGATTGGTCCCTGGGGCGCAGCTCACGTTGACGCCCTATCTGCTCCCGGCTGCCAATGGGGGGAAGGACAACGGGATGGGAAAAGTGCAGAGAGACATTTCATCGGTGACTCAGTGCATGTGTGTGTGTGTTCCTGTGGGTCGCCCATCTTGCGTGTGTGTGTTAAAACTGCATGACAAATAAAGACTTCTAGTTTAACAATTATTATTATTATGGCTCCGGCTGACCGTACACACTAAAAACAGATGGGTCAATTCTATAACCCAATTTCTTGGTTAATCGTGTTGGGTTAAAATTATGGGCTAATTCTCTGAGCATAACCATTATTTGGGTTATTGAGATTTAATTTTGACCCAATTTTGACCCAATTTGTGAGTTATAATAATTATGTGTAAATTTTCTGAGACATAACCCATGTGTTGGGTCAGAGAGCTGGGTGTTTCCGCCGGGATCTGCAAAGCTACACCCCTCCCCCACTGGGAACTATATGTTCCAGTCAGTCAGACGGTCATGTTCACAGTCAACACGGTCCCACGTTTACAGTCAACACGGTCCAACAAACCCTCTTCACGATCACGGAAAAGACTTCACTGACTCAAGGTAAGATCTTGTTTCGTTAGCACAGTATTTATATCTCAACCCATCCATTGTACCTATTGCGTCGTGTTAACCATGCACTGTGAACGTTGTGGAACTAAATTAGCTAGCTCTTCACAGCTATCTGTCGCGTCATCAGCTAGCTCTATGTAACCAAGTATTGCGTTCAATCCTAAATTGTCTCCTACTACCTGAACAACGGCGAATTTGACAACGCCTTGGAAGCTAGGCGTGTTAACAGTTATGCCATCCCTCTCAAGACACTTTAGTTCTTCCACAATAGGGCGCAACACTGCATCAATGCCATTGGTTTTTGCATCATCTGATTTATAGACTGCCAACAAGAAGTGTGACTGCAAATTGGATAGGATGTCTGGTGGCAAACTCTTCAAGATAAAATATATAAATCCTAACTTGTGAACCCCAGTCTTTGACCCGAGGGGGTTCACAGTTTCACAATCATCATTGTATAACAGCAATGGGATTGACACCTCTTTCAAAAAGAGTGGAGGATTTTTACAGAAATCTCCATCAAATATATCCTGAAGAGCATCACTCTCTCTCTGTTGCCATTCCATCATGGCCTGTAAAACACCAGGAAGCTCCAGTATCTTGACCAGAAGACGCTTTAGTGGAATACGCTGAAAGGTATCAGTCAGAGCAACTTGTCGAACGGTGCCAGTGGCAGAGTCTCTCCGCTGTACAAAGGTTTGGTTATCGGATAAACACTCCTCAATTGGCTGGATGAAGTTCCCAGAGTTAGTAAAATACCTAATCTTGTTTATAGTCTGTCTCCAGACCCTCGAAAGGGTTAGCTGCATCTAAAAAGTCCTGCCTGAGCTCCTCTACCTGTGGGTTTTGATCATACCCAAACTGACTGAAAAGCGACATGGTCTTTGTTTGTAGTCTGCTCACTAAATCTCCAATTAAACTTGAGGTTTGCTGAACCACAACATTTATATTTGTAAAGGTCTGGGAAGATTTTGATCTAAGATGAGCTATAAAATGGGCTACTCTCTCTGTGATTCCCTCTTGCTCTAGTTCGTCCCATTCATCATCATTATCTTCATCTTCCTCCATGGCTTATCGACATCAGATAATGCAATGCTACAGTTTCATGTGTGGGTCTGTGTTAAGCCACAACACAGAAATTGGTCCAGGGTATGCTACCTTTCTGGCTCATTTTGAAGGCTATAATGAAATTCAAAGTGGTCTCACAGGAATCCCCCTTTTCGCTGAATTGTATGTACCGGCCAGGGTCACTGTTAAGGGTACAACATACAGACCAGGCATGACAGTGTTTATGTCCTATGACCAAGATGGAGAGCTTCAGTTTGGGCTTATTAAAGCCATTTTGGTTTTAGAGCCATCTGTAAAGCTAGTTGTTCAGAGGTGGGAGACAATGGGGTTTGAGAAGCATTTCTTTGCTTACAGTGTGATCCAAACCAAAGATTTGTTGGCTATCGATGTGAAAGAGCTGCTTGATCATCACCCACTACATGCAGTCCAGTCATACAGAGATGTTGACACTTTATTCATCTCTCTGCGCTATAGACGTTTTTAGACTGTGAATGGCCATCTGAATGGCCACTGCCACTTGTAAATAGTGAGGAAAAAAATCAGGAAAGAAACACTGCCTTGATTTACTAGAAACACGGTGATAGCCTACAGTATATATTCCGAACATATTTTGAATAGTTAGTCTTTAGTTTCATGCTGTGGACTGCCTTACTCTGCTACAACTCTTCGATGACTGAGATACATTGTTGGACTGCTGGGATGGGGAAACTCCTTGGACTACTGAGATGACATTAATTGTTGTAAGTAAGAATGTGTTTAATTAAAATAGTTCTACAACTAAACACTAACCACTTTAAACCCTATGACAAAATAAATCTTCACCAGTATTTAAATTGTTCCATGTGTGTAGGCTATTGGCCATCTTGGGTGTCAATCGGTTAAATGTAAAACGACACTGCTGACTGCAAATATATTTTGTATCTGTACACAACAACTCACTTTAACCTAAAATGCCTCTAAGCTGATAACCTTTCTTTGCTGCAAAAGGCTTCGAATGCTGAGCCACCTGCAACAAGCCTTGTTGCTACCATATCCCCCATGGAGGAATCTGCAGCTTCTGGATCAAGCCAGGAGGTCTCCACCGTAGAGGAATCGAGGGCAGCAGACCAGATTGTGATTCTACGACCGGTTCCACTATTTGTAAGTTGTTCAAGAAGCATGGATGGATCTGGAAGCACTTGGAGCCAGTACATATCTCAGAACGTCAATACTTAAACTAACTCATCTATACTCTTGTCAGTATTTAGACCGTGGCTATGTACGTTTTCTTCCTCCAGCCTAGTTCATAGAGAAATGGAACATTTGATGAGTAGTAATATTAGTAGAAAATAAGGAGTCATTTTTCTCTCGCATCACATACAGGACACCCAATGTTAACCCGTTGAGTAACAAGTTTTTCTACAACTCAAGTTCAGACCTATGTTGCTCTATTTCAGTAGCACTAAAAGTGAGTTTTCTTTATTGTATCAGAAACTTCAGAATGTAATCTTTCAAAAGAGACCAGGATCATGCATGTGCTATAAGTATAAAGTATAGTATTTTGTGTTGAGTTTGTAAATAGCTGTTTAAAAATTTTTTATGGCATTTTACAATACAACACTTTCCATTCCTGCCCAAATCAGATCCAATTTGATTGTACTCCAGGTACAGGGTTGATGCATTTTACCCCCCCCCCCCCTGCTCTTTGTTTCAGGTACAGGACTTTTTCCATAATTTAAGCATAACATTGCAAAGGGTGACAGAGTTCTATCTTGTCTTATCGTTTCCAGGACATATGGTGCATCAAAGGCCGGAAGGGAATGAAGAATGGCAAACCTTTCTACTATCCAGCTACTGGATTCATTGAAGAAAGGCTTCGGAATGTCCGAAAGAGGCGGGGTTCTGGGTCCAGACAGCGAATGCCTGAAGCCAACGAGCCACCCAGGGCATATACCAGGTAATACCTGGGGTCGGCAAAAAGGGCCATGTTTTCCTGTGTCCCCAGGGGGTAACTATATTCTTCACCAGGGGGAGCTTACTGCACATGAATCCTCAAGGGGGGCTCCATGGAGCAAAAATGGCTGATTCCTGACTTTACCTCGTTTAATATACCTTGTTGAACCCCTCACCAAAACATGCAACAATGCTGGGCAATAGCACCTCCCTCTGGTCAGCCGGGGCGCCTGACTGGAGGGAAAGGATCTGATTGTAATAATGTGCTAAGTCCTACTGGTGAAAATGGGTTACGAAATTGGAGATCATTTTTAGATAGTTAATTTACAATGTGTATATATATGTTTCTATAGAATCGACCCTGCCAGAAGAAAGGGCCCAGCCGCAAACGGAGTGGCTGAAACATAACCTGGAGCCCTTCACTCAAGTTCAGGAGTACATGAAGGACACCGTTCTCTACAGAGCCAAGTGGATTCGGGGAAATCACTCCAAGGACATAGAAGAGGTCATTACGGAGTACCCTCGCCTCACCAGCCCAGGAATGGTATGGATCTACTGTAAC
This sequence comes from Notolepis coatsorum, assembly GCF_963971535.1. Lineage (NCBI taxonomy): Eukaryota > Metazoa > Chordata > Actinopteri > Aulopiformes > Paralepididae > Notolepis > Notolepis coatsorum. The sequence goes on along the minus strand of NC_140166.1, from coordinate 46,704,132 downwards.
ATATTGCATCTACAAGGTTTTGTACTGCTTTACTGCCCTGTTGGAACACTCCCCCAGATATTGATAGATCAAAACACATATATACTAAGGCTGTCAAAGTTAACGCGGTATTAACACGTTATCGCCCGATTCTATTAACGCCACTATTTTTTTTAACTCACGATTAACTTTTAAGATTTTTTTTTACTAGACTATACTCAGGTGTATTATTGATGCTCTCATTGATACTATGTTTGTTTCTGAAATGTGTGTGTGTGTGTGTGTGTGTGTGTGAGATATAGAGAGAGAGAGGGGGGTGAGAGAGAAGGGAAGGGGCAAGAGAGAAAGAGAGCTGGGAGAGTGTGTGTGAGAGAAAGAGGGGGGGGGGTGTGTGCGATTACTCAGCCCTTGTGTGGGTGAATGTAACAAGTTCCTACCATTTTCTTTCCCCTATTATTTCATGTACACTTTATTCATTGGTTTAATGAATTTTCTTTCTTTTAAGTTATTTTGTGCATCACTCTGTTTTGAATTTGATGCAAATTTGCAATGCATGAGGGTCATCCTTTTGTGTTAAATGACTGCATAACGAAAGCATTTGTTGACTCGCATGTTGATAAGAGAGTATTAAAACTTGGAACTTGAAAAAGATCCGTTTAAGATAGAAGAAAAGGTAGAAAAAAAGAAAAGATATTCGATTAATTTGTGATTAATCGCGAGTTAACTATGGACAATCATGCGATTAATCGTGTTAAATATTTTAATCGATTGACAGCACTAATATATACATATAGAAATACGGGACTTAGCGTCTACCCATCTCCCTCCTCCTCCATCTCTTCCCCCACCTTCCCTCCTGCTACTTCACCTATTCCACCTCCTCCTCATTTGTACGTTTTGCGTTACGTACGGCTGTCCTTAAGAATGCTACATGCTTGGACTCTGGTCCCTCAATATTATATATAACGTGCTGGAGAAACTCCCATGCATGAACACACTGCTTGGGGTACTTTATGTCAAATACATAAAATGCTTTAAAACACGTATCAACTGCCCCGAGCATTGTGCTTTCAGGGTGTGCCCGACCTGCATAGATCACGAATGCCTGAGCACAACATGTGTGTGCGATTACTCAGCCCTTGTGTGGGTGAATGTAACAAGTTCCTAACGTTTTCTTTCCCCTATTATTTCATGTACACTTTATTCATTGTTTTAATGAATTTTCTTTCTTTTAAGTTATTTTGTGCATCACTCTGTTTTGAATTTGATGCAAATTTGCAATGCATGAGGGTCATCCTTTTGTGTTAAATGACTGCATAACGAAAGCATTTGTTGACTCGCATGTTGATAAGAGAGTATTAAAACTTGGAACTTGAAAAAGATCCGTTTAAGGTAGAAACAATTTGATTAATTTGTGATTAATCGCGAGTTAACTATGGACAATCATGCGATTAATTGTGTTAAATATTTTAATCAGTTTGACATGAAAGCACTTTTTGATGTCCACACGCCGTGACATGTATATGCAACAAGTGTAATAAATGTTGAAGTTAAATGTATTCTACGCCTTGGTCTGTTCTTTTCATTGATTTCAGCACATTTAGACTGTTATACCTTTCAATCAAGCATCTGTGCCAACCTAATGTAGTGTACTAACTATAGCAGTTGTGTTAATAGGCCCTTTTCACAGCAGCCATCTTGACACAGCAGGGTAAACCTACATCCTGTGAACCAGACTGACACATGTGTAACTAATCATGTTGCTGTGTCCATCTGTTGGTCAATCGTTGTCAATCTGGCTCACAAGATGGCTGCTGTGAATAGGGTCTATTTGACCCTTTTGATGTAACCCAAGATTCAGTCAAAGCAACTATTTTGACCCTTAAAATGGGTCGTTTGTATAACCCAATACGGGGTCAAATCAACTAGGAGGTTGGGTTATTTTGAACCTTAAAATGGGTCGTTTGTATAACCCAATATGGGGTCAAATCAACTTGGAAGTTGGGTTATTTTGACCCTTAAAATGGGTCGTTGGTATAACCTAATATGGGGTCAAATCAACTTGGAAGTTGGGTTATTTTGACCCTTAAAATGGGTCGTTGGTATAACCCAATATGGGGTCAAATCAACTTGGAAGTTGGGTTATTTTGACCCTTAAAATGGGTCGTTGGTATAACCCAATATGGGGTCAAATCAACTTGGAAGTTGGGTTATTTTGACCCTTAAAATGGGTCGTTGGTATAACCCAATATGGGGTCAAATCAACTTGGAGGTTGGGTTATTTTGACCCTTAAAATGGGTTGTTAGTATTCGTTTATTTGACCCAAGTTATGGGTCAAATGAAATAACCAATAATATTGGGTCAAATTAACCCACACACTGGTCGGGCCCTTTTTGACCAGCGAATTGGGTCAAAAATAACCCAAATTGGGTCAAATTTGACCAATCTGTTTTTAGTGTGTATAGAACGGGGATCAAAGGAAAATATCAAAGGTATACTCAGGTTTTGGCGCTCAACCGTTGGCCATTAAAGAGTTAAAGTGCACCAGATTGACGCATTTAAATGTAAAATGCATGCCCGCCTTAAAGGGTTTGGAATCCCCCTGCCATAGTTTCACAAAATAGGGGCCCCCAAAAAACGTATTGCATAGGGCCCCCAAAAAGCTAGAAACGGCCCTGGCCTCAGTGTCCAAAGCAAGCCTCCTCCTTGTACACTGCACAGACGGGGATGGGAATAGTCTGTTATCTCTCTGTGTGTGTGTATTAAGCAACAAAGGGATCCGATAATTCAATGAACAAATGTTTAACTGTGTGGCCTGCTGTTTTTCGATTAACTCCTGCGCGGTGCGCTGCTTCGCTGCGAGGGCTGTTTCAATCAGACATCAGACTCTCACACTGTCCAAATATTGAAACGCAAAATAGTCTTTAACCATTTCACTACCACACTACCAAAGGGTTAACCCTTTCACTGTGACACTACAGAAGGTTAACCCTTTCACTGTGACACTACAGAAGGTTATAACCCTCTCACTGCCACGCGACAAAGGGTTAACCCTTTCACCGCCACACTACAGAAGGGTTAACCCTTTCACCGCCACACTACCTTAATGGTTAACCCCGTTCACTGCGACACTACATAAGGTTAACCCTCCCCCACTGCCACACGACAAAGGTGTGGTAGTGAAAGGGTTAACCTTCTGTAGTGTGGTCGTGAAAGGGATAAATTGACAGTTATAGTCTTCAAATCTGCATAAATAAAAACCCTTGCACACATTATTAAACTGATCGCCCTCCATGTGGGGCGCGTTACCACGGCAACTATAGTGCGATTAGCAGCAACGTGTGCAGCTGTCATCTGATATCAGCCCAACCAGGTCCAGACATAAGGGTCATGCTGGTCACCGTGACCCCCCCACTTTCATGTATTTTTAGACAGCAGCGCCTTACAGCCACAGCCCGGTCGCATCACATCTGTGTAGTGCTGCAAACCCTAAACCTGCCCAATCAGCGCCACGGGCCCTCTCACTAAGGATCTAAAGCAAACATAGATTGATTGTGACGTGAGAAAAAGAGGTGTGAGTGCATCCTGGGTTTGATCACAAGTGTGTTTGTGACACTGTTGTGTGTAAAGCAAGAATGGTGAGCAAATGAGAGCTACTGTAACCAAGAGTGTATTATTATTAAGGATTGCTACTGTATGAATGAATGAATGAATGAATGAATGAATGAAATAGTATTTTCGTGTCATGTCCGACGACCCATCCCTTACGGGGTTATAAGACACCAAAAACAACAATTGAACATAACAATCACTTCCTATGGTTTCTAAACTACACCATTGCACACCATCAGAGGCCAAAATACATCACATTATATTTCCGTGCGTTTATCCCAAGCTTTCTCTAAATATTCAGCAAGTGCAAAAACCCTCTGATCAAAAATCCATTTGAATCTATCTGCCTCACTGAACCACATTAACTCAAGGTGTTTGCACCTGTCAAATAACTTTTTACACAACTCATAGTATAGTGGACAATAAAACACATAAAATGAAACTCAATATTCTCAATATCGATGCCACAGTAAATACAGATCCTGCTCCTCCTCTGTGACCCGCCGGTAACGTCCGGTCTCGAGCATTACTACCTCCTCCACCTCCCTTAACCCTGTGACACCTGGATCCCCCCAAGGGGATCCATAAAGGAACACTTGACTTGATTAGAACTATGGTGAATGCTGTCTATATTCTATATTATACAAATTCAAAATAATATATGATATATACTAGGGCTGACCCCTATTAGTCGATTAGTCGACTAATCGGTCGAAAGGAGCCGTAGTCGACTGGCCAACCTCTTAGTCGAATATATATAAAAAAATATATATATATATTTATTATTATTATTATTTTGTATCATTCTTTCCAAAAGAAAAGAGGCCTAGAAGCGTGGCTAACGCTAATGGCACGCATACCAGAGGCTAACTGCCTAAGAAAACAGGCACAGAGGCACTGAAAGAGGATTTCACCCATCTAATGAACACACTAGACAAATATCAAGATGTATCCATCAGTGGACCAATTGCATGCTTTTGCAGAGGACAAGAAGCCTTCAGTCGACTCCTTCAGACATTAAGCACCCCCCACAGCCCAAATGGAATGATAAAACATTTAAAAAAAAATATATATATATATATTTTTTTATACTTTTTTTATTATTTTTTTTTTATTTTAGTCGACCAATAGTCGACTAACGGCACATTTTGGCCAATCATAGTCGACCATCCAAATCCTTAGTCGGGGACAGCCCTAATATATACACAATACGGTACATTGTTAACCCCTTCACTACCACACTACGGAAGGGTTAACTTTCACTGCGACAATACAGAAGGTCAACCCTTTCACTGTCACGCAACAAATGGTTAACCCCTTTCACAACCACACTACTAAAGGGTTAACCCTTTCACTGTGACAATACAGAAGGTTAACCCTTTCACTACCACACCACCAAAGGGTTAACCCTTTCACTGCGACAATACAGAAGGTGAACCCTTTCACTGCCACACGACAAATGATTAACCTCTTTCACAACCACACTACAGAAGGGTGCTGTGTCGTGCTGTGCTGTATTTATGTATTTATTGTGTCATGTTGTGCTGTATTATGTATCCATTGTGGGAAGGGGGGGGGGGGGTAAATGTATCTATGTTCCAGTTTTATGTACTGTAGAGCTTAATACACTCTATACCGATCACCAATACCACCAACCTGGTTGTGTGGCAATAAAGGAATCTTGTCTTGTCTTGTACCAGTAGTGAAAGGTTAACCGTCTGTAGTGTGGTAGTGAAAGGTTAACCGTCTGTAGTGTGTTCAAGTTTCAAGTTTCAAGTTTCTTTAATAGTTGTCATACAGAAGTACAGAATACTTTCATACAAAATGCTTCTTACTGTTACGCTCCAGAGACTGTGCTAGACAAGATAGTATCAAATAACATAGTATAGCATGTAAATTGGAAGTAAAAAATTAGGTCACAGTGTTCAGTATAGACATATGTACAATGTTCGATGCAGAATAGACGTAACTGAGTTACCATATAATATACAATACTATGCAGTGTACTAATGTACAATACTATATAGTGCAAAGCAGAAATGGGATGAGGTACAATTTAGGTACAATTTACAGTAAGGTGTACGAGTTGTAGTGCAATCCTTCATCAATAAATATAAAGTGTGGGGAGTGGGTGCTACAGTGTGTTTGTTTAAAGTGAGTGTGTGCTATAAAGTGTGTGGAGTGGGTGCTACAGTGTGTTTGTTTAAAGTGAGTGTGTGCGTGTGGATGTGTGTGCTATGTGCGTTTGATGGTTGTTGTTGTGTAGTGTTCATTGTTCGTTGAGCAGCCTGATGGCCTGGGGATAGAAGCTTCTTCTGAGTCTTTCTGTGCTCGCCTTGAGACTCCGGTATCGCTTGCCTGACCGCAGCAGTTCAAAGAGGCAGTTGTTCGGGTGACTGGAGTCTTTAATGATTCTCTTAGCCTTGCCCCTGCACCGCTTGTTGTAAATGTTCTGGAGGGTGGGGAGCCCCCCTCCAATTGTGCGTTCGGCTGAACGTGTCACTCTTTGTAGTCTGCTTCGGTCTTGTGCAGTGCTATTCCCAAACCAGGAGGTGATGTTGCCAGTCAGGATGCTCTCTATTGTACATGAGTAGAAGTTCTTAAGGATCTTCTGACTGACTTGGAACTTCCTTAGGCGCCTGAGGAAGTAGAGGCGTTGTCGTGCCTTCTTCACAACACTGTCAATGTGTGTGGTCCATGTCAAGTCCTCGGATATGTAGGCTCCGAGGTACTTGGAGTAGTGGTAGTGAAAGGTTAACCTTCTGTAGTGTGGTAGTGAAAGGGTTAACCTTCTGTAGTGTGGTAGTGAAAGGTTAACCTTCTGTAGTGTGGTAGTGAAAGGTTAACATTCTGTAGTGTGGTAGTGAAAGGGTTAACCTTCTGTAGTGTGGTAGTGAAAGGTTAACCTTCTGTAGTGTGGTGGTGAAAGGGTTAAATGTTGCCAAGTCGGAACATCCTGGAGTGTAAGCGACAGAGAGAGGACATTGCTACTAGAGTTTACTTTCTCTGCCAAGCACTCTAGGATCCCCCTCCTCCCACCCCCCCCCCCCTCCGCCCAACCCCCCACCCCTCCTCCAACCCCCCCCCCCCTCCTCCCACCACCACCACCCCCTGCTCTCCGAATGAAAAGGGAGGCGTCCCGTCTTCAGGAGCAGACAGAACCCCAAGGTTGATTTAATCAGAAGTGGTGTGGGGCACCGAGGAGGCGTTCCATCAGCTAACACGTCCTCCCCAGTCGCTAATCGTGGCCCCTTTACAGGCTTATGCATTAAGTTACAAGACCTCAGGCTGAGAGGACATTTTAACTATATCCTTGGGGGCCGCCCGTGGTACGCATTAGCAAGCGATGTCGGCGCTCGGGCTTGGGGAGAACAGATGGGCAGAGTGAGTGGGCGCTGTCCCGACACTGTGGAGGATGGCATCTCATTACGAGCAATCCATCACTGTCACCCTGTCAGTTACGCTGTAGTCAAACTTGGGAGATAAGTGATTGTTGTATAGCGGAGTGACTGATGAGGAGAGAATCCAATTACCACCTACGCACCCCCACCCCACACCCCTCTCCATCTCAACACTACTTTTTTAAGGATTTCTAGGATACAGCCATTTGTTTACAAATATTTCACATGTAAACAAAGCTTTTGCTGAGATAAAATACAGTACAAGGTCAGGTTTATTCGTCGTATACTGTCATTCCTTGTATCAAGAGTCAATTCATGTGAGAATACAAAGAGTCTAAAAGTCCCGCTACTGGGCCAACATGGTTTAACCCTTGCACTGCCACACTACCAAAGGGTTAACCCTTTCACGGCGACAATACAGAATGTTAACCCTTTCACTGCCACACAACAAAGGGTTAACCTTGTTTTTTAGTGGAGGTGGGCACATAACCTCATATCCTGTGTATTGGTAAATGATTGACAATGCCTTTTAACCTCCTATACTACTGTGACATGTTGGTTGTAACAAACATAGCATGGTCCATGGCCAACACCATAATAGCTCAAATCCAGAAGTGATAGAACTCCATTGTTAAAATGCCATACAGTTTGCTTTGGTCAGTATAATGAATCTTTATTGTAATCTGGTGTTGGCTGGATGGTCCAGACTTGTAAGTTTAAGAAGTGCATTGTACTGTATGTTTTGATCTTTTCGTGGGCTATGTTGACTATACGAAAAACACCACCCACATAAAACATTTCAGTATGTTATTTCCATGGGGTAGGAAAGTAAGTTCAATCATCAACATTTGTGAACATGTCCCAAATCTAGAAACCATAGATGTCTGGAGATGCACCATTGACAATGAATGGGAGGCCCACATAATGTTTGTTTGAGTTTTTATAACAAATTAACGGTATACTCATACCATGCGTGCTCTCTGAGGTGTCACATTTACAATCTTCCCCAATTCATTGTCTATGGAGCAGCTCCAGACTGCTATACCTGATGACATCACACATTTTGGGACTTGAATATGGGACAGAGTTGTTTGTTCTCATTCATTTATGGACTGTCTTAGACCATAGGAATAACATGAATGCATTTTTTAAATGGGGTGTAGTTCCTTTTTTATTTCCAAATTAGTTTAATTTTATTATTGTTGAAATTAGCAACCATAACATGTACAGTAGTTTATAGACATGCTGTTGCTTCCACTCTAAAGCCAGTTAGTCTGCCCTTAAATGTATCACTGGTGGAAAAACTAAACAAAACAAAAATCCCTAACCTTCGTACTATCTTATACTAGCATGCACTCGTCCTACTATACTAATATGTCTTTACTACTACTATGCACTCAACACTGCAGCACCCAAGTCTCAACACTGTTTGATGAACATTGTTACTCAGCTGTAAGAGTTGTACCCTTCCTGCTGACTTGTCGTACAGAACTTGTAAGTCGCTTTGGATAAAAGCGTCAGTGACTAAATGTAAAAATGTAAATGGTGACAGTTACGGTACCCATCATTGTATCCTATATGATAAGGTGGGTGATCCTCTCTGGCAGAGAGATGTGACTTGCACTGGCATCCGTTTCTGTATAAAACCTTTATTGTTGATCTTCCAGCCTACATCACTTCACTGCTGGACTGGAACTCTGGAACATATCTGCTTTAAAACACTTTAAAACTTTAAAACTCACATCATTAGTATCCATTGGTGAGTTTAAATCTTGAATAGCCAACCATTTCACCACAGTCTGCAGCCAGTTGCTATTAATCGTTTTAAATTCATTTACTTTCCCGTTTCTACACTGTTTTGTATTTATTATGTGCTGTATTTGCTGCTCTCAATGATCTTTCCAGATTAAATAAAAATACTGAATGAATGGTCCAACAGCCCTATAAATCTGCTGCCACTGTCCACAAAGCTGGTCTCCCAATTACATTCAATGGGACAGCTCCAGCATCGCCTTGCTTGTTCCAGAGCTTCAGAAGAGACGTTGTGTTTACACGATTTCAAGGCTTTGAATTCGAAAGCTTTGAATAAGACCTGTACCAATCTGACCTGGTACACAAAAGCACCAAAATAGAATTAGTACATAAAAAAACTTATTTTCGCTTTGCTAGGTTGCTTTGTTGATGAAACTGAATTTGCAATTTATAACCTAATACCAAAGGAAGAGACGGGAAAAAAACGCACGCTCAGGCCCTCGCCCCTGAATAAATAGCTATTTGTTATTACACTGCTTAGAAACACTGTCCATACTTTATTCACAGATAATGTATAATGCATGTGTTGCTGCTCTGTATGTCAGATCGTCTCACATTTCATCCAAGAGACCTCAAGCGAATGAATCAGAGTTAATTCATCTAACTCAGGCTGAGCCCCGTGAGAGAATCTATGCCCGGCTACAGACCTGATTATTATTTCTTCTAAATAAATCTTCCAGGAACAATGAAAGGAACAATGTTTTCAAACGTTATTATGTAAAGATGTGTATGTGTTCACTCACCGTTAAAGACGGTAGAGGTTGAGTAGTTTCTTGTGATATAGGTATCACATTCACACACAACAATAGATACAAATTCTCATTTATACCTCCCTCCATTCGTGCCATCAATGGAGGAGACAGGAGAGGGCGGCCCTTGGGGTGGGTGGGTGGGGGGATGGCTGTGGTTGCTTGTTTGACTGTCATGATCTGATCCTGCGACCATGTACTGTACATGTCTGTCTGTGTTCTTCTTGTTATGTATGTTTGCTGTGTTTTTTTGCAGCTCCTATTTATCTGCTGTAACATGAATTGCCCAGTTTGGGACATACCAATAACCTTGACCATGACCAAGTCATTTAGATGACTTCACAACTGCAAATACATACATCCAAAACATTCCAAAATTAATTTATATGGTTCTTCAGTGCAAGGGTTCAATTGTGATAATGGACACTGTATTCAGTAGGCTCTGCTCTCTACCAGTGTTTTTCATGATATCTCCCCCCTGTTGCGTTTGATGCATAATAACCTACCTTTGGTCTACAATACACGATACGATGTTGTATGGCTAATTGAGCAACAGACATCTAAATTGGACAAAACAAAACCAGAATGAAAGTAGATCAAGTGTTTGATTTGTATTTAACATTTAACCATGCAAGTTGACTAAAACGTCCTTATTTACAACAATGGCCTGAGGGAGTGACTCACACACACTACTCTATCGTTTGTCACCAGCAGCTTCTCTAGTAGTAGTAAAGACAGTAAGATCTTTTTTTAAAGGGGACCTATTGTTTTTACAAATAAACCATTCAGAATTGCAGCCACAATTGCTGTAGTTAGTAAGACCTTGGATACACGCAATATCTTGATAAAAATGCATGTGTACAAGATGCCGGTTTGCATTGTAAATCTTCTATTTTCTACAGAAAATGTACCTAAAAGATGTTTCTGACAACATTTGTAATGGTAAGAATGCTGTGCTATCTTGAGTCATATTCAATCTGCAACGTCTAGTCTGAAAGTTTGATCTGAATTTCATTTGACGGTACAGGCTCCACTGTTAGATGGTGCATGAGTGGCTCGCTCGTTACAGGCACAGACACAGCCCGTTGAGAACAGGACTGAAACAGAGAGCTATAGAGGCTGTTAGAATACATAATCTGAGTGGTTTTTTTCCCATCAAAAACGTAAGACATGTTTAGGGGACCTCAAAGACCTATATTAATGTGTTGAAAAGGACCTTTACATGAGTTTTAATAAAACGTCTGGCATTTATCAATGTTTGAAACACGCAACGCAGTTAAAAGGTACTATTGTCTTTTCCAGACAATGTGTCTATGCTTATCCTGAACTACAAATGAGAGAGTCGTCACCCATGTTTTCCGTTACTTTCTAGTACTATGCAGTAAGAGCCCTTAGCCAAGACCCTCCCCCCCGACACCCTGGCCTGTAACTGAACCACACCCCCCCCCCCCCCCCCCACACACCCTGGCCTGTAACTGAACCACCCCCCCCCCCCCCCCCCGACACCCTGGCCTGTAACTGAACCCCCCCCCCCCCCCCACACACCCTGGCCTGTAACTGAACCACCCCCCCCCCCCACACACCCTGGCCTGTAACTGAACCACACCCCCCCCCCCCCCCCCCACACACCCTGGCCTGTAACTGAACCACCCCCCCCCCCCCCCCCACACACCCTGGCCTGTAACTGAACCCCCCCCCCCCCCCACACACCCTGGCCTGTAACTGAACCACCCCCCCCCCCCCCCACACACCCTGGCCTGTAACTGAACCACACCCTCCCCCCCCCACACACCCTGGCCTGTAACTGAACCCCCCCCCCCCCCCCACACACCCTGGCCTGTAACTGAACCACACCCTCCCCCCCCCCCCCCCACACACCCTGGCCTGTAACTGAACCACACCCCCCCCCCCCCCCCACACACCTGGCCTGTAACTGAACCACACCCCCCCCCCCCCCACACACCCTGGCCTGTAACTGAACCACACCCTCCCCCCCACACACCCTGGCCTGTAACTGAACCACACCCTCCCCCCCCCCCACACACCCTGGCCTGTAACTGAACCACACCCTCCCCCCCCCCACACACCCTGGCCTGTAACTGAACCACACCCCCCCCCCCACACAACCTGGCCTGTA